>NC_045954.1:15672324-16007880 GCF_004382195.2 Drosophila sechellia
ACAACCGGCGAAGGGAACGCACGCAGTCGATCTCTGCCAGAAAAACGCGACGGGTGAAACGCAACACTTGGAAAAAAAAAAATCGCTCGACCTACATATACAAACTACCAATCAATCAATTCTCAAAATAAATCTGCGAACCAATTATTTTTTTTGCTGTTGGAAATAAATATCAGTGCCGAAAACAATAAACTACTGAAAAAGGTAAATTCAAGTGATTGAACGAAACGTCTAAAGATGATTGAAACTAAAAATGCAGTCATGTATGAGATCTAAAGGCTCATAAAAATAAATGGATATATGTACCTAGAATAAAATCATAAATTACTTAAGTGCCTGTAAGATTCATGAATTCATTCACTTATGGTTTTGAATATCTTTTCAAATAATGCCCAACATAACTGTATGCAATATAAGTGCACAAAAATTCAATTTTTCGGTTAATTTGTGATTTTTTTTTTTTTTTTTTTTGAATCCACTCAAGAGCCAAATTTCAATGCAACCTAAAAGTTCATTAAGATTTTATAGAAATAATTGACCATATCAAGTTCAGAGTCAATTAAAATTTTAAGGTCCAGCCAAAGGCTGCCCGTCGTCCATTTAATTGCCCGTGAGCGGAGTGGTTGATTTCGTTTTTGATTTAATTTTTGCCGCTTCGCTGATTTCGCCAAATCGATATATATATATATATATATATATATATATATATGTATGTGTTTGTCTACATGCACATTTATCGCGGAAAAAGCGCGCCAAAATTGCCGAAAACTCGCCCGGCAACTTTGCCGCTGCCCTCTTTATTTATTTGCTGCTTCAGAAAGTCAAGTTCTGGAATGCCAGAACCAGAAATGCCGCCCCTTCCTAACCCGATTCCTTTGCTCTTTCCTTGCAGCACCCACTACAAAACCGAAAAAGTAAGGGGCAAGTCCAAATCAGACAAAGAAGATGCTCAAGTGGGCCGTCAACCAGCCACGACCCTCGTACTTGGCCAGGGATGAGGCGATGGCCACCAGCAGCGAGGCGGTCGGCTCCAGCTACAGCGAGTTCCACGCCCTGCGTGGCAAACTCAAGAGGAAGTCGATCGGAGTGGCGCCGGGCAAGGAGAACCAGCTGACCTCCACGCCGCTGCCGGCCAGCTCCAGCCTCCATGCCCGCACACCACTGCTCAAGGACCTCAGCAACATCCTGGCCACACCGCCATCGGGAGGAGCAAGTGGCGCCAGTGGGGCAACTGGAGGAGCAGCTGCTGTTCCCCTGAAGTTCGCCTGCACACTGCCCACCTTCGAGGCGGAGTACTCGCCCAATGCCGCCGTCATCCCTGGCTCCCTAATCGCCCTGCGTGGCATGGGCATCCCGGACAGCTACTTCGAGAAGCCGCGCTACCTGGAGCAGAAGCCACTACCACATCCGCATCCGCATCCAGCTCCTCCGACCGGGGAACAGAATACGCTCAGTTCCAGCCAGATGGGCGATGTGACCCTGGAGCGCATGATCGATGCCATCCTCGAGAGCAACCGCAAGGTGCTGCCGAACGCCAGACAGCACCAGCATCAGCACCGCCAGCCCAGGCAGCATCTCCGCCAGCGGCACAGGCTCAGGCAGCAGGTGCTCCGGAGCAGCCATGGACACGGGCACGGCCCCACCCAGACGCCATCGCCCACCTACCGCCCCGCCTTCGATCCGGCCAGCGATCTGTGCGAGTACTGGAAGTCGCCCTCGCGGAGGGATTCCCTGCCAGCGGACGGCTTCGAGGAGCGGGAGGTGCGCTCCCCCGTGCCCACCGAATCCGAATCGCAGGATGCCAAGCGGCACTCCCTGCAGCTGCGCAGGCAGCGGGTGGTGCGGCGCAAGCGGAAGATCACCACCAAGATCTCCTCCAGCGTCAGGCAGTCGGCACAGAAGCTGCTCGCAGCGGCCAGGTCCGGATCTGTAGCAGCTCCCGCCCAGAAGATGCGCCACATCAGTCCGGACAGTGGGCACAATTCCACCAGCGACTGCGAGCTGGAGGAGGAGCACTGCCAGCTGAGTCGCGGCCTGGAGTTGGGTGGCGAGGAGCTGGAGGACGCCTGTCAGCTGGATGCCATGTGGCTGCAAGTGCAGGCCAGAGACGCAACGAAGAGACGCCTCAACTTCTCCCTAGTGGAAGAAAGCTAATCCTCAAGGATATTCCTATACCATAAGCATAAGACATTTTTTTCATAGCCCTAAGAACGTTTTTTTTTTTATTACCATTTTTTGGCCAGAATAAATCATTTGGAATGCAGAATGTACGAAAAGAACCAAATTCACTGAGGGGCACTGTCATAATTCGGTTGAAACCACAAGGAACCACCAGCAGTTTATGCTAAACACCTCTTGAAGCTCAGCGGTGCGTGGAAAGCAATTCCTCCAGAGCAGAGGGTCTTCCCTTCCGTCGTCTGCCCAAGTGGTCTTCTTTCTCACAGCGAGCTGGTTAATGAGCGTTTTAATGCTCCGATAGCGAGCTATAGGGGATTCCTCGGCCACATGGAACTTGGCGGTAATGAGGGCCCAAAAAGGAAGGGGTTGTGCGACAACAATTGTCGCAAGAAAAAATATTATTTACGCTTCAAATGCCCACGAATTCGATGGGTAGTCAGCCGCCAAGTTATGTGCGATCTAACGCGATAGGGTCTAGTACCTGGAAATGGAACAGGTACCACTTGCTCGGAACTCCTCTCAGGTGCTATTAGCTCTAAGCGACCCTTGGACAAGGAAATCGCCTAACTTTCTCCCGGGAAACTGCGATTTACCACTGGTTTCAGCGGAAACAATTCTGTGAAAGTATCATAAAGTCATAGTAAAGGGTTATGAAGGAACAAATTATGGAAGATTTGAAGATACCAACCTAGTTTCTTTGATAATCCTTACATAATGGTCTCAAAAACGAGATATAACTCATTAGCGAACGGGGGGATAACCAGGCTTCCAGCAGAGATGGAACCTATGACATTCCCACAGCTCCCGCTACCCAAGGATCGCAACCCGCCGTGCGAGCCTCATTAGCCCAGCCAACTGGTCAGATGGGGATGCCAAGGAGAGCAGGCCATGCGATCGATGGGCCAGCAATCCGCTCCTGCGACGCGGCGTTAAATGAGCTGTCATAACATTTTGTCCAACCCCTGAGACGAAAGGAGTGGGTTAAGCCAAAAGCGTTAACACGTCTGCCAAGGAACCAGCAATCCATAGCCATATCCAGCCACATCCACATCCACTTCCCATGGCAAATGCTCAGTAGAGCGTGAAACTTTCCTATGCAGATGATGGGTTGACCATCAGTGCTGAGTACATTGTGCCATGTGACAGGGAAAACAATGTAAAATACTTTATTATGTGATACCCGGGCGAACTCCAGAACTCAAGTTCCGATCGCCGAACTAAGGTCGAGCGGTCAAGCAGCCCGCCCGAGGGAATATCCCTGACATACATACAAATGTACATATGGATAACCCGCCGAAATCAGGGCAGGTTCCTTGTCAAACCCTCGTCCGCGCTCTGAACTTTTCCCAACAATTTCCCAAAGAAGAAGGTTCACGCCGTTGTAGCTGCTTTATTTTTTATGACTCTCGCTTTTCTTCAGTTTTCCACAATGCGCTGCTCTGGTCTCCTGCCCATTATTATTATTACTATTATTATTATTACTATTATTATTGTTGTTGTTATCTGGTTCTTGTCCGTCCGGCTAATGACCACTGCCGAAATGTTCCATGTTTTCATTCGTCAGCGCTCAGTTTTCCCGCTCCGGACGGCAACGTCTCATTAAACATGCATTTCTTTAATTTCGTTTTGATTGAAAGTGAAACGGATACTTACGCACTCCGAAATCCGGAAGTTTGGCAACCACGTAGCTGGGATTCTTGCCACCACATATCATATATGATATCATATCATATCATACATATCTTCCGGTTTCGCTTGGTTGACGAGTAATGAGTGGAGTGTTAGTCGGAGCAGAGATCCATAACGATAGGGAAAATCTGGAAATGTATAAATAATGAAGTGCGTTTCCTTGGTGTTTTATAGCTTTAATTGCGATTATTAACTATTTTAAGAATATAGTTTATATAGTTTTATTGTAGTTGTAGTAATTTCAACTATAGTTCTCATTATTATCCCAAAAAACCTAATTGATATATGAAAAGTGCCAAATTTCAATTGAATTGTGGTTCCCAATTCGATGTTGTGGACACACTTTGGATGCGTGAACAATGAAATCCATCGATCTGCACTCAATTCGAAACCCATTTTGTGAAAATTGAGAAAATTGTGAAAAATCGCCCATTAAAAGCGGGCACACTCCAAAACTCTAATTGCGATTTAAACGTTTCTCGAGTGGCGAAAATGGAAACACCCGCTTAATTTTCGACATAGTGACAAAAGTCGTGTCGCTGTTTTCGGATCGGGGGTTTATACAAGCATACATAGTGAGGGATCGGACATGGACAGACTACCGAACCGATTGACAATGGCCAACGCACCTTTCGACCCGCACTTTGTTGCCACTCTGCCGAATCCCATTGCCCGCTTGCGATCCGCTGGGCAGGCGGCACACGTGCCTGCTCCATTATCGCCTGGCGATCTGATCGATCGGCGGCTGAACAGTTGCAAAAACAGCCAGCCAAGGACCGGGAAACCCCGCAGGACCAAGCGAACCTGAGGGCGGTTTTCCCTTTTCCCTGGTTCCTGCATGTCCTGCATGTCCTGCATGTCAGGAAGTCAACGTCACTTCGCGAATGTGTCAACATGTGCAAAAACAGGAGACCCACAAGCACGAAGGACATTCAGCGCCTAACAGTTGTGCTGCCGAGTCCTGCGGGCTGCCCCCTCCACTTGAATTGGGAGAAATGTTGCCAAAAATTGGTCATCAATGGAGAATTCCGCGCCTGCGGAATACAAATATCTATTATATATAAACATATATATTCATACGATTACTAGCTCACCCAGAAGTCCGAGAAATGTAATCTGCAAGGCAAATATTTATTATAAATTATATATATATTACATATATATTATATAAACTCACCAATAATGAAAAACATAAATATATGCAATGAAATTAATGAAGTGGCAGCAATTTCCTCAAAGTGTATTCGAATTCGGTGTGTAGGTGGAATGGTGCAACATCACGAAGTTAGCACCTTCGTGTTTTTTTTTAGTTGAAGGACTTCTAGCGAGGTTCTAACAAGCCGTATCCCTCGAAACATCGAACTTCACCTGTTGGCCAGGGCAATGTCCTTCGCTGCCTGCGCTTCCTGCAGCAAGTCCTTGAATTCCGTGGCTCTCTCGTCTCATCCTCGATCGGTGTTTTTTGTTTTGTTGTTTCGGTCCAATTAGGCCGCACATAACATGTTATTTGGGCTGCCAAACCGCACATCATCAAGCCCAATGGCAGGTGTAAAGGTCACGAGTGGTGGCCAGTACCCAAGGATCGGGTCCAAGGTCCTGCGCCTGCGGTCACAGCTGAAAATCCAGACCAATCGATGGGAAAGTCCATGGAAACGGTGCAAACTAGGCCAGCAATATGTCAAGCAACTCTATGAATGTAAAATAGATGTAAATTTTTTGTAGAATAAAGGTTAAAATATATTTTAAAATATGTAAGCATTTCGCTTACCTTTAGAAATGCTTATTATTATTATTTCAAATATTTTTAACATATTATTTATATAATAAAGCTACTTTTGCACTATAGAACTGGTACAGAAATGTATTAACAATAATACAATTTTTAATAATTATTATAATGATGGGAACCTTAAACCGCCAGAAATTAGCATCTTCTCCATTCGAAAATGTCCAAAGAAGATGCATCAAGGCGGCGGCATGATTTCAATATAATCCCAGAATGCGCCGAAAATAATCAATCAATTTCTTGGGCCGCCGATCTAAACTCAATCCGAAACCGAGAGGATTGCGGACAGTTCCATGAGTATAGTAGCCATAATCAATCTTAGGGACTCCTTGCCAGATTCCTAGATCTGGATTAACTCCCCCTGCTTTGCATATGCTCTGCATAATATCGCCATGCATCATCCATCCTGCTGGTCGACTGCCATAATTGCCAATATTGCGAGTTCCTCGACGAACCCAACACTTCTAAAAAACAAAATTAAAATTATAAAAAAAAGGAACCCAAGGAGCAACCCTTTTCTGTTTTCTGCCATGAGGAAAGAGGGCAGGACGAACAAATGTTGCACATCATCATCATCATCATCTTTGGGACGCAACGGGGCGAATATCATTAATGCAAATCTATGGGACTGTCATGTCATTGAAAATATTATTGTAACAATTGTGCGAAACTTCAGACGATCTTCGTTGCAATCTTTCCCTATCGGGATCCTTTTGCTTACTTCATTAAGTGCGGCTCACTTGACAGCAGTCCACCGGGATGTGACAAAATCATCCTTGAATCCCTTCCAAACCCTTTCTTGAAGACCCGATTCGTGGGACTTACCCAATCACTTGAAGTGCGCAAAAATTTAAATGAGACGAAAAGCGGCGGGCATCGGATTAGAATTGAATCATTTGCAATTTTCCGCGTTGCACTAATGAAAGGAAATGCGAAAATGGAAAATGGAAAATCGATCGGGCACAAAAGGGTTCATTTCGGCAGGGTGACATATGCCAAGTGATGGGATCCTTCCTCCTTGGCACTTCCTTGCATCCTGTTTTCCATCTGATTTGGCAAACAAATTTACAAACGCACTTCACCAAAGGTCGCCTGTTTGTTTCGTTTTTAGTTTTTCGTATTTTTTACGCTTCCTTGTGTGTTTGTGCGACTTGCGTCGGGCTTAGGGGGTGCGTCCTGTACAGGTAGTGTGTGGTAGGTAGGCAGTGGCGTGCGTTCCGCTACAGCGATCCGCGATGCACTGCACCCGGCCATGTGGCCATGTGGCCACATGGACTGACTTGACAGGCGCGACTAAAAGTCGCCGCCCAGGACTATTTTGCATAGAATTCCAGACTCGACGGCAGCTGTGGCTGTGCTAAAATAAAGAAATAGTTGTTAATAAAAAATATATAACAATATAGAACCATAAAACACAGCACAATCGCAATTTCCTCAATCGAAATAAAACCATATTGTAGCTAATGTTTAACTAAATATTATATATAGTATATATCATCAAGCTCAACATCTTTATTACATATGATATTATGGTATTATAAGGTTGAATGTGCTATTTCTTATAGACTTATTTTAAATACCTGCATTGGTTAGTAATCAAACAAGTTTCCCTACCAATTGCTATATCTTCAAATAGACGTTTTTCTGAAATGTGTATGGATAACCTCAATCTGGCAAAAAAGAAAAAAAAATACGGATAGGATGGAAGTCCATGACTATCGGCCTAACTAGCTACGTCGTGATTGCCATTTGCCGTAATTGAAGTTGAGACCCCGGCGACACCCAGAAGTCTATCCAAGAAATCAAATATCATATATCAACTTACATATCAAAACAACGGATGGCAAACAACAACAGAGCGGAATGGTAATGGTAATGGTTATGGAAATGGAAATGGAAATGAAAGGACCCATTGACGGATGGGAGGAAAGTCCAGGTAGAGTCAAATTCGGTGCCATTACATGAGCTCACACCTTTTGCCCTTTGATTTTCTCCCCTGCCAAGGAGGCAGAATCGAGATGGAGTTGGAGTTGGAGATGGTGATGGTGATGCCTACTCCCAGGAGGCAGCTGCCTTATGCAAATCACGTTTATGCAAATTCCCAGGACACACGATAGCTTCTTGCGTTTTTCATGTGTTTTTTCTTTTTTATGAATTATTGAACTATTGGCAGTCTAAGCAAATATAAATTGAGCAATAAATTGTTCGAGGGTCATTGGGATCGGGATCGAGTCATCAAAGCAGCAGGGACATCGATACGCGTGAGTCCTTCCTCGAATCCATCATACATACGCATATGTACATACATATGTATAGTCACAACATGTGACATGACGCAGTCGGAAAAGCAACAGCAAAAGCCAGATCCAATTGCGATAGCCAGCCACTCCGATGGCCAAGAAGTGAAGTGGGCCAATTATAGCAGTTAGTCGCCCGTTTGATGGGCCCAAATTGAGGTGACCACGTGGCCACGTGCAGCTGACAGGCGGAGTTCAAGTCTGCCCATCATCGCAAATGAAGATATTTCTACTGCAACGGCGAGGGAAAGTCGATTGGATTCCAGTTGATTCCAGTGTGGAGAAAGTCCAATGAAATAGGAAACTAATGGCCACAAATGTGTGAGCAATCAAAATAAACGTTAAATATACAAATCGAAGTATATATCATAATAGTTTTATATAACATAACATAAAATATGTAGAATTATGTAGATAATAGGATATGAAAAGATTACTTTAATCTTAATCTGGAATCTTAACGATTCAAATCGTTTAAAGTGAATAACAAAATCTTAATAACGGATTCATAAAAGCAAACCATTAGCATTAGTATCTAAATCTCTTACTATGATTATTATTATTATAATGTGTATAAATTCCGATTTTCGGCACTGGATAAGAACTTCTCCACGAACTTCTCTACACGAAACGGGAGCATTCTTCAATTGTCAATTCAACTGGCGACGAGACCAGCTGGTTGAATGGACAAAAGGAGGGAAGAGACGAGTAAACAACACACAATGCGACCATCCATTTGGCTTAGAGCGTCTTAGGGATCGTCGTCTTGGGCCAGATGCAAATGTCACCCACACCCCGACCACCGTTCACCATTCGAGCACTGGAGCAGCTGCATCAGATTCAGAAGGGACATTGTGCAACGGGCGAAAGGATTTCGAATGGATTGCAGGATTCGCCTGCAATACGAAAGCAACTGCTAAGCCAAATGGGATGGGTATTTGGATTTGGATTTGGACTCAAAAACTAACAACTAAGAATATAAAATTTAGAATGGTATGGGATTATCAATTCTACATACGCTGTGCATGAATGGAACTCTGTGAATGGAATGGCACACGACTAAGTCCCATTGGATGGCACCTCCTACGGTGCCGTCGTCTCATGCTAATGAGGATCACCGTACAGGTAGCACCCAGATGTGCAGGTAGTTAGTTGGCAGCTCGACTCGTAAATCACAACACACGACGGGTAGGCGTTGGTAATCCTTTCGACACTTAATTAGTTCAAACTGCGGCTAAGCTCCTAGCCTAAGAAGCATTGCAATCGGCATTCGTCTTGAATGAAACCGGACGAGATCTGGAAGAGATTAGAGCAAACGGGATGAGTTCATAGGGCAGTTGTCAGTTGTGTGCATTATCTCACCTAGTCGTGCAAACTCACACGTTCTCCAATCCTAAGCTTGGTGCACCAGGGGGTATTTAAATGGATTAGCAGAACGAGTTTAGATATAGTTATATAACAAATTTTATTTAATCAAAATATATGTAAGTTTACAAAAGGCAGTGTAATGTTGTTATTGTTCTGGTCAATGAACGATTGATTCTGTATGGCAAGGTGATGGTGATTATAGAGATGACTTAGAGTTCTATCACAAGTATTATTTGATCTTCGAAATGATTGAAGTGCGGCTTTGCTTCAGTCTTCTTGTGGTTTTCGGTGGATTCTCGTGGTGGATTCTTCTGGTGGATTCTGTCCTGGTTCACTGGTTACAATTGGCTCCTGTATTTCCCCACGATTCGGATCTTCAGCATTCTTAAGAAGTGGCAGGCTAACAACTTTGCCAGGACGGACGTCAAATTTCCATGAATTATTTTGAGGGTGTGCTGGTGCTGTTCCTGATGAAGATGAAGATGCTGTTGCCAGCTTATCAGCATTTCGCTTGGTCATATCGATTTTCAATGATGGCGGTGATCGGGATGACCTCACCACATCTCGATTTCGTTCGAAATTATCCTTGGTCATCGATGTCGCTTTTGACACCCTATGTGGCAACAGCAGGGACGGTTGTGCCAGCGGATCGGAGATCGGATTTGTCGCCTTGAATATAGGATCTGTTGCGTAGGAACGCAAAGGAACTCCTGCAGCAGGCTTGGAAAGCGGAATTTTCAGCTTTATTACAGCATTTGATGGGTTGGAACGCAAAGGAGCTACTGCAGCGGGCTTGGAAACCGGCATTGCCAGCTTTAATACAGCATCTGATGCGTTGGAACGCAAAGGAACTCCTGCATCGGGCTTGGAAACCGGCATTGCCAGCTTTAATTCAGCATCTGATGCGCTGGAACGCAAAGGAACGCCTGCAGCAGGCTTGGAAAGCGGAATTTTCAGCTTTATTACAGCATTTGATGGGTTGGAACGCAAAGGAGCTACTGCAGCGGGCTTGGAAACCGGCATTGCCAGCTTTAATTCAGCATCTGATGCGTTGGAACGCAAAGGAACTCCTGCATCGGGCTTGGAAACCGGCATTGCCAGCTTTAATTCAGCATCTGATGCGTTGGAACGCAAAGGAACTCGTGCAGCGGGCTTGGAAACCGGCATTTTCAGCTTTAATACAGCATCTGATGCGTTGGAACGCAAAGGAACTCCTGCATCGGGCTTGGAAACCGGCATTGCCAGCTTTAATTCAGCATCTGATGCGTTGGAACGCAAAGGAACTCCTGCAGCGGGATCTGTACATGTTTGGGTTGGTAAATCTTTGTTAATTCCAGCTTGGGTTTTTTTTTTCAATGTGGCATTGGTTACAGCCGCTAGGAATGTGCTCAACTTGGTGGGCTTCTTCATCGTACGCTGTTTGGAATTCACTTCCGAACGGGCAACACTTGGCGACGGACAAGATCTTGGTTGAGATGGCGGAGGAGTTCCCACCACGTCGGGCAGTTGATGAAAGAATATGGTTTCCTGAGCAAAGTTGCCAAGTGTGCCACCCGAAACGGATTCGTTAGCTGATTGGGTTTGATTGGATTGTATAGCCGCCAAAGCGTTTTCCGCATTCGCGTTCTTGGCCTTTTCCTTTGCTTTTTCGACCCGCTTCGCCTCCTTTTCGGCCAATTTCGTGAGTTTGATCTGCTTTTCAAGGGCCGTCTTCTGTTTCTTGAAGCGCCTCTTCTCCTTCTGCGAGTTGGAACGCTTTGGTGGACTAACATCGTCGGCGTCCGGTTTATCTTGCTCGAAAGTGTTCTCGTCGTTGTCATCCTCCATATCCGGCTCTACCAGAAGGTCAAACATGTTCGATCCTAGAGTTTTCAGTTCATCCAATGGCTTTTTTGGCTGCACATTATTGGGACGTAAGGGTTTTTTAACCACTGGCGGCTTCGAAACATTATCAGGAATATTACGTTTTTCGACCACCACGGGCACGGATTGTGAAGCCGCTGGCGACCGAGGCGAATTGTTGCGCAGCACCAGGTTCCTTTGAGGATTTTGTTCCATAACCTGATCGTATGACCGTTTCTTTGTGTCCATCGATGGTGGATCATAATTGCGTTTTTCTGTGGCCATTGATCGACGCTTTGAATCGGTTTCTGGTGTCTTTTGGCCACCAGATTTCTGTCTCATCATATGATTATTAGCATGTGAGTTCGATGAATTAACTAATCCTGATTGCCGATCGCTATTTGCTGCTAGTTGCCTCTCCTGTGCCGCTGTATGGCTTTTTGGAGGCCTATCGTTCGAGTTAAATGAAATTACTGTTACTAATTTCGGGAACCTCCTTTTCAGTTGAGCATTATCCTTTTTGGCAGCCTTTTTCTTTCGGATGCTGCTCTCCAATGGGGGCCAATGATTCATATTGACCTTTGGATTCCTTGGGATCTGAAAAAACAAATATGTACGTAGGTACTTGATCAGACATAATGTGTTAAAGCTTACATTGCTTTTGGGCGACGCCGAGATTCGTAATGCTTTCATGTTCGCACAGATAGCATCCAGCATAGCTTCTTTCACAGGTGGACGGGATGCACTGGTGTCCGTTGGCTTTGGTACCTGCTCCGGCAAGGAATTGATGGCATGTGCCTCGTCAATTGGCTCCGGATGGGCAGTGATAGTGGGTGCCTCCTCAGTTTTCGCTTCTGGTGTTGTATCAGCGCTTTGAATCTTTGACTGCTGCATGTTCTTTAGCTTTAGTTTCGGAGATTCTGGCTGATTCGTTGGCATAACCACCTGCTGGTTTACATCAGAGCTATTAACAATCTCCATCTGGGGCTTTTCAAACTCATCAGCATTAGCACAATGCACCAAGACGGAGTTTGGAATCGAATTCGAATCATTTTCATGGGCAACAGCCACATTGGAAGCTCCAGTCGGTGGTGGATTAACCGGCATTGGTGTACAATTGGTATTATCATTAACTACAACATTGTCTGGTTGGGCTACCATTACGGCTGGCACTAAATGGCTTTGCGGCATATGCTATAAAACCATGTGATACATTTATGATTAGGATATACAGGTATATATATATAGGTACTTACATTTTGGACCGCCTTGATAAATAGATCCTCCATTGATATATCGGACTCGTAAGAATATTGCTTACGCTCGACAACTGTAACAGCTTGGGCTGGATGATCAGAAGTCAATGGTCGGGCGTCAATGGTTCCACTTGGACCGTTCAATCCGGATCCGGCTACTGCCACCTCGGGCTCCACCATGGCCTGGACATTGGGAGCAGGATCGGATCGCACTGGAGCAGGATCGGATTGCCCCTTACCACGCGTAGGTGAAGATGGACGATGTGTAGAGAGATTCTGAGATGGAAGGTTGTGACGTCCAGCGCCTGGTGAATGCATCTGCGATGGAGCAGGATCGGATTGCCCCGGATTCTGGGATGCAAGGTTGCGGCCTCCAGCGCCTGGTGAATGCATCTGCGATGGAGCAGGATCGGATTGCCCCTTACCACGCGTAGATGGAGATGGACGATGTTTTGAGGGATTTTGGGATGGAAGGTTGTGACCTCCAGCGCATGGTGAATGCATCCGCGATGGAGCAGGATCGGATTGCCCCGGATTCTGGAATGCAAGGTTGCGGCCTCCAGCGCCTGGTGAATGCATCCGCGATGGAGCAGGATCGCATTGCCCCGGATTCTGGGATGGAAGGTTGCGGCCTCCAGCGCCTGGTGAATGCATCCGCGATAGAACAGGATCGGATTGCCCCGGATTCTGGGATGCAAGGTTGCGGCCTCCAGCGCCTGGTGAATGCATCCGCGATGGAGCAGGATCGGATTGCCCCGGATTCTGGGATGCAAGGTTGCGGCCTCCAGCGCCTGGTGAATGCATCCGCGATGGAGCAGGATCGGATTGCCCCGGATTCTGGGATGCAAGGTTGCGGCCTCCAGTGCCTGGTGAATGCATCTGCGATGGAGCAGGATCGGATTGCCCCTTACCACGCGTAGATGGAGATGGACGATGTTTTGAGGGATTTTGGGATGGAAGGTTGTGACCTCCAGCGCGTGGTGAATGCATCCGCGATGGAGCAGGATCGGATTGCCCCGGATTCTGGGATGGAAGGTTGCGGCCTCCAGCGCCTGGTGAATGCATTTGCGATGGAGCAGGATCGGATTGCCCCGGATTCTGGGATGCAAGGTTGCGGCCTCCAGCGCCTGGTGAATGCATCTGCGATGGAGCAGGATCGGATTGCCCCTTACCACGCGTAGATGGAGATGGACGATGTTTTGAGGGATTTTGGGATGGAAGGTTGTGACCTCCAGCGCATGGTGAATGCATCCGCGATGGAGCAGGATCGGATTGCCCCGGATTCTGGAATGCAAGGTTGCGGCCTCCAGCGCCTGGTGAATGCATCCGCGATGGAGCAGGATCGCATTGCCCCGGATTCTGGGATGGAAGGTTGCGGCCTCCAGCGCCTGGTGAATGCATCCGCGATAGAACAGGATCGGATTGCCCCTTACCACGCGTAGGTGGAGATGGACGATGTTTTGAGGGATTCTGGGATGGATGGTTGTGACCTACAGCGCGTGGTGAATGCATCCGCGATGGAGCAGGATCGGATTGCCCCGGATTCTGGGATGGAAAGTTGCGGCCTCCAGCGCCTGGTGAATGCATCCGCGATAGAACATGATCGGATTGCCCCTTACCACGCGTAGGTGGAGATGGACGATGTTTTGAGGGATTCTGGGATGGATGGTTGTGACCTCCAGCGCGTGGTGAATGCATCTGCGATGGAGCAGGATCGGATTGCCCCGGATTCTGGGATGGAAAGTTAAGGCCTCCAGCGCCTGGTGAATGCATCCGCGATAGAACATGATCGGATTGCCCCTTACCACGCGTAGGTGGAGATGGACGATGTTTTGAGGGATTCTGGGATGGATGGTTGTGACCTCCAGCGCGTGGTGAATGCATCTGCGATGGAGCAGGATCGGATTGCCCCTTACCACGCGTAAGTGGAGATTGACGATGTTTTGAGGGATTCTGGGATGGAAGGTTTTGACCTCCAGCGCCTGGTGAATGCATCTGCGATGGAGCAGGATCGGATTGCCCCGGATTCTGGGATGCAAGGTTGCGGCCTCCAGCGCCTGGTAAATGCATCCGCGATGGAGCATGATCTATTGTTGGTGGAGCTGGATTTTGCTGAGACGGGTGTCTAAATGATGGTCGCCGACGACGTGGGGGTACCTGAACCCCTCGGCTCACCATCATTGGAGCTAAAGCTTGAATCGGTCGATTCGATGAAGGGGCTTGCTGTGGAAGTGTCTGCACTGGTGGAATCGGTGGCACGGTAGCTCTTTGCATTGCGTACATGGCCTGTGCCTGTGGATTCTGTGCATACACAGGACTTTGAGGCTGCGCGCCCATTATATAATTCACCGGCACAGGGAGACCGTTTAGCACAAACTGGGGTGGTGGCGGTGGCGGTGGTGGTGTTGGTGGCAACCAACAGCGCGGTTGCGGTGGTGGTGGTGGTGACCCTTGAGTTGGAGCCACGTGCCATATCATTTGAACAGGCTGGACATTGGTGATTGATGGCAGATAGGCCAATAGATAAAATTGTTGGTTATTAGTCGATGGTGGCTCCTGATTTAATTGGCCATTGTACCAACAACCGTTGCGGTAAAAGCCCTGGGTGTCACCAAAACGCGCAGGGGTGGTATTCTGATCTCCTGGTTCGGAATACAATGGCAGGCAAAGCGCTGCCACAGTCACAAGATTCGGTTGGCGGTATATGGGGCGACTCGCAAGGAGGAGATTGCGCACGCGCCCATGCACATGGAGACTTTCATCCACGTGCGCGCGCGGATTTGCTGAAACTTGCCGATTTACCTGTAATTTAATGGCCACATTCTCTTAACGTGCACTTAAACAATTTAATTAATATTTACGTTTGGGTTAGACAGTGGATTTGTCATCTTGTTATTTTAAACACCCGTTGGACGTTGCGTTACTCGACTTGACTCCGCAAAAGTTTCCGGAAAAGGAACTAAAAGCGACACGGTGGCAACGCAGTGTAGTGTTTTAAAACGTTATTCTACAGTAAGCTAAAATGGCGTTGCATACATTGCAAAAAAAAAATTGCACTAATATTTATTTTGGAAAATGTGTTCAATGCCGTATATCCCTGTAATCTTCAACAGATTTACATTTTTTATAAACAAATTAATAAATTTATGCATTTTTAAAATTATATTATATGATTATTATTATTAAATAATTATTAATATATTATTAATATATTATTAATTATTAATATAATAATATTTTTTGATTATTCTTTTAAATTTTGTTGTTTGTTATTATTGAATGTGTTTTTGGTTGTCATATTACAAATTACAATTACAAATTTGATTTTACATTACATAATTACAGTAAAACCTTAAAAGACATACATCAGTAGTTAGGGGTCGGAACTTGTAGATCCCGATAAAAGTGTTGTTAACCGATTAACCGATTGCATAATTGATGTGCTCGTCCTTAGGGTCAAGTGGCATCTCAGTCAAGTGCTCTCCCCCTCTCCCCTTTCTACTGCCCACTTTCGTGTTAGCAGTCGCAAACTGTTTGTCTTTCGAGTCAAAGCTAATTTTTTATATTGTTATTTTTTTTAACATTAATATAAGAAGTGTCTAACACAGAGTTTAGGAAACCCTTTTCTTACGGTAAGTGACCAAAACATGAAAATGAGCACATGTTTCTTCAGTTTACCGCAAATAACTTGCATTTTCGATGTTGCCGGCGTTTCCGCGAGATTGCCGGCGTTTCCGCGAGATTTTTGTAGGTTATGTATTTTTGGGACCCTAGATATATCCAAATGATATCAACAAACGCCTTAAAGACTAAACGTTTAACGCTTGCGCATTTGCATATTTAATTGAAATGAAAATTACCCAAATAAAATCCAGCGAAAACGGGGCAAAAAGAAGGCCGCGAAAATCAGAATTTCTACTGCAAAGCATAGGGGTGCGAGTGAGGGGGCACGATCCTAGCCGTGCAATGGGTGCAAGTGGGTTGCACAGCTACAGTTACAGCCGGATTGCAAGTGCGAGCGAGATGACACGGGAACCGCAAGGCAAGTCATTAGACAAAGAAAAGGGTTAGAAAATGCAAATTACGATACGTGTATGTATGTATGTATGAATGTATGTATTAATGTATGTATTTATGTATGTATGTAGATTCCGGCATGGGCCTCGGAATTTCGGGTTCCCGTGATCCGCGGACTAGAAATTCATTCGGGGATTCGACGACGGAATCCCAGTCCCGTCACATCACATGTCATCCCCGGGGAAGTTTGTCAACCGTTTGACAGCGAAACCGTCAGGTTTAGGAAAATGAATGTCTGGGCTGCAATTAAATGTGAATAAAATGTAGAAGTTATCGGGCGCTGATGGTCGGGCGGAGAGGGGGGAGGGGGCGCCTCGCGCGCTTTTCTTAAAGGTTGCGTAATTGATTAGACCGCGGCGCACGGGACAGGATTTTCCATTTTCCTTCGTACTCTCGTAGGTGCCCACCACCAAGCGTTCGCATGATGATGATGACCCATGTCCAGGCGTCGCTACTTGTGACCCAGACCCAATTATAGGAAATTACCATCCAACCGACCCCTCTCCGTCGAGGACCTAAACGGGTATCCTCCATATGGCGTGCAAAGGTGGATCAGCTTGCTAATATGTATGTTTGTTTACCTAAAGTTTGTCGGTTCTAGCCCAGAAATTGATATTTTTGGGTGGAGTAATACCACGTAATACCTAGCTTAATATTAGTATACTAATATTTAATTTAGTTACTTAGAAATGTGTCTTAATATACTTAAAATGTATGTATTGCAGAACTGCTTAAGTTTCAACTATCTGTACGAAGCCCAGCATTCAGAATGAGATCAGAGCCGATTCCGGACGTCTGGTATAGCTATCCAGGTATGTTAATACATAGATCAGTACCATGATAACCTAACTGTATACTTTCGCATAGTATCGGATGGCATCAATGGTCCACCAGAGCTAGAGATCGAAGAGAATGATGAGGAAGCAATGGAGGAAGTTTACTATTATGATGAGATTCCGTATGTCGATCTAATGGCGGATATACCCGACTATGAATCCACCATTAGCGATTCCGATGATAGCGACTACTACTTCCCCTGTCCCACCGACGATGAAATCAGGTCCTGGTTCAGCTTGAACATACATTCGGTTTGAATACGGTTTTGTATCTGCTGAATAAAATAATCGGTTAGCTGGCATTTGGGAAAACGAATTTTCGAATTTTCGAATATTCGAATTTTCGAATTTTGGAATTTTTCGAAAATGGCGCACATCTCGGCATTCGTCAGACTCGAAAGTGCTGATGTGTGATGTTCTTTTTTGGAATATTGAAAGGGGCACTTTTGCACACCGCCAGGCAAAACTGGAGCAGCACAATCCATTTTTTTCGCACGTTTTAAATGCTGATTGCGATAGGGTTTGGGTATCGCAACCCTTAACCCCGCGCCGCTTTTAACCCTTTCCAATCGAATCGAGATGGCTGTGACCCCGGCGATTGTCTGCCGATGCTGATCCTGATGCTAAACGTATTAACCCATGACCGCTTCAGCCATTGTTTATTGCCTAATTTGCGGTTAAATTTTGATTTCGGCACAATGCATTCGATTTCGTTTTCGATTTCACATATTTTTCAGACAGATTGAGATTTATGTGTGTGCCCTTGTTTGCCAAATAGCAATTCGGTGCCGAGTGTGCGAAATTTTTTTTATTTCGCAGTGCGCAGCGATAAGGAAACACAAAGGACCTCCACAAGGATGACGTGAGAAAGTGCCCAAATGGAGTGGGGAGGGGGGTCAAAGTTTAAGATGTGTACTAGAATAGCCATGTATTCCAGGTATTCCAGACCTTTAGTACCCACTAATAACTGAAAAAAACGAGCGGCTCTTTATGAACGAAGATGGATCTTTACTAACACCAGGAACTCTCATTAGCTTTAGGATCATTATCATTATTGTAGCTTATATTGAACGCTCCTTTCTCCATCCTTTCTCCACTCTCCGTTAGCTTTAGGATCATTATCATTACTTGATCTTGGTCCTTTGAACAGCTCCGCTCATAACCCTTCATAAACGTAAGTAACTGACTTGTATTTCCTAGTATTTCCATTTATCATCCCACTATCGCAACAGAACTCATCTCAACCCGTATCTGGAGCCGCGAGGAGCTAATGACGCCACTCGACCACTTGGGCCAGTGCAGAAAATCAATTAAATACAAGGAGCAACATGCCCACAATGTAATGACCGACCACCAGTGACCGGTTGACCCACCACCACCACCACCACATCAGTCGCCCATGATGAGGGCTGGCATAATAATGATAAACTGTCAAAACTACACGATATGCCAGATCATATCTGCGGATTGCAATCCCCGCTGGCCAGGAGCAAACCACCACCACCAGCACCATCAGCACCATCAGCACCGGCAGGTCGGATCGGATCGGTGGTACCCACGCGCCCAACACATTAACACGGCCCAAGGATCAAGGAGCGTGTAGCTAGGACCTGACTGTCGATCGCAACTTTATGACTCCTGTTCGTTCGCTTTTCCACAACGTTTTGGTGCAATGCCCTTGACATTGTTGGTTGTTGGGTGGGTGGGGTTAATTTAGGGTTACACGCCGCCGTTTTTTTACGACGGGAAATTTGTCAAACGTTGACAGTTTTCAATTATGCAAGTATGTATGTTTGCATATCGAGTGAGTTCTAATGCATCTGTGGCATGTCCCATTGTTTTCTGGACAGGAAGTCGTAGCCGAAGCTATCTACTAGCGTAATTACAAAAGTTTTTACTGTTCACACAAAATTGTGTTGAGATTCAAAACATCTATGAAATAGTTTAAAAACTTAATGTACGTTCTAGAATTCAAGGAGTTGCCTGTACTTCAGATACTATATATAGATACTTCACAAAAGTTGCAAACAACTATGACCTTTCGCACTCATTCAGCATTGCACTTTCAATAAACCTATTGTATTTCATAATGGTTAAAGAGTTTTTGTTCTGCAGATGATGCTTTGTAAACACTCACATGGATGTAATTATTATGGATTAGCATTATGTATTATGTATTATGTATGGGCTATATATCACGGCGACGTGTCACTGATTTATGTCCACTGACAACTGAATTCCATTCCAGATTCTGCATCCGTTCAGGTAGCCAAGCTGACCAAAGCTGTTTACACCAAATTTACGTCACATAATCAATTGTCCGACACGAGCAATAAAAACAAGAGCACAGGGGTCAGTTTGGCCCTTTGGCTGTGGGAATTGGGTTGGTATCGGGTATGAAGGAATCAGGACTGTGCGCTAATCCTGCCATCCTCCTGTCGCATTGCGTAATTTTCCGACCCGCTGAACCGCCCCTTTTATTTGCATTTGCCACGGTGACCCGCCAAGAATGTCGCCGTGAGGTAATGAAGAGGTCACTCGGTTCACCGGACGGACGGACGACGGATGGCAAGATGTCGCGATGTTTGTTTTGGCTTTGTGGCACAGTCAAAGGATTACAGCGGCCGCGACATGGGCGCGAACTTTGTGGTGCCGGCGATGGCAGGGCGACAGGATCACACGATCCCGCCGGACAGCTGCTGCAGGACAACTTGGCCGGAATGCGTGGATTCGTTACGATTTCCAGGACATTTGGTAGCATCCACACAATGGGACGTTGCCTCTTAAAAAGTAACTGCGCAGGATGCGGTTTGTGTAACGATCTACGATCGCTGGACACTTTATGCAGCGTCATATCCTGCGGCAAGTCCTGCTGCATCCGCTGCATGGCGTGATGAATGATCCCAGCCCATCAGATTCCCACAACGATTCAATGCCCAGGATGGGATGCATAGTAGCTATTGTAAATGAAAATCATATATGTAACTAACTGGTTTAAAAAGGAAACTCTGATTGAATATCTGGTATGTAACTCTGATCAATGATGCCTGGCTATTATCTAATTGCCACTATTTTGATACTGTTTCAGGGATCTGCCCATGGAGAAGGAGCACTAAAGCTGATAGCTGATAAAGCCCGGCAGCTGAGGTGGTCCCTGATCCCAAACCCCATCCACAGCCAATTCCTTTGCCAAGTCGGTAGATAATGAGCAGCGCAATTGGCGCATTTGGCAAGGACTCGAAGGACAAACAAAGGCGGAGGAGCAGCTGCTCTGCCAATTGGCACACAATGGAGCGGCACATGCCACACTCTGGCGAAAAGAGAGAAAAACAAAATCAAATGCCCGATGAATAGGAAATCGGGCAACTGAAGGGAAGAAGAAAACCAACAAAAAAAATAAAATAAAAAAAAAAGCGTGGAAAACAGGGACAAGTCGGCAATGTACGTACATACATAACTGCACATTGACAAAAAGGAAGCGACGCAACAATGGAAAAGTGAAAAATCCTTCGGCGGAGGCAACACCCAAAGGACAGCTGTCTGCGTCTCCATCTGTTTGTGATTCCCCGCAAGAAACAAGAGATCCTGCAGCTCCTTGAATCGATCAAATGAACTTGATTCTCGCACATTTGTGTAAATGCAAATTAGTTGTTAATTTATAATGTAGATTTAAAATTTTAATTTAATTAGATTAAATTATTAGCAAACTTCGGTAGCATGTGTTGCATTTGAAGTGCATAGTTTTGCCCTTTTTTTGTTTTTGAAATGCAAATCGCGGTCAATGGCGGTAATTGGATTAGGGCATGCCCAATCATCCGCTCAACCCTTGCGCAGCATCCGGCGTTTGACCCTTCCTCCTGACCCTTCGACCCCTCGCATGGAAGCTGCCGCCAATCGGGGAATGGCCCTTTGCAGCCCGGGGAAAAACACGAACACGGAAAATTAATTAAGAAAACATGCCCGCGGCCATCTCCACTGTCCCGCAGCGGATTTTCATTACGTTGCCAACCTACTTGGGATCACTTCGATGGGCAGCAAAATGGGTTACGAACCTTTTTGTTTTTTCTTTTAAAGAGAGAATCAAAAGCTTGCAAGACATGAAAAAATTTGGCCATTTCTATTTTCATAAATATATCTAAAGTAATTACCAGTTAAGCCAGTTATATGCTTATAGAGTATCGCTGGCTAAAGGGGGTGTGAAAATGGCTTAATAGTAGTTAATTTTCCGCTTGTCACGCCTCCAGGGAAAAATCCAACAAAAAAATATTGCTCATTACCCGTTTACTCATTTGAATAAAGCTTATGCACTGCGACAAAAAAAAAAGAAAAAGAAAAGAAGAAACTGATGCCTTCAGCTGGCAAAGGCACACACCACCCACCGTCTGGAAATGGGGAAAAATCGACGTTAATTTATTTCAATTTCCCAACCATTGTCTGAATATAAACAGTTCGTTAGCGAAACCAACCAGTTTCCCTAGGAGTTTTTCGAAATTTTATTGGACAAATACGAGAACGGGACACTTGAAATTACGCTTAATTGGCGGCGAAACAATGCTGAATGCCGCCGAGGGCATTTGGGTATAAATGATAAGGAAAACTCCCTAATTACAAACAAGAATTTTCCGGGTGCGCGCAAAATAGTGAAGGAAATACAAAGAAAAGGGTTGACGAAGATCGCGCCTGGGAACCTAATAACCCCGATTTTCCACCAACTTCGACATTGAAGTGGAAGTTTTCGATAAGCCGGCGATGGAAAACAGATATATATTTATATATATATATATATATATGTACGTGTCCCCAAACATCCATAGATTTTTTAATAAATATTTGACCTGGCATTTTCACTTAAGCCACGGCATGGAAATCCATTGTGTGCAAACAGGAGGTTGGTTAGCAACCCTAAGCGGAAAATTTGTTTAAACAACTGAGCAAATATCACCCGCTGGAGAGGGGTAACTTTTTTATGTACGCTGCTATTTGGAAACTCTTCGCATATTTTTTTTCGGGAATTTCCCCCCCAAAAAAAAAAAAAAAAGAAATTGAAAATTGCTAAGCCGGCAATCAAATTGCAAACAACAGGCGAAACTGAATGAGTACCATTGTCGTCCAACTGAAGCACCTGAATTTATGGCACAAGGACACATCCCCCACCCCAAGCCACCCCCCGCCCTGGTGTTTCACGGTTTAAATGTGCATTTCGCAACACATCTACGATCCTTTCTACTCGTAATCCCTTCAATCGCGCGCTAAACTGCTAACTGGTTCCTGATTCCCCGGGTTTCCTGGTCGCTGGCGCTTTGTTGCTCTAAATAGCCCTTTCCAAATCACTGGACTCGCACAAAGGACTCGCCCTCAATTGCGCAACTATTTCAATTTCAAAAAAAAAAAAATCAAATCAAATAAAATAAAATAAGTGAAGAGGAGTGGAGAGAAATGGGCCAAACTGGGCGCGCAGCCAAAAAGGATATAAACATAAAGTTCCAAAGGGATCTCAACTATACAATTTAAAGGCCTATTTAAACGATTTATACGGTTTCCGTATAAATATATATTTATTTGTATATTTCCGTATTCAACTTATGAAATAAAAGCTTTAATATAAATCTAAATAAATATAATTATATTTATTTAAATGCTAAGAAACTTAGCTATCTGTGCGTGTGAAAATTTTCTGATCAAGTGAGCCTTGAAAACAACATTTTGTGTTTTGGGACCTTCGTTTCAGTAAATCGAACAGTTAACTTTTGGCCAGCACTATAAAAACAGCTCCATAAACGGAACATAATAAAACCTTTGAAAATATTTTAATAAAGTAAGAAGGCAAGAAAATTAGCCTTTTCTACGTTTATAAAACAACTTCCTAACAAAAGTCTTGGTATCTAAGAATCAGAAAGTAAGTTTCAAACATTTGAACATTTTGTCGACACCAATCGCGCACTCACACAACCTCAATCACAATCAAAATTTTTGGTCCCAAAAAAAAAAAAAAAAAAAAAAAATTGGGTTTGACATTTCATTTAATTTGGTTGATAACATTCGTACATACATACATATTTCGAATTGAAAATTTCCCCAAATGACAAAAACTAAACCATTCTTCGGCAGCTAGTAATCCAAGTCTAGTAATCCAAGTGAGTCGATCATGAAGAAATTCAGGTCACCGGAAGTGGAATCGTGTGGCGAGGCTCAAATGGCCAACGCATCAACGATGGATGCGGAAATGGATACAGATTTGAATTTGAAACGTAAAATGGCAAAAGATCGAATGACTGATCTATCAAATACGGTCAAAGTGCCAGCCCGTTGCAAGGATCAAAAGCAATTGTCGAGCTTGACCGATTTGAAATCGAAAATGCAAAAAGAAAAGCAATCCCCATCCCCATCCGACCACCAGGAGCCGTTCGACAAAATACCAAAGAAATCATCTAAACAGAAAATACGAATTCCATTGCTGTCCGATGACCAGTTGACGGGCCTTAATCCCCCTTGCGACGCCGTTGGTGAACTCGGCCATGGAAACGAATCTAACATGTCGCACAAAATGAAACCACAGAGCAATGGATACTCCACCAATGACGATCGGGAGTATGAGCATTCTGAGAGTGAAAATGATACGGAGGAGAACTGCAGCGATTATGTTAGCGGTGGCTATCATCCGGTGGCCATTGGCGATATCCTCGCGAAACGCTATCATGTCTTCAAAAAGCTGGGCTTGGGTAACTTCTCCACCGTGTGGCTATGCTATGATTCCCAGATGGATCGCTACTGTGCCGTCAAGGTGGCCAATTCGGAATCAGATGGTACCGATGAGGTAGTGCTCTTTGAAAAGCTACACGATAACCATAAGTACAGAAGCCACGTGGTCGGTTTCTACGATTACTTTGAAGTCGCCGGACCGAACGGAACCCATGTTT
Source organism: Drosophila sechellia (assembly GCF_004382195.2). Taxonomy (NCBI): domain Eukaryota; kingdom Metazoa; phylum Arthropoda; class Insecta; order Diptera; family Drosophilidae; genus Drosophila; species Drosophila sechellia. Next base: position 15,696,571 of record NC_045954.1, read on the forward strand.
GCCTGGTCCTAGAGGCTCTTGGTGACAATCTGCTAGATCTCATGGAAAGATGCACTGACAAAGGTTTGCCCATCTGCAATATCAAGCAAATTGCCCAGCAGGTGCTCACGGGCCTACACTTTATGCACGACGAGTGCAGGCTCATACACACCGATCTGAAGCCGGAGAACGTGCTGCTGGCGTCCAACGAGGGGATCCTTCGGACCGAGGCCAGGAAGGCAATTGAAGTATATTTGGAGGCCAACGAGGAAAAGGAAACACCTTGGTATGTTAACTATACTCGTATAGCAGACACATCTCAAAACGTATGAACAGTAGCTCCAAGATGACCAATACGGACAAGGGACGGATGCAGCCAAAGACCAAGGAGGCTTTATCGTTCTTCAGGAATCATCGCCGGTTGCTCCGCAGGCAGGGCATCGAGGATCTGCTGCATCTGGCCGAACGTGGCCTCATCGAACCGATCACCGCCGCCATGGCCGTCTCCGATAACTTACCCTGCATTCCCTTCGGGTTCGACGGTCTTAAGATGATGAACGATAGCGATTGCCAGACGGTGCGCAATGCCAAGTTGCCCGAAATGAAGGACATGATATACGAAAGCGACAAGATAAGGCTGTGCTTAAAGAGTCCGGAGCTCTTCTTGCGACATGTGCTGGGCATTATCAAGAATTTGGATAAGAAGGAGCTTCGCACACAGGCCAATCGGATGCAGGCCAGTGAACGTGGCCAGACCAAGAAGAATGCCACGTCGTCATCGACTGCTTATACGGTATTTATTCCACATTTCCATTAAAATTTGGAAAGCTTAGCTTAAGTTCTAGGATTATTGAATTCCAATTGCATTTGAATATTTTGTAGTCTACTTCTAGGCGTCTTTATGAACGATTTCAAGGCTCTGCTAATCAGAATGTTAATTCTAAAGCTGGTCGTATTTCTTATTAGATGTTTTGCGTACTCATTAAAAATTCCCCAATTGAATTAACCATATCTTTTTTACCTTCCACAGACTGAAACCGGTTGCCGACCGAAAAGAAGACTCAATTTGAACGATATTTACCCCATCGACCCGGCCAACAAGGAATGCGAGGTACTGGTGAAGATAGCCGACTTGGGCAATGCGTGTCATTTCAATCATAAGTTAATCGACAAAATCCAGACACGGGAGTACCGTGCCTTGGAGGTGATACTCGGTGCGGGATATTCCGAGACCGTCGACATCTGGAGCGTGGGCTGTCTGCTGTGGGAGCTGGCCACCAAGACCTATCTATTCGATACCCAGTCGAAACGGGGCAAGGGCGGTAAGGATGAGGCCCATCTAGCAAAAATCATCGAGTACTGTGGTCACATACCGAGAGATCTCATCCGCAACGGCAAACACTCGCCGAATTTCTTCAAGGCCAACGGCGAACTAGTCAACAGAGAAAGCCTGAGGCCCACTAAACTGACCAATTTGCTAATCACATGCAACGGATGGACGACTCGCAATGCCACGAAATTCGTGGATTTCCTAATGCCCATGCTGAATACCGATCCATTGAAGCGCACCTCCGCTCGCAAAGCCTTGGGTAGCCGCTACTTATGCAACATTGTCGTTCGTGGCATTGAACGTGAAAGCAAGGACTGCAAGCATCCCAAGAGCGAGAAATTAAGCGATGAGGACAACGGGATCGACTCTAAGGATGAGGACAACAAAGGCGACCCCAATACGTTATATTAAAGAACAGCGAACATGGCTAATGTTCCAAAGGATGGAAACATTCCATATATTAGCCAGTAATCCATTTAACCCATATTAGCTTTTTGAAGATATAATAAATAATTCCGGAAGCCATATATTTAAAAAGATTTTGATTTGCTCACATTTGATTTTTAACTATTGCATATAAGGCTGAACAGGCTTTTCTAGCCAGGTTGGCAGCACTGTCGGATCAGCTGACTGTGCGCCATCCCTAGTAATCAACGTGCTGGTGGAAGTGGAAGCGAATTGAAATCGCGCGCTGCTCTATTCGCTTGTTTATGCCAAAGTCCATGGTAATTAGTCGTTTGGAACTGGACGGATTGGCTCAGTGACACCATTAGCCATTGGCTTTCCTAGTGAGTTCGAGTTCTATTCTAGCGCAGATATGGAAAAAAATATGTTTGGCTTGGTTTGTTATGTAAAACGCGTATCAATTCTCTGGCGCGTTGATAACAGCAGCTATTCAGCTGATAAACATACACAAACCCATGCGGAAACAATTGAAATGACCCCACAACACCGCCACCCACCACCCACACGCACCTTGGGTTGTCGCTCAAGGTTGCGCTAGAGATGAGCAGGAAGCAGTGACTGCTATCGTGATTGACAGTAATATCAGTATTGAGTATAGTGAAAGCACAGTTTTATATATATATATGTACATATATATATAAGTGAATCTATGTTATAGTTTCATTATCCTCATGTCACCGTTTTTCTGTCAAAGTCACGCTGTTCTGCGCATCTCTATCGCCACTTTTTGTTACTGACGTTAGCGCCAAATTCGAAATGCCAAGAACAGAAATCCGAACGTAACAGCGGGCATATCGCTTATCTAGCGCCGGCGGTAGATAGTGGCTACCTGCTCCTCCGCCTCGCTCTGCTCCGCCCATCGCAGCAGATTTGCATCGTTGTTTGGAGCCATGCGGCTATTTCACCTCTTTCACCTGTCTGTTTGCCTCGTTTCTCACACACACACAGCATGCCCAGGGATTGGCTTCACCTCGCATTGTGGATAAACTGAGACGCTAAAGTCGTTGTCGCCGTCACCGCCTCCGCCACGCCCACCAAGGGGGCAGCACCCAGATCTCCGGTTGCGAACTAGTAGTGACGCCAACGTGGTCGATCGCCGTTGTCGTCATCAACAACGTTGTGTTCGTCGAACTGTGAGATTATTTAATGTTGGCCACCGGTTTTCTGGCTCGCAGAACCGTACTTAACCAGCCGGCGTTCAATTCATGGAGCACACTCCTCCGGACCGCTAGAAAACGACCCACATCCACGGTTGCTGCCAGAGTTCCACTAAAGCTTCAGTCACAGCGGCAATTCACAAGAGCATACTCGTCGTAAGAATTGAAAGATGTACATACATATGCATTTAACACATGATTGAAAACTATTTGTATCCCACGATTTAGCTCCAAAGTCATGGAAACGCTCGCGGATGTATTCCGCGGCATTACGGATCGATTTGCCGGAGTCACAGTCGATGGACGCGAGGAGAACGTGGACAAAGCCAGTTTCCGGGACAAGCTGACAAGTAAGAATAGAAGTAGATCTTAAAATATGTCGGTATCTTTGCCTGCACGTATATTTTTGTAGCATTGTATCTTCTTCGTGCTATCATAAGTTGATCGAAAGCTAATCTATCTAAAATTGGGTTACTAAATTAAATTTCAAAAATCTTTGCTCTCCATTTTTATCAATTTAAAAGTTGTCCGACTATAAAAAGGCATAGACAATAAGCGACTTATATTATTAATTAGATCTGTGTTATCAAGTGCTATTTTAATAACGAAATAACTAACTTTAGAATCCCTGGACTTTTGGACGACGAACAAGAACCGGGCCATTTGGTTCCGTGTGTATAAGGAGCAGGCCGATTGGGTTCCCATTCTGGCGGAGAACGGCTTTGATTTCCATCATGCCAAGACCGGTGTGGTAGTCATGTACCGCTGGCTACCGGAGCACGAGTCCAGCAATCTGCCCACCTACGCCCACACGCTGATGGGCGTCGGTGGACTGGTGATCAACGAACAGGACGAGGTGCTGGTGGTGTCCGATCGTTATGCGATGATACCGAACAGCTGGAAGCTGCCCGGCGGCTATGTGGAGCCGCGGGAGAATCTCATCGATGCGGCGATACGCGAGGTGGCCGAGGAGACGGGAATCCGCACCGAATTCCGCTCAGTGGTCAGTCTGCGGCATGCCCATGGCGGCACCTTCGGCTGCTCCGACATGTACGTGGTCATCGCCCTAAAGCCACTAAATTTGGACTTTACGCGCTGCGAACGCGAGATAGCGCGCATCCAGTGGATGCCCATCGCGGAGTATCTGAAGCATCCGCAGGTCCACGAGACGAACAGGCAGTTCGTCTGCACCTTTTTGGACTACCAGAAGCGCGGCCTGACCCTCACCTGTCGCGACGAAGTGCATCAGGTGCTGAAGAAGAAATACAATTTGTATTACGTGGATCGGGAGCAGCAGGATAAAAAGAATTCGTGAGACTTGTCGGTGCACTGGCTAAATCCTTAGTGCAATTTTTATAAAGTCCTTTCTTCCAAAAGCCAGCAGCAGCACAACTGCGCATTCAAATGTTCACAATGTAGTCAATAAATGCTTTTTTTTGTATATAATTATATGAATATATCAATTAAAGCTCACGCAGCCTTTTAAAAAACCTTTTCTTTCGATAACATTTTTAGAAACACATTTTTGATGGCATTATTTTAAATATGACGCCCAGACATGGTAAATATTTCCTTAGAAGGTAAGCCAAATAGGATTTAAGATGTAAACTTTATATTTTAAACAATATGTTTATTAAAAACGATAAATACCTTTTGTTCGAGTGTAAGTAAATGTATGCTGATCTGATCTGATAGACGGGGAGCTCGACTATAGAATTCTCTCTTGTTAATATTGATTTATTAATAAGCTATATCCTAATTTAAAAGAGGCATTAAAGAAATTTTCAAAAATAGTAGCTTGTTTGAGTGCTGGATAATAAGTAGGCGATAGGTTCTTATGCAATACTATTTTTAAGTAGGCGATGATTTTAACATTGTCCTTTTTCAATACTATTTTTGACATTTACACTTATTGTGCTCCAGAAACAACACCTTTAGGATTTGCTCCTAACTTTTTCTTTTTTTTTGTATATATCATGTGGAAAACCAAGTCCCAACAATAAAAACTGAATCTATAAGGTAAGCAGAGACAATTTGAAGCCCCTTTCGGCGATGGAATCTATACCTTCTTGACTTGACTGATCTAGGGAATGACGATGGATGGGGCGAGGAGGTAGGCGAACGAACGCCTACCAGGTGCTCCTTTTACCATAAAGGCGAGGAGTCCTGCGAATGGGACGCCTCGCAGACTTGCGGTAACCTTCGAACGGGGGAAGGATCCAGCACCTCGGCAAGTTGTGGCCGTCCAACTGGCACTATCCACAGGTATAGTACGAGTATAACATTGAAGAAATCCACGAAGGAATTCTCGCCGAAGAGGTAAAATCATTTTTGTCCTGCGTGCGCAAAAAATTGGTGATAAACAGTGCCCTATTGGGGGAAATTCTTTTATTTAAAGCAAAAGCAATATCACTCTCTACCATGAGCAATACCTCAAGGACTTCTGAAAGTTTTACACTATTCCGGAGGAAAACCCCAGCTGTATTGTCCGAATTTGACCAGTGCTCGATGTGTCGCAGTCTACCGCAATCCTGCGAGGCGTCGCAGTCGCCCAGGATCCTTCGACCCAGCGCCATTGTGGGAGGATCCGTCGCTAACAGAACAAGGTGCTGATAAATTCTTCATTTTCTAGGGAAATTCCTTTATTAATAGACAATTCTATTAATAAATTAATTTCCCTGGAAAATGATGAAGTTATCAGCACCTAAAGTTACCAAGATCATGTTTATCTAGATTAGTTTAATATATATTTACATATAAAACGTTGTTGTTAATCAAATAATATACCCTTCTCTGTGACACGTAACTCGTAAGGGTATACTAGATTCGTTGAAAAGTATGTAACAGTCAGAAGGAGGCGTTTGCGATCATATAAAGTGTATATATTCTTGATCAGGATCAATAGTCGATCTGACCAAGTCCGTCTGTCCATCTGTCCGTATGAACGTCGAGATCTCAGGAACATTAAAATCTAGAAGGTTGAGATTCATATGTTTTAGCTTACTTTCAATGATATGCAAAAGCCAGAAGTCGCAAAAATGAGACGTAACTCGCATACGAAATGATTCTGAGAAGTTTTGGTTTAATGTACTATAATTTCCAAACAAAACATGGGCCATTTAATAGGGTCAAGTTGATTTTAAACTCTTTGTTCAACGAATCCATCTATAGACCCGTGGCCTCGGATATCGGCCAAATGCGGCAGAGTACGCGGCTCCGGATGAGGCCCACCGGAATGGGTCCGTAGTAGCGGGAATCCGAGCTGTTGCCCTTGTTGTCGCCCTCGATCCAAACGTATCCGCGCGGCACATAGTCCTTGACCATCACGGGCTTCTTCTTGTTATCCGAACTACCGCTAAACTCCGCCTCAATGGGAATGGGCTTCTGGATTAGCACCTGATCACCGGAAACGGCCACGATTCGCTTGCAAATGAACTGATCGGCATTGATGGGCGATATGGCTATGACTATGTCGCCGGGCTGGTAGGTTCGCCAGTGCTTGGACAAGCGCTCGGTGAGAAGAACGTTGTCCGAGTGCAGGGTGGGCTCCATGGAGGGTCCTTTGCACTGGAAATGGTTATATTAATGTGACTGTACGCACTTTTCCACTAAAGAAGGATTTCAAGTGGAAGTACACAAGGTGGAAAAACAAGTGGAGAGTACCTTAATGCATTCACACGAACTATGTGATGCTGGCACATTTTGGGCAAGTATACCCGCCCAGGAACTTCATCCTAGACGCCTTACCAGGACGAAATCGCCAATGTACTCGAAGGTGCAGTGTGTGATTGCCGCGTAGGCCACCGTGTAGCGCATCAGGCAGCCCAGACGGGAGAGGACCTTCATGTCGGCGATTCCGGCGTTGGCTGCTCCACATGCGCCCCTAATCAGAGCATCTCCCGTGTCCAACGACCTGGTATTCTCCCGAAAAAAAAGCTCCTCCAAAATCGAATGTTTATATTGTGTAAAAATCAGAGCTGCACAGGCGGCGCAGCTGAGCGGCCAGCCAGGGATGCGGCAACAATAAATTTGATGTCTAACGATAAATTTTGTTTGGCGCAAATTTCAAAAATCGATGGGCCAAAAGGTTTGAACTAAATTTTAGCACATAGAACCACATATATTTATTTTCACTTTTCAATTTTGACTAAGTCTGCCAGGCCTGGCATGTATGGTACATATATGTTAATGTTTCAAATACATCTAACATCCATTTGTCGTATATATTTCATGCAGGTCTCCAATTACATTTTTTAACTTACGATTAGAAATACATTAGTTACATTGAGAGAGTTGCTGGGAGAAGGTGGTTAGTCAAACCCAAAACGTGCACAATGAGATAAATCCTGGAAATAGACACTCATTCATAGTATATCGGCCTGCATGTACGCATATATATATATATATGCGCATATATATGTATAGCGTGTAAGCGTCACAGAAATCGTAAATTATGCTAACTAAAGGCAAAATAAATATACAACAGCTACTGACTGGAACGAATCGGTTGAATTTCAATTCAAAAATCTATTAAATACAAATTGTCGGGTGATTTCACCACCCGTCTAACTAAAATTTATCAAATAAAATCAACAATCATTGCAAAAGCGCATTAAAAATTAATTAAATTCATACTACGGCCTATTTGGTTGCCTAATGCCCATATTTCATCTGATCGCAATTCGTCTTCAAAGTTCTGTTTTTAAGCTTGGAATCAAGAGTTGTCTCGTTTAGTACTTTCTGTTGATAGAACTGCCGCTGGAAGATTGATCCCGGACCGCATCCCATTTTCACTCCACTTTCTTGCCGCTCACCGGCTCCGACTTCTGGCGCCGCTCCTGCCGCTCGCGCACATCCACGGCCGCCAGATCAATGCCCGCCACGTAGGCGTGCATCACCGAGATCAGGGCCTTGAGCACGGCAAAGGGACCCGTGAGGAAGGCGAGTATCTTGAAGAGCGATGCGCCGAATACTGCAATTGAAGTCCATCAACGGATTAGATACGTTCCGCCAGCTAGAATGCAACGCGTGTGTGTGTGTGCGCGTATACTCACTCAGCGGTCCGTAGGTGAAATGCAAGAGGTACAAGCACACGTAAAACAGCTCGTTGACGCAGCACATGAATGTGAGTATGTCCTTCTGGTAGTACAATCGCATTATGAAGTTGTCATTCACCTTGTGCGAGCTTCGTCCGACCACAACGCTCCTGCGAAAAAACAAAGCCACAAGTGATTAGTTTGCTTGCATTCCTTGGATCCTGCCCATTCCCCTGCCCCACTTACGTCTGCATGAAGAGCCAGTGACAGGCCACGTCGATGGCTATGGACAGCTGGAACCAGAACATGTACCGGGGATAGAAGTAGGCCAGGGTGACTAGTAGGCCGGTGGTGCCGCAGCGATCGGTCAACTGGTCTAGCATGGCGCCAAAGCGAGTGCCTGCGAGGTAATCGAGTATTTAGTAAAGATTCCGTAGTACCATATAATAATTACGATTTCATGATATATTTTGGTTGGAGTGCCCTTTCATCCTGCTAGCATAAAACAAATCCATGTATAATATCATACCTTTATAAACATAAAAATTATCAGTTTGCTACACTACTATATCATAAACATTGCATGGTATCTGGAATTTGTTTCTTAGAAGGCTTCTTTCCTAATGTTTCCCCCCCTATATTGCTAACTAAATTCCATAGTTCCAAGGCAATATTAGCCATGCTTTCTATCTATTCTTCAGCCCCACGTCATCCATCGATTGGCTATCCAGCCGTGACCATATCGGGCTCTTCAGGGCGTGCCTACAATTCCACAATATCGGCAGATAACCAGTGCGGAGGAGACAGGTGTTTGCAGTGCGTTAGCGGTCAAAGTGCGCGCACAAATCAAATAACACAGACATATAGCTGGCATGAGCTGGCATTTCGATATCGAGGGCGATCTCGCATGGTTAATGCTCACTTTGGTTAAAGGCTCGGGCGGCGTGTCCATCGACGGCGTCCAGGAGAGCGGAGGTTACATAACACCAGCCGGAGATCACATAGTTGGTGGACATGAACCAGAAGGCGATCAGAGCCAGAACGATGCGGGCATAGCCTGGAAAAGATCAATATAAAGATCATCACATATGCGTGCATCATACGTATGGAATCATTGGGGGTGACTCAATTGGGTGGACGAAGGGGCTCTTATCGCTGAACTTGCGCTCCGCATTGCACTGGCTGCCAAACAGCCCCTATTAATCCAATTAGGGAACACTAGAATCGCTATTATTGCGCCGCATAAATCGGACTGCGATTTGTTTACCTAGCTGGAGAGCAGAATAAAAACTACAAACAGCACTCACCGATCAGATTTGGCACAAAGATGAAGACGTTATCGTGCTCGGCAATTGCCATTTTGTTCGCCTTTTTTGGGTCTCCGTTTATTTTGCGATCTTCCAGCTTTGCGGTTTGTTTTTATCCAATTAAATGCCAAAAGTGCTGCAGAAAAAAAAACAGTGGAAACAGAATTTGCTGTATCTGGTGTGACCGTAGCGTGACCTTTGGAAAAAAACAAGCAACGCTTTGCGGAAAAATACCGAACTATACTGGCCAACAAGATTTCAGACGGTTTCTACTGACACACATGGTTATGGTTGCTATTATTCTCTTCCAATAGATATTTAGTAATTAATATATCAGTTAACATGAGCTTTAAAAACCGGGCAAATAGTGTAGTTGCTTATTAAATGAGTTTTGACTGCAATTAGCTGTTGAGCAGTGTAAATGGGTCTTTATATACCGCTTCTGAGATAGTATATTCCTCAGCGGCACATGGCATGGTCACACCACTCACGATTCCACAGATAATAATAAAAACACAATACAACCGAAAATATAATGCACAAGTAGCGCGACCCGAAGGAACCTGCGCGGTGAACCACATGCTGTAGCATGGATAAACTCCGCGGCGGCAGTCTGGTCGGCGGCGGATCCTCCAGCGGCGCGGCATCGACGACTCCGGGCCAGGAGCACCAGCAACTGGAGCAGTATCAGTACCCCAAAAACCTGATCGAGCAATATCTAAGGGCCTCCAGCAAGATAAAGAAGTTCGAGCGGGCCGGCTTCTTCAAGTGAGTAGCTACGGCACAAGTTTGGGCAATCAGATACTCTGCAGTTCCATTTTTTGCGTTTTATTACCAAGTCATTGCCCAATTCATCGCTTTTCCTCCGTCTTCAAACCAAGTTTAGATATAAACCCGTATTAGAAACCCTTGAATCATTGAATACAATCTCAATCTCAATACTCCACTGGTTCTCTCATTCCCAGACGCTTTGCGCCCAGCGTGGTCGATGTGCAGGCGGACTTCCAGCGACTGGCGTACAGCTTTGAGGAGTCGGGCATACAGCAGTATGCGGCAATGTGCCACATTGGCTATGCCAAGTGCGAGTCCTACGGCGGCGCACCGCAGCGCGAATCGGAGGCCTATCTGCGGGCAGCGAGATCCTTCCTGGCGGCGCACAACGAGTCCGGGCGGCTGCATCTGCGCACCCGCCACTCGGGATTTCGCGAGGGAGCGCTGCACTGCTATCACCGTGCGGCGGATCGAGCGGTGGACGGTTGCGTCTTCAAGGCGGCCATTCTGCGCGAGTTGAAGCAGCTGCAGCGCCAGCTGGACAGTACCAGCAGCTTCGCCTCGCCCACCCATCAGATCCACGACCTGGAAATTAGCGCCGAGACGAGTGGCCAGCGCGGCGATTTTCGAAGTGCACTGCAGCATTACGACGACATTGTGGACAATGTTTACGAGCGACGCGGTGCTCGCATGTACGGTGAACTATTGCGGCGCGTGGAGGTACTGCGTCTGCTGCTCCTAGTCCATTTGAACCTGCCTCCCGCACGCCAGTCACCCGCCCACATCAAGCTGATCGAGTACTACTACAACCTGGCGCAGTTCGAGTCGCTCCCCTGCTCGGCGGACGACGGTGGGTCCGCGGAGCGTCCGGGAGCATTTGTGCCCGAACAGCAGCAGTATGCGCTGGCGGAGATTACGTGCGCTTGGGTGGAGCGTAAAATGTGCGATCTAAAGCACCTGCTGCGCGACTTTGGAGCCGAATTTGGTTCGTTGTGCGACATGGAAAGGCAGCTGCTGGCGGTGATGCATGCGGAACTGGCCCGAAGCTACTAGATTTTAGACCTAAGATCGTACTGTACATTATTTACTACTGGATCATTACCACTGAACGAGAATGGCGTAACTATCGCTTAAGTGTAACCAAGTCTACCAACTAACCTTTGAACGTGCCTACACGCATAAAAATTGAATTAAATTAACAAACGAATGACCAGGTGAATGCAGCAATAAACAGAAGGTGCGAAGCGCAAAGAAATGTAAATGGATTTGAGATTTGTACAATAAATGAAGGAATGTAAAGATGACTAAACAAACCACCAACTTGTTTCTAATCGATCCCAACAGATGTGTTCTATGAAGCACCCACCATTAATAAAGAAGCCAAGGGATTTGCAGTACTGCAGTATTTTGGTCATTTAATTTGTTTATTTACCTTGTCAAGCAACTTCTGTTTTCATTTTTTGTTTTTGTTTCTTAGCAATTTCTCAATTAAGTTAGCTAATTAATGCGACACTCTTCTTCGGGTGCCACAACTGATATTCCGAATCGAATCGCATAGATTTCTACAGCGCATTTTAAGTATGTTTCGTGATTTCTTCGTGTTGTTTGCTTACAAAACGTTTTGTTTTTCGCTGGAGTTTACAATTCCAATTTGTTAAATAACCTATAATATCTGTTTGTTTATGTAATTTGTAAATTTTCATATATGTATGCATGTACGTTTCATGTAATACCCATTAATCCTTCCTAAGCCTGTTACACACTCTTATTTCCATTTCCATTTACTTTGCTTTGTGTTTTAAATCGAATCGAAGAATATTTCATCGTCTTATTCGAATCCGCGAGCAACTAAATCACGGTTCGGATTTGGGAGGGCAGTTTAACATCGTTTCTCAAACGATTTGCTGCGACTACTCGCTTAATCAGAACTCTAATTACATTCATACGTCTGTTGTTGTAGTTTAGATTGTTTAATTTGTAAATATATAGTTAGGGCTTAAATAAATTACAAAAAAATAAAGTACACTTTTTTCTTTATATATATGTTTACATGAAACCTAGCGAAGAATTAAACGAAATTATATAAGCGCAAGATCACAAGCAGTTTTGTATATAGTTGGTTGGTTGTATTTATAAGTTATAGTTCTTTCTGCCTTCGTAATTGTATTTATTTATAATTTTATAACTTTAATTCGAAACGTAAAAAGAAAAAAATTCAGCTAAAATTTGTGTGTTCCTGTTGAGTTGTCAACGGTTGTGTTACGCATGGTTGTGATTGGATGGGTTTGGATTGGGTGTGTTCGGTCTGTTCTAGTTTTATTGTTGATTGCTTTGCTGGTTGGCCGATCGAATTGTGACTTCACTATAACGTAGAGTAAACTCAAAACTTAATTTCGCACAGAATGGATTGCAACGAACGGGCAGCCCAATAGCCGGATGTCGCCCGCCGCCTCTTGAAGAGAAGGGATAGTGGTCTGAATGTCCTTTCGGTTGGGGGATGCGTTTGGTTGTGTGTTTGGGTGTTTTGGGTGCGCGACTGTGTGTGTGCGGGTGTGTGGCCGTTGGCAGCTATCTATCCACTGGATATGGGATATATCTACTTTCCCACCTTGGCCTTCTTCTCGTTCTCGGAGGTGATCTTGTTCTTCAGATGGTCCTTGTAGTCCAAAATGCCGCCCTTCCACTTGGTCACCGTCTCCTTTTCGCATACCCAAATCTCCTCAGCCACCTGGAAAAAAAGAATCACCGATTATAAACGTGTTAACTATTCGCAAAGGAAAAGGTAGCTTACCTGATTAATCAGACGGAAATCGTGACTAACTAGCACCATGCCGCCATCGAAATCGTTGATCGCATCCGCGAGCGCATCGATCGTCTCCATGTCCAAGTGATTGGTAGGTTCGTCAAGTAGCAGAAGATGGGGCACCTGCCAGGCCAGCCAGGCGAACACCACGCGGCACCGCTGGCCATCGGAGAGCTGCCGGATCGGACACACCTGCTGGCGACCAGTGAGGCCGTAGCGACCAATGATCTTGCGCATCTCCTCCTTCTCCTTGACGTCGGGGAAGGCACGCATCATGTACTCCAGCGGACTGGCATCCAAATCGAGCAGCTCGTGCAGATGCTGGTGGTAGCGGGCAATGCGCAGATGGGAGTTCTTGCGGATCATGCCGGAGGTGGGCACCAGATCGCCATAAAGCAGTTTCAGCAACGTCGACTTGCCAGCTCCGTTGGGTCCAACCAAAGCGAGACGTGTGTCTAGATCGATACCGAACTCCAGATTCTTGTAGATCCATGGTGTCTCATCGTTGTATCGGAAATTCACATTCTACGGCAAGCATTTCATTAGTTAGAAACCATTAACCATTATCAAATCATTTAAAGTAATAACCAACCTGCACCATAATCACGGGTGGCGGCACCTTGCCGCACGATGGGAAGTAAAAGTTGAGAACCTTGTCGTCGGACACCTTCTCGGTGAGTCCCTGTGCCACCATCTTGGCCAGCGTCTTCTCCTTGGACTGCGCTTGTCGCGCCAACTTGGCGGAACCGTGACCGAATCGAGCAATGTAGTTCTTCATGTGCGAAATCTGGTCCTGCTCCCAGTTGTACTGCTTCATCTGGTTCTCCAGCAGTTCCATGCGTGTGCGCACAAAGGCCTCATAGTTACCCGTGTAGTACTTGAGTCGCTTGCTCGTCAGGTGAATGATGTTCGTGCAGACACCGTTGAGGAAATCCTGCGAATGCGAGATGAGCACCAGGATGCGCTTGTATGTCTTAAGCTCCTCCTCCAGCCACACACAGGCGTCCAGATCCAAGTGATTCGTCGGCTCGTCCAGCAACAGCAAATGGGGCTTCACAAACAGAGCGCGGGCCAAGGCGATACGCATACGCCAACCACCTGGAGGGCAGGGAAATATAACAAATTCGTTACACTTGACGAAAGAATTCGTGCACAAGGAGAGTTCTACGCACCTGAGAAGTCCTTGGCCTGTTTCTGTTGCATGGCCTTGTCGAAGCCAAGACCGTGAAGGATGCGGGCCGCCTTGACCTCTGCCAGATCGGCGGACATATCGTCCAGTCGCTCGTAGATGTCGATTAGCTGCTCCTGAGCATCGTCCTCCTCGCTCATGGCCAGCTCCTCGGCCAGTTTCTCCAGCTTAATGCGCTCCTCGTCCACCTCCATGACGCACTGCAGCGCACTCTTTGAGCTGGCCGGGATTTCGCGCGTCAAGTGGAAGATGTCGATGTGCGGCGGTATGGGCACTTCCCTGCCGCCAAGCACGGCCAGCAGCGAAGACTTGCCGCATCCGTTCAGGCCAATCAGACCGTAGCGACGCCCGCAATTCAACTCCAGCATGGTGTCCTGCAGCAGCTCGGAGCCAAAGAACGTAATCGAAAAGTTGGCGATCTTGACGTCACGGGAACGCGGATGCACCGCCAGCGATCCGGTGCAGGATCGGGCCTCCGCACTGATTCGGGCCTCCTCCTCCAGCTTGGCGCACAGCTTCTCCTCCTCGGTCAGTTCGCGTTCCGGGACACCATTGGCCTTCTTGGTGGAGGGTATCTGTTGGATCTTTTTGTTGCGCGCATCCTTCTTCTTCTGCGCCTCACGTTTCTTCGCGGCGGATGACATTATTCCGGCTGCAAATGGATCAAATCGGGATCTTATTTAGTCTGATTTTAGTAGGATTTTGTTTTGTGTGTGACACTATGATCGAACGATTTTTGTAATTCTACATTTTTTGAAAATGTTTTATTTTCAAGTAGTAGTTCCTGGAAAGGGTTAGACATTTCCCACAAGGTCGTAGAACCGGAATAGGTTCCAAGTTATGTTGTAGTTGGTTGCCTTATCTACGAAAGCCAGACACACGATCGCTCTTTTTTTCGTGTTGATTACCTTATTAAAGATTGTAATAAAAGAACCCAGAGGCATCGACGATTCAGTATTGCCGATCTAATCGTTTAAACGTGTTTACACCAACTTTAGAATTTTTTTTTTTAATAAAAGGGAAAAAAGGCAGTTTTGTCATTCGCACTTAGCCCTTAAAAATTGTATTGTCAAGTACAACATATCGATTGAAAATTGTTTGCTTTGCACACTCAAAAGTTCTATTGTTCTTTGTTTATTTCCCTTTGTGAGCTACCTAAAGAAGTCCACATTGCCTAGTTTTGGAGTCATAAATCAAACACACAGTGGTACTTGTTGTTAACATATCCTAATAAATTATAAAATGGTCGTATTTTTTAAAATACATTTGATTTTAAATGAACATTTTGCAGATCCTGGGCAGCACTGTGCCCGGTCTTTTCCCGCCATTATTTCCATGGGCAGCACAGTTCAATTAACAGGATCATGTTCATGGCCACATGGAATTGGCTCTCTCCCTGTCTCTACCACCCTTACTCTCCACCCACACTTGCATACAAATAGATCACGTGTAACCAACTGTTTCAACAAAGAACAAATAAAATCTGAACTCAATTTTAAAATTAGACAGCGTCAGCAAAAACTCAAAAATTTCCACTGTGCTGGCTGCGCTCCACTGTGCCTCCCTCACACGCGCTCTCCCTCTCTTTCTCTGTTGCCGAGGGGCATACTTCTTCCTCTTCTTCGTACGGCCGGGATGTCTGAATGGGATGCATGATTCACTGGGACACACTGTCCACAATGGAACCCATTGATGGCAGTGGGAAGTTGCAGGAAACGCGGAAAAACTGCATTGCACGATCTGCTGTTACCATCAATCGCCTCCACCTCCATCGCACCCACACACACACCTGGCCGATGTTACAGCACGCACACACGGACACAAACACAGGCATAGACACGCAGTCAGTCAGTCGCAGAAATGGTAAAATTGCATGTGTGTTGCGCTGCGCAAATTATTGAATTTTCCACGTCGAGATGACGACGACGGTGTGCAATTACTCACCTTGGCGTCGATTGGACTTGACTGACAATCAAGGACGATGGGCGAGAGCAGCGCGAAGGAGTCTCCTTTGAAGTTCGCGAAGGATAACGGTACGGCTACGGTAACGGAACAGATCGGTTCGGATCTCGCACACACACACGCACGCACGGAGCAGCTGCTGAAAAGTGCCTGCTGCCTGTTACCGTTTTCGGTAGAAAAAGAGAGAGACGACTGAACGGAACAGAACGGGAGAAAGGCTCCACGTGGTGGCGATGGCGTTTGGCACGGAACCCGTGAAGCGGGAGAGGATTCGGTCGCCAATGCGTTAGGGTCACACTGGGGCACACAGGCAGGGGCAGGGGATCAGCTAGGATTAAATTCTTAAATTATTTGTAAAATTAAATAAACATGTTATTTTTAATTACTTAAATAAGTATAATTTCATGAAAGCAATCGTTTTGATTCGCTCAAACAAACTTTACCAAAGCTGAATACATTTTATATTTCTGAGTAATATAATATTAATATGCTGTTTCCAGTATAAACAAAGAAATGAAGACATAACAATTTCTTAAAAACTTTAAATACATTTGAAACTTATTCTTTATAGTGTTTCCAAAAGATCTATAAACATGAAATAGCTTGAAGTGAACGTTAAAATACTCGTTTTGGATACTAAACGATATATCAGCTGATAAAGCTTTCGAAAGTTGGTCACATCCAATACGCGCATCGGCTGGCCTCACTAATCAAGTGTAAACAAAATTTAAGTTCATTTGTTTTCTATTATTCCAAAAAGGCCTCAATTCTAAGGTGGTCATGTCGAAGCTGAGCGACACCAAGATCCCGATCAAGGAGTTCCTGGAGGCATACCGTCGCCAGCCGTGCCTCTACAACACGCTGCTAGACTCATACAAGAATCGTGTGTCCCGGGAGGAGGCCTACGGAGCGATCATCCGGTCCCTGAAGATACCTCAACTGACCGTGGTGGACATAAAGCTAAAGATCAAGAGCGTGCGTACCGTGTACTCTAAGGAGCTGCGCATCTGGATGCGTGAGAAGGAGCTGGGCCGGTGCTACGAACCCAAGTTGTTTTGGTTTAAGTTGGCCGACTCCTTCCTACGCTCCGTTTCCCTCTCCCACTGCAAAAGAGTAGGATTTCGCGATCTATACTATGATTCTTATGTCAATGTTAACCTCTGACCCACCACCAGCAGGGAAAAAACAATCCCAGTGCTCAATCAACGCCGCTTAAATCGCAGACGAGCACGCTTCTTTGCACTGCCGCCGCAGATATTACTATGAGCGAGGATGCGCTAGAGGAAGAGGATGCAGAGGTGAATGGCGAGCCGGAGGAGTGTCCTTCGGAGCAAAGCAGACCAACAGCAAGCATCTGCAAAGATGAGTCCTCGCTCTGCCTGGCGGACCAATCACAGGAGGAACACCATCCTCAGAGGCTCAACAGCTCCCAGCAGCTTCCTCTCCCGCCGGTAAAACGAAAATCAAAGTACACTACAAGTCTGGACTCGGCCGGAGATGATGATCTTATTATATTCGGCCAGAGCATCGCCTCCCAGCTGCGAACCATTCCGGATTCATATTCTCGGTCCGTGGCTAAGCTGCGTATCCAGCAGGTGCTGTTCGAGGCGGAAACCGGGCAGTTTCAGGGCACCGAGGTCAATAGCACGCAACTACAGCATACCTATTAAACCATAAGTCCAAATTTAAACACTGTACTCAGTTTTGGCAAAATCTCCAGAAATATGCCACCCTGGTCTAATTTCCAGGGGATATTTATCAACCCGTTTGCCATTCAGTGTATGTAGTCTGTAGCTAGTTCTAAGGATTGACAGTTAAGTATAAAATGTAAAAAAAAACTTTACGAAAATAAATTCATTTATTTATTTATATAATTCTAATAAGTAATTAAAAATTTCTAGATAAAATAAGTACTTTATAAGTAGTAAAACAGATGTGGGTTCAATTTTTGTATGAAAAGGAGTTAAATTCGCCTGAACTCGAAGTAATAATAAGCACATTTGAAAAATCGACACAAAATAAAAAGACTAATTTAGTCATACATATAAACATATAAGAACCGTAGTTGTGCAATTATTTAACTTCCTCGATTTTCAAATCAAAAGGCGAATATTAAAAACCCTAAACTATTGTGCATTATAACTATCGATACATATTGAACATTTATTCAAAAGTCACCAGACCGCGACTTACAGCTTAAATTCGATTAAAGTGTTATTTAATGTTGGTCTCCCACAATAAAATATTTATTAACACTAAACCATATCGATAGACATCGATAGGCAAAGCCTATTGAAATTCACAGTTGCCGTCAATTGGAGCGTTTGCGGTGTTTGGTCACACAATTTATGCTTGCATTTCGTCTGTGTAAATTTCATTTCCCAAAAACCGACTTTGTTAAGTTAAGCAAATAAGAGTGTTTAATATCGAAGTAAGAAAAGCAGCAGTTTGGTGCAGTTAAATATAATTGTGAGTATCGTTAGTGGAATTTCCGAGAACGCATAAATACGCACACAGACATTGGTGCGAGAAAAGACTCGCGGAAACAGGCACACGCACGCACACAGCCAAACTCTCACCCACTGCATTGTTTCTGTTCTGACAGTGGCAATTTCTTTTCGCTGCTCTCTTTTCGTCTATTTTTTTTTTCTAGTGCTGTATTACAGTCACCACGGTAGTTTTCTTAAACTTTTAAATACGCTATATATTCGCGTGTGAAAAAAAAATGTGAGTATGTTTGCTTGAAACAGCCCCGAAATCAAGGGGAAATGCAGCAAAGAGAGTGGAGAGAGTTTAAAGTGGTGTTATTGTTGTTGCTGTGACTGCCAGTGCTGCAATAATGAAAATTCGGTGAACCAGACACAGGCATACATACGTACATTTCTCATTTTCACTTGTTTACTGTGAATCAAGCGGAAATTGGCGTGGAAACAGTTTGCGTTTTCCCTGAAATAAAGTGCGTGCTTGCGTGTATGAGAGGAAACGGAGTTGCTGCAGTCAACCTTGACTTACGCATCTCCTCTTCACTTCTCTTCATTTTCGCTCTATTCCTCCGCTCCTTTATCTCTCTTTTCGCCTTGCACCTTTCTGCGCTTGGCGCTCATTTGACATTTTGCTCAAACATGTTGCGTTTTACATGTGTGTGTGTGGCTGTGTGTGCGTTCGTGCTTGTGAAAGAAAATAGTGCAAAACGACAATTGAATCGGAAATCCAAGTCGTACACCTCGTTCCTTTATAATCCAAAACACAACAACAAATAGCTGTTAATGCGCGCGCGCTCTGTTTGGGTTTCCTTTTGTTTTTCCATTCTTTGCGCTGTTGCCAGTTGAAAGTTTCTGTCAAATTGGCTTGGCTCAGCTGACAAGTGCAGTTAGATTGCGAAAATGCGAAAAAGAGACTGACCGTTTCCGCGAGGAAACGAACGCGGCGGAGAACCTTAAAATAAGAATTGAAACTCTCAATCGAAGCGTAGCAAACGCAAGTGTATTTTCTACGTTCGTTTTTTTGTGTTCCCGAATTCTTGTTCCATTTTGTAATACTCAACCGCAAGTTACAAGTTACATTTGTCTATCATTCACTTCATTGTAGTTTATTGAACACGCGGACGTACACGTTTGAACCCAAGCTGTAAGCAATCGACACCTTTTAAGCCATAAAAAATATTCTACACAAACGACTAACTCAACAATAAGTGAACGGAAGAGGGGCAAAAGGAGGAAGCAGGAGGCGGAGGAGGAGGAGGAGGAGGAGCACCGCCCATAGTGGTGGCCACCTGCTGCTCCAGAAGCTCCACAAACAACTGCCGCAATGAAGGTGGATACCGTGAAGCTGAAGAAGGGCTCCTCTGAGCTAACGGCCGAATGCCGCGAGCTCATCGATGAGCTGACAAAGCGGCGAACTCGGGCCGAGCTCCTCGAGTTCCTCGACACCGTCCATGTCTGGATCTATGGCAAGTGCGAGCTGTATCACTGGATCGAGATCCTCGACCGCTTCGACAAGATCCTCGAGGAGGCATCGCGCCATGTCAACGGCAACGAGTTCGTGCTGCAGTGCGACACCAACTTCCAGGAAACGGTAAGGACAACGGTTAGTTTTCACGGTGTACCATTGAAAAAGTCTTCAGGTTTCCACGGATTCATTCGATTCATTAGATATCATTATCTTTTAATCTATGAGAAAATTTCCTTGTTTAAAAGAATAGCAGAATTCAGAAAGTCCGCATGAGAAGAACTATTTTTGACCCAATTTGACCTAAAGCAGTTTCTTTAAAACCTATCAATGTATGCTCTTCAAAACGTTGTTAATAAATGAATTTGCTCTTATTCCGAGAATGTGAAAGCCAAAAGACCCTGAAGTTCCTACGGTTAATACGAATATACATCTATATTTCCATTTATCCTTCTCAGGATGTCACACTACTGTTGCACGTACTCAACTTTACCACACTGCTGATCGAGCACTCGTTCTCGCGTCACCTGTACAACTCCATCGAACATCTGACGGTGCTGCTCTCTTCTCAGAACATGGACATTGTCCTGGCCGTCCTCAATCTGCTCTACATGTTCTCCAAGCGCAGCAACTTTATACCTCGCCTGCCGTTCGAGAAGAAGGAGCTACTGATCGTCAAACTCTTCAACATAGCCGAGGTGGGTCATATTGGTTGTGGTGGCTTTTCGGTGCTTGTTTTTATAATAAATTGTATACTTTTTTTTAGCGCTGGGGCGATCCTAATTATGGCCTGTCGCTCAAGGACTGCTGCATTGGCGAGCCAAAGCTGGAATTCCTCTACCAGCTGTGTATCGACTATGTGGACGAGCATGGTCACGCCGCCCAGCTAGAAATCCCGGACATGATGGACCTCTGCCATACGGCATCAGCTCCCGAGGTGATCAAAACGATTGCCGGACAGATCTCAAAGCCCAGTGAGGCAATCAAGGTGGGTTTTCAAAAAATTAATCACTTCAATGATTGTAAACTAAAGAACGTCTTCTATAGATGCGCATTGCCCATCGGGTGCGTTTGATCTCAGGCTTCAACAACTACAAACTGCGACTTCAGTTCGTCCAGGCGCGCCTTCAGGCTGTCTCCATTTTGATCTACTCAAATGCCCTGCAGGACAACACGGACAAGGTGTTATATGCCGGCTTTGGCGAAGAGCTGTGCGAGCTGATTGACAAAGAGGACGTACATCTCGTAGAGATAAGGGCGGCAGTTCTCCGCACACTCACATCGATGCTGCACTTCGACCGCAATCCGAATGTGCCAAGGTAAGCGATTGAAAGCGTCTCTGATGTCTGTGTCTTATATTCCCCGATAATTGCTTTTCTTCTTTTGTTTTCTGTGCAGCAGGGCCGGGTCGCGTCTGATGAAGATCGTTCACTACACAGGAGCCGAGCGGCAGGGCGGGACGCTGCCGCTGCTGGTTCGTGACTGCATTGATAATCTAACCACCCACGGGTTAACCGAGCGTTACCCGCTCATATTGGCCACCTCGCTTTTCTCTTTGCTGTACCACCTGGCGAGCTATGAAATGGGAGGCACTGCTCTGGTTAAAAGCGGCATGATGCAATCCCTGCTGTGCGTAATCAGCTGGCCAGGAGTAGATCTCGAGCACATCACGTTTGTGACGCGGGCAGTGCGTGTGATCGATTTGATCACCAACATCGATATAGCCCGTTTTCACCAGAACAACGGACTTAACGTGTTCATTGACCGGCTGGAGAAGGAGATAAAGAGCTGCTGCAAGGCATTGGCTGACATTGGCATCACGCTGAAGGAGTCGACACTCCGCGACGATCACAAGTTGGACACCTCGCTGGACCCCGTTGACGAGGATGTGGAAGGTGCGTAGTGATAAAAGCAATTTCTAACAATTAAAATCATGTTCTGTAATCTGATATATGAGACATTCAATTATACAAATTTATAAAATTTTATTTAATAGCAAATTCTCAGTAGACTAACGTTTTTTTATTTTTTATTTTCAATCTAATCAATAACACTGTGTATAATGCCTTTTTTGGTTACCCTTCCCCCCTTTCAGATGGTTCCGGAGAGAACGCATCCGTGGCCAGTGGAAATGCATCGCCGCGTCGCGATAACTACAGTGATGGCGTAACAAGCAACATCGTATACAGAGCTTACCACGAGCATATGGGTGGCGCTGGATCAGGAGCGGGACTCCTGGACATTGGTGGAGCACGCGGCTCGTCTAGCGGCGGATTATCAGGTACATCCGGAATGGGTGCGGGATCAATTAACAGAGATGGGGGTGCTGCTCGCCCGCCGGCTATTATGTATCCCACAAATAGCTACTACGCCCGTCCACTGGCCGAACGCAAGGCGGAGCTCTCTTCGCAGCTGCCTAGCAGCCTGGCGCCGAAGAAGCCGTCCTGCGTCACTCAGCGAGCGGCGCTACTTAAGTCAATGCTGAACTTCTTGAAGAAGAGCATCCAAGATCATGCCCACTTTAGCAACATGCGCAACATCATGGAGACTAGTCTGACCCAATCGCTGCGCCATATCATCGCCAATGCGGAATACTACGGACCGTCGCTGTTTCTCTTGGCCACCGATGTGGTCACTGTGTACGTGTTTAACGAACCATCGCTGCTATCTTCGCTGCAGGATCTGGGCATTACCAGTGTCATGCTAAAGGCGCTGCTCCAGAAGGATGTGCCAGCAACCCGAGAGGTGCTGGGATCCCTACCCAACGTATTTTCCGCTTTGTGTCTAAATGAGCGCGGATTGTTCGAGTTCCTTTCCTACGATCCGTTTGACAAGGTGCTCAAGGTGCTGCTTTCGCCGGACTACTTGGTGGCAATGCGACGCCGCCGCTCCTCGGATCCGCTGGGCGATACAGCAACCAACTTGGGCAATGCCATGGATGATCTGATCAAACACCATCCCTATTTGCGGGCCGATGCCACTGAGGCGATTGTCAGGCTCTTAAACGAGCTGGTTCGCCTTGGCTCTGATCCCAGCTTCATTTGCTGGCGAGCGAACAAAGAAAGCAGTGGCTCTGGTTCTGGTTCCGGGAGCCATGGCGGCGGCCATCACGTGGCCTCAACACCATCGCCGATGGTCATGGTAGCTGGCACGGGAAGTTCTTCATCGGTCCTACAGGGTGCAGCGGATACAAACGATAGCAGCGGAGATGATGACGACGATGATGACGAAATGAGCTCCGCATCACAGCAGCAGCAGCAGCCCACGACACCGGGCCAAGGTGGAGGACCAACCACACCCAGGACACAACAGGCGGGTGGAGTTGTTGGAGCTGGAGCTGGTTCTACAGGAACGCTGACAGCCGCATCGCAAGCCGTTAAAGTAGTGACGCCACCGGAGCGGGAGGCCATCCCTCTCATCGACTACATCCTCAATGTGATGAAGTTCATCGAGGCGATATTCAGCAACAGTCCTAACGGCGATCACTGTCGCGAGTTTGTGCTCCATGGGGGGCTGAAGCCCATCCTGCAGTTGTTGTCGCTGCCCAATCTTCCAGTGGATTCGCCGGTGTCCACCACCTCCCAAGCGGTGGCCAATGTCTGCAAGGCCATACTCAGCCAGGCGCAAGAAACCAAGGTGCTGGATGTTGCACTCAAGCAGCTGGCGGACATTGTGGCCCAGCTGAAGCCACTGATCAAACACTTCACTTTTCCCGGCGGCAGTGTCCTGCTGGCGGAGCTGGTCTGCTGCCAGCGGCTGGAGGATGGTTTTGCCAACGCCGAATATACACCCATCCTGCACAACATGAGTTTTGTGCACGGCTATGTGGTGATGCTGGTGCATCTTTGCCGAAATGCCTCCAACGACATGCGAACCATTCTTCTAAAGCGGTGGGGTGTCAATCGCGAGACCGGCGTCCAATTGCTGCAGCAGCTCGTGCAGCTGTACATCTCACTGGTGTGGGAGAGCACCATACTGCTGAATTTATGTTCCGATGAACCCACCCAGCATCCGGATCTTATCTGGGATGAGATCGCAGCCCAAATGTCAGCGGCAGCTGGTACTGCGGATCCCCTAACCGAGGCGGAGCTCTCGAGGAAACTGGAACGCGCTGCGGAATTCCGTACAAAGTATACACCCGAGGAGCAGTTCCGATATATCAAATCCCTGCTGGCGGCGAGCTCCCGGCTGGGAAGAGCCCTTGCTGAGCTTTTGGGCACATTGGTGAAACTATCGGTGGGATCACCGCAAACACGGCAGCGTCGCATCAACGATTTGATCAGTAATATCAGCAAAGTTCCTACACCAGAAGCGCGCGAAATAGCCCGCATCCTCAGCTCGATCCTCGTGAACGGATTTAGTCACGAGAGCATTCTGCCCAAGCCTGTGCCGAAACTAAAGCTCACCTTCCTCATTTGCTCGGTGGGATTCACGGGCCCAATGCTGTTCGACGACAAGCGCAGCGCCTTCCATCTAATGATATCGCAATTCTGCGCCGAGAACGGACTGAAGGCCTTCTTTGAGATGTTCTATTGGGCCCTGTCGCTGGATAATGTATCCCAGAAATTCGAGTTCGATCAGTGGGCTTCCATGGAGGATTTGATGCAATCCCATGAGGATGACAAACGTGATTGTCCGGAGGGCACGGGCGAGTTTCTCGATGCATGGCTGCAGCTGCTCGAGAAGATGGTCAATCCTCGAGCCATGTTGGACTCGCCGTACACGATGAGTCCTCGGCTGAATTACATGCCCGACTCGGTTCCATTTGAGCCGGTCTTCTACCTAATACACATCCACCAGTTAGCCATGCAAGCACTGCGCAGAATCTGGGCACGACGCCCGATTCCCAACTATGGACCGAGCATGTTTGAGACCATGATTCTCATCCTAAAACATCTGATCAAGTCACACCAGACGCTGTTGGATCGCTATCACACGCGAATGAAGGAGATCAAGTTTGAGAACCTTTACATCCGGAGCACGGATGATGGTCTGAATGCGGATCACATCAAGACGTTGACGGACATGGGCTTCATGCACTACCATGTAATCGAAGCGCTGAGAACAAATGCGTCTTTGGAAGAGGCAACCGATTACCTGCTTAACAACCCAGAGGCAAGTTCCTTATCGACGACTGGCGGTCAGTCGGGTGGCTCAGCTCCACCGCCGCCGCCATCGGCTTCGACGATGGACATTGACGTGGACGTGCCCGCGGATGGGGAGTCGACGCAAAGCAAATCCTCCACTTCGCCCAATTCTAGCTATGACTACAAGCACCTTAAATTGATGCCGTCGCTAATCTTTGATCGCTTCTGCGACGAAGCCATCTCGAGGGCCTTTGAATTCATGGAGGCAATACCGGATACGGTCAACAGTGCAGCTGATTTGATTGCCGTGCTGTACAGACGCCACAATCACCTCAACAAGCAGGTCTTTGTCACCAACTTTGTGCGCAACATCATACAGTGGGTGGACTTCACATTGCAGCTGTTCGAACCAGCCAAGACAACCGGATCGAAGGCCTCACGTCTAGAGGAATGCCTAACCGGAATGACAGCCACCCGGCTGTTTGTACGACTCAAGACATCTACGCTGCTGCTTGAGGAGAACTACAGTGATCTACACCGACCTCTTGTGGAGGCGATAACCGCCCAAGATGCCATGGTGTCGCTGGTCAAGCTGCTGGACTGCATGAGCCAGTGGATGTTGGAACAATCGACCGAAACGAATACCGGCCAGCAGCGTGCGACGGTGCCGCGTTGGGTGCAAAATCTGGTGGACCTAATCGATGCCATCGATAGCATCAGCAACATCCTGCAGCGCAAGGCCAACATGCGTGCAGTAAGCAGCGATGTGTGGCGCTGGTACGACGCGTCCACAGGCAAGTGGAATGCCTACTCGGAGGCCAACAACGAACTCATCCGCAATGCCTATGCGGCCGGCGAACGCTGGCTGTACATCAACATTGGACGCCAGCGGTGCACCGTAAGCCTTAACTGCATGACGCAGGTGAGCGAAGCATCCGGAACACATCGACCTGTCTGCCCGGCCCTGAAACTTAGCGAGGCCATTACCTCTCTAAACAATCCGGTAGGTCACCACAAGGTAGAGCATCTACTTAATCGCGTGGTGCGCACTGCACCCGACGGATCAGGAACTGTGCACAGCGATGAGTTGATTTCACTGCGACAGCTGGTCAACTTTGCCGATGGCCAGCAACCACAGCAGTCGGAGAATTCTGCAAATCCGAGCGAGGAGGTGGCCAGTGAAGACGGCCCAGCTGCAGCCAATAGCGGATCTCCGCCAGCCACAATGACGACGCGCAGCAAGACGCGGCAGAAGAGCGCGGCTGCTGCAGCAGCTGCCAAGAACAAGTCTCAGTCGGGTGGTTCGCCACCCATACCCAAGCGCACCCAGAAAATCATACTCAACGAGGAGCAGGTGGGCCTTAGCAAGTTCGACTGCGGCCGCATCATTGGCAGCATTGTGGATCTACTGCAGCCATCACATCAGATGCTTAACGAGACGAAGCTTTCGCTGCTCCGTCTCTGTGCGAGATTGACGCGGAACTACGATAACGCCCAAGTGTTCATCCGACGCGGCGGAGTACGAATGCTGCTGCACCTGCAGCAGGCATGCAGTTTCATGGGTTTCCCTACCTATGCGAACATTATACTGCGTCACGTTCTGGAGGCACCGCCCGTGCTCCAGGAGGCCATGGAACGCGTACTGGGCATGCGAGCAGCTGGTATAGTGCCTGTGGGTCATCGCGACCTTATCTACGTGCTCACCCAGGTGTCGTCAGCGGTGTCGCGCAATCCGCAGATTTTCGTGGCCGCCGCCAAGGAAATGCTTAAAGGCGAGTATCTAATCAACACGAACAGCACCACATTGACAGACGATGCCCGTGTCATGGTCAAGTCCAAGTTTGGCCAGCAACCGACGGCGGCGGCTGGCGGTGCCACGCCACATAACCAGACGCCGACACCACCGCCAGCGGCCAAGGATGAGCTGAAGGACGATCCTCAGGTGCAGTCATCGGTGGCCGTGCTCAAGGAACTGTTGCATGGACTGGTGCAGCCGTGCTGGCATTACGGCGGCACTGGATCTCCCGATCGCGGACAGGGCGCTGCGGAGCTACTGCAGCCGGATCAGCCGCCAGGCACGGCGCAGGGATGCCACGATGATGAGGTGAGTTGGTTTCCTTGGATTTCGGATCTATCTGCGCAAAGAAACATTTAGTTTACTTTACTAGCCATGCAGCATATGTACTTAAAATACTTGACTACTTTTGATTTTTTAAAGTTTTCATACACTAAATGTAAATTTTATTAGTTATATTTCCGCTTCCAGGAAACTCCCGCACCCGTGTCCAGCAAGAAGCAATCCTCCAGCGGCGGAGGTGCTGTAGCTGCTGGCCAAGCTGGCCAGGCGACGGAAAAGTTCGAGCCATGCTGTTGCACCTGGCACATACCGACCAGCGGACACACCCATGCCAAGCCGACCATCTCGAGGGCAACCTTGCTGAAACTGCTGGCGGATTCAACCCGGGCCTACCAGTCGCTGGTGCCGCGTGTCCTCTTGTCGCACGTTTACACACCGGCGGACAGCCCCCTGATCTCCGCACCTCAACAGACGTTCCTGGGCGTGCTCCTTGATCGCTTCCTGCCCATAACCCAACGGCATCATGTGCCCGAGGTCAGCACAATGACCCGCGTACTGATCTGCTCCCTATCGGACTGCTATCAGCAGCCCGGAGTCCAGGTGCATGTCGCCGAGGAGCTGCACGCTGCGGTCGCCAGAGCCCTGGCCCAGCCGGATTCGGCCGAGAAGCACACAAGATTGCAGGTCTTGATGAGCCTTTTCCCCAATCTCATTGAGTCCCCAATGCTTTACGACAAGGTGCACATGCATCGCAACAATATGTACCGGGTGCTCCTACGCCAGGGCGTGATGACCTATCTGACGAAAGTGGCGCAGTACAAGGATCTGTCCAATCACAATACGCTAAGCACCCTTGCGGCCATTCTGCGACCGATGGAGATCCTGCTGAGATTCAGCGTGTCCACCACAACGCTGGGCTCGAAGAGGATTCTCTTTGGCAGTGGCGGCCCTGGCGGACCGAATGCGTCTGGCAATGGCAACAACACTGCCGGCGGCAGCAGTGGCAACGGACCAGGATCTGGCAACACGTACGGGACCATTATTAACCGGCGACTATATCCTCGTCTGGCGGCACGCACTGGTTTCGGTTCCGCTATGGAGCGTTCCAATGCTATGGGTGGAGAGCACGTTTTGCGAGATATCATACGGAATGTACTGTCGGATCGGCGACATGCCTTCGAGTTCATCTTCAATTCGGACGATATGGCCGTAGACTCTGAGGACGCAGCTGCTCCAGGATCTGGAGTGGGTGGAGGTGGCTCTGGACCGGGCAGTGTCGGAGGAGGCGTGTCTGGATCAGTATCGGGTAGCAGTTCCGCAGCCGTTATCGACGTAGTCGAGGAGCGTAGCAATGGCGGAGATACCAACGATCCTCCGGCAAACGTGAGCTCTGCATCATCTGGTGCAGGACAGTCCTCGACCAGTGGCGGCCCAGTGCGTCCAGTGGTCAACTTCGATCAATTGTGGGACGATTTCCTGCAGAGCGAGGGACTGCGTCTGGCTTCGCGGAGCGGCGGTGGAGCCGGATCCGGCAGTGGATCCGTTGGAGCAAGCTCATCCGGGCAGCAGAACGGAAGCAACACCACAGCCAGTTCGACCAACTCAGGTAACAATTCCGGGATCGGAAATCTTCGCTTGCGCACCAATCCCGACGTTGATGTAGGCAGTGGCAATGGCAGCGGCAGCGGGTCCAACGCAGGTGTGGTCAACGACAATGGAATCAGCGGCGGCGGTGGAAGTGATGGTGCGTCCACCTCTTCAGACACGGGAGCTCCAGGTGGTGCTCGTGATTTGAACGCCTCACTGCTTGGCGATGTCAGTACCTCAGAATCTGATTCGGATCCTTCCACAGAGAACGACGAGCGCAATGAGGAGGACGAAGATGAGGATGATGACGCTCCCGATGAGGATGTGGATGAGCACAGTGAGACGGATGTGGACGAAGAACGATCGCGCCAGTTTATCGAGGTCTTCGATCACATCTATGAGCCGGAATCATCTGAAACGGCGTCCAACGATGCAGATGTGGATAACGATGATGATGATGACGAGGACGATGTGGACGACGACGATGATGACGACGAAGACCACGACGATATTGTTCGGGAGGAGGTCCAGAGCGTCATGGATGCAGAGATCGAGAACCAAATCGATATCGCCCTCGCCCTGGTCTCCTCAAACAATCGTCCCAGACGCAGTGCAGCGGTTAATGCATCTGGCGATGGTTCCGCCAATCGAACCAATCCCGATGACGAAGTGGACGATGAGGATGACGATGTAGATGCTGATCCCGATGAAGATCCGGACGTGGATCCAATTAGCGGACCATCGGCAGCCCAGGCGGAGGCCTATCTGTACGAGCGATTAGGCAGCGGCCTAATGCCAACACCACCGGTTGGTTTTCGTGTGCGAATGAACAGCTCTATTGCCCAACCACTTGATATTGATGTGAATGGCGGCAATGCGGGAAGTGGAAGCAATGCGGGCGCCACAGGATCGTCCGGGGGCGCTGGCCAAAGAACTTCTACGGGCGGCACAACAGCCAGTATTGGAGCAATTGCCTCTGCCGCACTGCGCCCATCATCTGGTTCGTGGATGGCACCGGACTTTAACTTCATTCGAATGTCGATCGGGGATAACTCCATGGGCAGCGGACCAGCTCTTGGTGGCAACGCCAACGGTGGCGATATGAACGTCTTCCCAACGCCCTCCATGTCACTAGAGCGCACTGGTGGTGCACCTGGCAGCGGCCAGACTATGAGTGAGCTGCTGAACGAACAACCATCGGGGGCTGGCGCAGGTGGTGGCGGAGGCGGCGTCGGCGGGGTGGGGGCAAACGGTGCGAACAGTGGCACCACGGGACAACATCCGAATGCAACGCTCTGCACGAACGGAGTGCGGCGTCGATTGCTCTATCTGGACCAGCAGTACTGCGTGTGCATGCCCACGCATCAGAACCCCACTGAAGAGACCCAGATGGAGACTTTCACACAGGATGGTGAGTATTCTCGTACCTTTGCCATCAAATGAACACCTTAATTCTTACCCACCCATCGCAGCTCTTCACTGGTGGCTAGAAGAGGCCACGCTCCTCGATATGGAAAGCCAGACGGACGCCTGTCTATATGCCGCACATTTTCTGCTGCCACATCTCATCAAGGAGCTGAAAACAGCGCACCAGCAGCGCAAGCAGGAGGAAGCCGCCCGCCAATCCACATCACCGGTGACGGGTTCAAGTGCATCTGCAACATCCTCCAGCACTACGTCAGCTGTGGGCACAGCAGCGCCCACAGCAACATCATCGATTGCGTCCGGTTTACTGGCGAACGCCATCTCTGCGGGCTCAGGAAACAGCAGTTTGGTAGTGCCACCAGTGGCAGCATCTGCCACGGGCGGCACCCGACGCAGTTCGATTCCTGTGCTAATTCCGTCAACATTTGGTCCTAGTGGCGCTAGCAGCGCGACAAGTGCAACGGGAAACGGTGCCACCAACGATGCCACGACAACAACTGGCGGACCAACCAGACTTTTCTGTGAGTACTGATCGAATCATTTAAGCAAAAATGTACTCAAGTAACCATATTCTTGCAGCGTCCGTTGACAGCAGCATCACCTCGGAGACACAAACGACAACCCGATCGTCACGCCAACGCGGTGGATTGCGTCAGCACAGTCAGCTGCCCTTCAACATTTACGCCGAGATTGATTTAACTAACGAACAGGATAGCGAAGGGGCCACAGGGACAGCAGCGGATGGAGCTGAATCACAGCCACAGCATAACTCCTCTTCTTCGGCGGCACAGGTGGCGGTGCCTCAGTATCATCATCAGCGCCATCCACCGGTGCCACTCCTACCGTCCAGCGGAAGACCATCGCGACCCCACTCGCGTCTTGATGAGAGAGAGATGCTCCTCATGCAGGTAATTTGTGTGCAGTTTAGATTTTTGTACATATTCTAATTTAAATTCCGTCATCGCCAGATACGCAACCGGATGCAAGGATCCAGCGGACGCACTTCAGGCTCGGCGCTAATTAACGCCCGGCCTAATCGCGACCTACCCAACTGTCTGCAGCGTCATGACCACCCGGCCGGCTCCATTTACCCCCGACCCAGTGCGAACAGAACGTCAGCTCCGACTATTGTGTCCATCCCGACGGCAATGTCTAATGCGATACTGGAGCAGATAAATATCACCACTCCGAATGTGGTGCGAACAGACAGAAACTTTGCCTTGCCATCTTCCCTGGAGGTTGATGTGGATGTGCTGCCTGGTATTCTGGACTTGCCGCAGCAGGAAGCGCAACCAGAGGACGATCAGTTGTTGCTGCCACCACCTCCGCCGCCACCGCCCAGTGATACGACGCCATTGGTCCACGCCGAGGACGAACTGTGGCCCGGAACGGTGGTCAGTGCTGGTACTAGAGAGGAGTCATCCGCTCCAGCAGTAGCCACAGAAAACACAGAGGCTGTAAGCGACTCAAACCAACCGGAACCGACGCCAGAAAGCAGCGAATCTACTTCTCCAAATCCGCAGGCTCCTTCAGCAGAACCAACCCTATTGGAACCAGGCGCAGCAGTAGATGCCTCAGTTGCTTCACAAACGCCATCAACAACAGAGGAGACCGCCTCTACTGGTGGAGCGAGCGGAACAACAGCCACCATAACGGACATGAGTCCCGAGGTGCGGGCTGCTCTCGGGGATCTCGAGGTGCCCGAGGGCGTGGATCCCTCCTTCCTGGCCGCTCTGCCCAGCGAGATGCGCGAAGAGGTTATCCAAGAGCATCTTCGCATGCAGCGCATCCGTCAGCGAGCGCAGCAGAATGCAATCCAAATTGCCCATGACTCGCTGGTCGAGGTCAACCCAGAATTTCTCGCCGCCCTGCCACTAAACATACAGTCGGAGGTGCTGATGCAGCAGCGCATCGAGCAGCAGCGACAGGCGGCTCAGACTGCCAATCCGGAGGATCCCGTTGACACAGCTGCTTTCTTCCAAAACCTGCCAGAGAATCTGCGCCAAGCTGTGAGTTTCATTTTCCATTCATGAATAAAGCTTGCGAGCAAACTAAACCTTTACATCGGTTACAATTTTAGATACTCACCGACATGGAGGAGTCACAGATAGCCAGCTTGCCGCCGGAGCTGGCTGCCGAGGCGCAGTTCCTGCGTCGCGACTGGGAATCTCGCAACGGCGCCCGCATGGACGCTCATCCGACCACCAATGCCTTATGTAAGTGTGGTTATACGACCCCTACTTGATAGCTTATAAATCCTAACGATCTCTATATATTTCTTTAGCCCGGTTCCAGACAACGCTCCAGAGCCTGGACGACACACGCTGGCACAGCTCCATTTGGTATGATGCGAGTGGCATTGCCCAGCCGCAACACCATCAGCATACAACGATTGTGCATCAACATGCCCACGCACATCATGCCCCAAACATGGGCAAACCACTGGCCCTGTTGATGATGGAGGACGAGAACATTCTGCTCGATCCGGACTCGTTGGCCACACTCCTGCTCTTCCTGTTCGTGGAGGATCAGAAGGTAAACAGCATGCGACTGCATCGCGTCATACGCAACCTGTGCCACCACGAACCCACCCGCGACTGGATCATCAGCGCCCTGATCAGCATAATTCAGAAGACGAACGAGGACAACGGAAACTTCGGTGCGGGCCAAGCGGGTGGCAAGCCGGAGTGGCTGAAGCTACGTGTGGACGCTGCCTTTGGCTACAAGAGCAACATATTCCTGATTAACCGATTGTACGAGGGTAGTGCCCGGAGCATCAGCATCAATCCGCAGGCGGCACAGATGATAGTGCGAAACTGTCTGGACCTGCTGTTCGTGCTGGCCAAACACTATCCGTCCAGCTTTGTGCCCTATAATCGCGATGTGAAGGCCAGGCGTATATTGAGTGCGGTATTTGGCATGCCATCGCCCACGGCCGGATCAGGTGGAGGCGCAGGATCTGGATCTGGATCTGCAGCGTCTGGCGGTTTGACAGGCTACGATGACGTGCCACCAGGTGGAACTCTGGACTTCCGCTCAAGATTCTGTCGCTATCAGGTGGTTAATCGTTTACGTAGCATATTCGACGATCATCATGCCCCGAAACCCTCAGTGCCCTTGGATGAAGCACCCTCCACATCAAAGGCGGCGGCAGCAAAGGCAGCTGCCACGGCCAAAGTGTCCACTGCTGGGAGCCAGAATAAGCACTCTGTGCCGTACCAGACTAACGCGAAGAACTTCTGGGATGTTGTGCTTAACATCGATCAACAGACACAAGTGCGATTGGCCAATGTGGCCCAGTTTCCGCTCACCTCACAGCCGGCGTGGGAATGGCAGGCGAATACAGCTGATTTCCTCTCGTTCAGCGAATCACCCTTCGGCCAGTTGCTGGAAATGCTTCCCTACAAGGTTATATGCCGATCGCCCCATCTTACCGATATGCTGGTCAAGCTGCTCGCCTCGCTCAGCACAGAGTTGCCCAAGGAGGAGGAGCTGTTGCCGCTAAGCGATCAAATGCCCCCACTGGTACCCATTAGTCAGGTGGCGAGAGCGGCAGCGGCACCACCACCACAACCTGCCGAGAATACCCAGCCCACAGCAACAGCTACAGAAATTGGTGACGGTCTGGCCGCTAACATTGAGGAGCAAGCTGCTCCGGCCAGCGGTAATCCTGCCTCCGGTGATAGCAATGCGGGAGCGAAGCGCACCCAAATGCCAACTTTAAGTGTGGCCCTGCCGGTGGCGCCATCGAAACCGCGTCGCAAGATCTACTCGAAGAACTTTTCGCAGCTCCAGCTGGTCATTGAGGTGCTGACGCACCAGTGCGGCACCACCGAGGGCCTGGACAACGTATCCAAGCTGATTGTGAATCTAACGCAGTGCTCGCAGGCATCTACTGCCATTTTCATTCAGTACTTGACCGCTGCGATATTGGGATTGGCTGAGGAAGTACGTCAAGCGATACAGATGCTGCTCAACGAGATTCGCATGTATAACATTCATCAAGGCGTGGCCAGCACCACCTCACAGGCGGCGTCCACTTCCGGGGCAGCTGTAGCAACACCATCATACGTACCCACAGTATCCGGAGCCAGTCTCTTGCCAAACTTGGCCGTGCACGAGGGCATAATGCAAGATCGCTTCACCGCCGAGCACGTGATCATCTCGGCACCAAAGAATGCCAAGCCCACCTGCGAGTTGCAGCTGCCGTCGATGAAGAAACTCATGTCCAACTCGTCCGCCCAGCCGTACTTCCTGAGAACCCTGAAGATCTTCATGCAGGTACGCGACATGTATGAGGCGCAGAACGGCGTGTCCACTGGCGGTGGAATCGCTGGTGGTGCCGGCGACAACGACGACGATATCATCGATATTGAGGGTGATGGAGGTGCTTCCGGCGGCAGCAGTTCGGATATGGCTCCCGGGTCTGCCAGCACAATATCTCCACCACCGCCAATGGAAACCAATCAGACCGCGCAAGATGGCGATGACGACGAGGAAGAAGAAGATGAGGCCAGATCTTTCCCGGGAGTTGGCGTGGCAAGCGCTAGCAAGTCGACCAAGCCTACTCTGAGTCAGATCCTCTGCCTGGACGTGCTGTGGAACACGCTCAGCGAATGCCTGGTGGCATTGGAGGAGTCCAAGGACGAGTTCGCCGTCCTGGTGCTGCAACCGACCGTGGAGGCCTTCTTCCTCATCCACGCCTCGCACCGCGGTGCGTCCAAGAAGCCGGGTCGCAGCTTTATGCCTGGAACTGTGAGCTTTGGACTGCGAGCAGCCGCCGGCGGTGGAATCGGAGGACTGGGAGCAACCGCATCATCTGCCCAGGCGTACAGTCCCTTGATGGACGATGTCAGCAGCGCCAACACCACCAGTTCTGCTAGTTTCGATGGTGAGTTTAGGAAATATGCAAAACATTCTTCATATAATCAATCTGCTACATTTATAATCACCAGATGAGCCGCGAATGCAAGATGCATCCACGAATACGCCGCTGGCCAACGCCTCGACCGGCACAGCGTTGAGCGCGCACGAGGCGCAGCTCAGGCAGGACCGGCAAAAATTCCTACAATTCGCCGAGAAGCACCGCACCGTGCTTAACCAGATACTGCGACAGTCACCAACTCATCTCTCCGACGGGCCGTTTGCCGTGCTTGTGGACCACACACGCATTCTCGACTTTGATGTCAAGCGCAAGTACTTCCAGACGGAGCTGGAGCGGCTGGACGAGGGCATACGGCGTGAGGAGCACACGGTCAGTGTTCGTCGCGTAACCGTTTTTGAGGACTCGTTCCGTGTCCTGTACCGTCTGGGTCCGGAGGAGTGGAAGAACCGCTTCTACATCGTATTTGAGGGTACGTTTTTGACCAATATAAACGAATAACTAGCGATGTTCATACTTGCGATCTACCTTACAGATGAGGAAGGCCAGGACGCTGGCGGCCTGTTGCGCGAGTGGTATGTGATCATATCGCGCGAGATCTTTAATCCGATGTATGCCTTGTTCTGCGTATCGCCGGGCGATCGCGTCACCTACATGATAAATCCCTCCAGCCATGCTAACCCCAATCACCTGAGCTACTTCAAGTTTGTCGGCCGCGTAATTGGTAAGTCTCTTAGATACTCCTTCCATATCAGGCGTTCTATAACCCCTTTGATGTTATTCAATAGCCAAGGCTGTGCACGACAACAAGTTGCTGGAGTGCTACTTCACTCGCTCATTTTACAAGCACATCCTGGGCAAGCAGGTGAAGCACACGGACATGGAGTCGCAGGACTACGAGTTCTACAAGGGCCTCGACTATCTGATGAAGAACGACATCTCCACCCTGGGCTACGAGCTGACCTTTTCCACCGAGGTGCAGGAGTTCGGTGTCACCCAGATCCGGGATCTCAAGCCAAACGGACGCGACACCGCCGTGACCGAGGAGAACAAGTTTGAGTATGTGCAGCTTGTGTGCCAGCTCAAGATGAGCGGCTCCATTCGACAGCAGTAAGTATACATAATATATTTATATTCCATGCTATGGATTCTAAATCGAGCTACTCCCCACAACAGATTGGACGCATTCCTTGAAGGCTTCTACGACATAATTCCAAAGCATTTAATTTCGATATTCAACGAACAGGAACTGGAACTTCTGATATCCGGCCTGCCGGATATTGACATTGAAGATCTAAAGGCGAACACCGAGTACCACAAGTACACCTCTAAATCGGCGCAGGTGAGACCATAATTGTGAATCTTCCTCCATCCTCCATCCCGCTCTAAACCATGTCTTATTTAAACATTCATTAGATTCAATGGTTCTGGCGTGCACTGCGTAGCTTTGACCAAGCGGACCGCGCCAAGTTCCTGCAATTCGTCACTGGCACATCGAAGGTGCCACTGCAGGGCTTCGGCTCGCTGGAGGGCATGAACGGGATTCAAAAGTTCCAAATCCATCGGGACGATCGATCCACTGATCGCTTGCCCTGTGCACACACCTGGTGAGTAGGGATCCACAAGTCGCATGAGCTGTTTGCAATGCCATAGACCGTATTAACTTACCCATCGTTCGATTGCAGCTTCAACCAACTGGATCTGCCCATGTACAAGTCATACGACAAGCTGCGGAGCTGCCTGCTGAAGGCCATACACGAGTGCTCCGAGGGCTTTGGCTTCGCCTAAGGTGCGACAACTGTGGCGACAGCGCCAACCACCAGCCGGCAGAGCCACCGGTAACCAACCAACTACGGACGCAACACTATTCCTACAACGCCATCAAATGCACGGGCGCAACGACGAGTAATGCATAATTGATTTGAATTGAACGGAAAATAACAGAACAGCCACTGCAAATTTGCGATATCGGCAACAGAAACTGCATACATAAACAGTACATATAGTTATATAGTATATATAAAAATGTTGAATTAATTATTAATTTTCGCGCCTATATATATACAATATATATTTTCTTAAATTTTCAAAAGAAAACGGAAGAAATCTAAGGAAACCCAACAAAAAAAAAAAAAAAACAAAAAAATGAAAAACTGATACAGACGCGAAACAGTATATTCGATTTAAAATTCTCTGCGCAACTCATCTTAATTTTTATATTTTTTTTGAATCTATCTCTGTCGTTTTGCACATTTTTATCAAAAGAAAAGGATTTATATAAGGAAACACACAATTTGACACATTTTCATTTACCCAAACGCGAAACCGAATAGAAAAGGATTAAACGTAGTATATAGATCGCAAATGCACATAAACAGATTACACACTTGGGTTACTTGTTTACTTAAGTGAATGTACGTACCGAAGATAAAGGGAGGCAACAGAAAACATTTAAATGGATTAAAGTATTTTGATGTAAGAGATAAGTCCTTATGTTAATGAATTTTATGTTTAATTTTGAAATAAAGAGCCGCAGATGTAACTTAAAGAATCTGGAATAAAGAACAAGCTCATTTATCACAATAAATTTTCAGAATTCACTTCACACGCTTACCATAGATAAATGCGGCTGAAAAGGATGGGTACGTGTACGTCATCGTTATAAATACAATAAGGTCTCAATGTCGATCTTATTTGAATTGGGCGCCATTTCATTTGAAATTCGATTCTATCGCAACGTCCAACGTCAGATCGATATCTCATGCACAGCAAACCGATCGACATTATCGATTGTGACATCGAATTTTCGGACAGCTGACAGCTGCAGTCCGTATGGATTTGTTTATCCGAAAAGAACTAAGCTTATCCACGAGCAGCGCGCTTGAAGATGTGGCGCCGCACTGTCGCAAGCTACTCACATGGCTGCACGATTGCCACGAGGAGATGCACTCCGAGCACCGGCATCTGCGACTAAGCCAATCCGTTGTGGAATCCCTGCTAAAGGCTCATCTGTACCTGTTCGAGTGCTATGATCGCTTCGGGGAATCGCTGGCCGAGCGCTGCGATTGCCGTGGCTTCTTCGCTGGCTGCTCCGCACTGGAGGATCGGAGAAAGTGCATTCGTGAGCTGTGCACCACCATTGTGAACACACGAAAGGGAGAAGCTCATGCACCACTTCTTCACCTTTCGCATCGCACATTGGCCGAGATTCAGCCGGCATGGAGTGTGATCGGTGATTTGGACTGGTCGGCAATACGCCAATCCGATGCGCTTTCTTCCAGCGATTTTATTAATCCCGATCTTCAGCAAATGCGACGGCTAGTCAAGCGGATTGGCCGCTTGTCCAGCCTTGAGGACATGCAGACCGCAATAAAGCGCTCCATGGAGCTGATTGAGTACCAGGTGTGGCTGCAGCTTTTTAGGGAGCCAAAGGACAGCGACATTCACACCGATTGCTACCTAATGCGCCACATGATCTGCGACACCCTGACGGAGGGCGGATCTACCGCTTGCACCGGCTTCCTGCACAATATCTTTCTGTTCGTATCGCAATCCGGCAATGAGATGAGATTCTGGGCCAGTATGGAGCATGTACGTCTGGCTGGCAGCCTGATTGCCTACCTAATCGACCATTGGAATCGCCACCTTCCCTACTTAGACTTGGACGAGATGCAATTGACCGCTGATGCGCCAGTTACGGCTGTCTCGCAGCTGCCCGTGAACGAGGCCACATACATAACCTACCTGATGCTGGCCACCGGATCCATATGTCGCCGGCAGTTCGCCCAGCAGCTGCGTGCCCAACTACCCGCCAATTGCTGGACACATTTGCTGGACCTGCTAAATAAAGTGGCTTTCGTTTTCACTTAACTACACTACGATTTTAATCATGTTTCGGCAAAAACTCGCAGTTGCCATCGGTCATGCGAACCACCTTCTCGCCCTTCTCGGCCAGGATCTCCTCGATGTTGCGCTTGCCGTCCAGATCTGTGAACCAGTTCAGATTGTCGGCGATCAGGTGGTGATTGGAGCAGCCCTCGCAGGTCACGATGACAACGCCGCGTTGGTATGCCAGCTTCGAAATGGTTTTCATGTTCCGCGTCTGGCACACCTTGCAGGTGTAGATCAGCTGCATCTTGGCCTCCAGTTTCGCCAGGGGAATGCTATTCGTGGCCACCGTCTTGTCCGCATCATCCTGGGAGCAAAGCAAAATAGTTATACTTAACTTTTGTTTGTTATACATAATTTTAACTATTGCATTTGATTTTTTATTATATTTTAAATTACACATGTAAATAATTATTATTTTAATATCAATTGGATAGTTTATTTATATTTAAAACTGATTTCCAAACATACCACTGGTTTACTGCAGTGTATACTGCGGCAAATGCACGTGTAGTTGTTGCTGCTGCTAAAAACAGCTGTTTGTGTTTTGGTTGCAAAGTGATGCACTTGGAACTGCAATTGTGGACTATTTAAGGCATCGATTTGTGTTTTTCGAGAACTGGCAAGTAGTGCGCCTCTTCTCACACCTGTGCTGATTTTATAAAATTGTCTCAGGGCGGACATATTCTCGATTTTGTTGATATTATTTAACCTGATCGAAAAGTGTGAAATTCATTTAAGCTAAGAGATGGCACTTCCTTTCATTTCAAAATTAGTCGCGAGTCACGATTTTAAACAGTTACTTTAGCTGTCACTGGTGCTGATAAAATTTGCTGTAATTTACATACATTTAAAAAAATTTAAAACAAAAATTCCACTGAGAAATATTAAGTAATTAAAGAGTCCACCCGGACTCTTGGACTTAAAAATGAACTTATTTTTCAAATAGGTAGTAACCGTTTCTCCGCTAGCCCGTGACACTGCCAATCGATGACATCTGTTAATGCCATCTCACGTGATACTATCGACAGTACTATCGACCATTAGGTAGAAAGCACTCATATTTTCGAATTTTTTTGTGGAAATTCTCGAGGAAAACAAATTATATAAAGCGCGTGAACCGATGGCGACACGTGTGGTTGCAACGGCGACAGTGCGGGCGGTCAAGGGCCGCAAGTTAATCCCGACGCGGGCCGCTCTGACTCTGGTAAGGAAACTAAAACCTGGTGAAATCGGCGCGTACTGCTGCTGATGAAGTAACAGTCCCCTTCGATCTGATGATTCTAATCTCACCCAATCCTTTCCAGACACCCGCGGCGGTGCTGCGCATCAAGACGCTTCTGCAGGACAAGCCGGACATGGTGAGTGACTGCTGACAAGTTGTCATCGAACCAATGCTACCTTTTAGTGGGGATATGGTGGGATATGGCCTTAACAAAAGATCGCCTTTCACAAATAAGCTCGAGTTCTTTACTTTTGACCAATAACCAAGGCTGCCTATAAATAAACCACATAGCTAATAACTGAAATTCGATGTTGTTTCTGCCACAGGTTGGCCTAAAGGTGGGCGTACGGCAGCGAGGATGCAATGGTCTGTCCTACACGTTGGACTATGCCAGCCAAAAAGGTAAGCCACTCTGGACAGAATGCTTTTCGGTAAAGATCTAATACTCAGCTTTCTGTTTCAATTTTTGCCAGCAGACAAGTTGGATGAGGAGGTGGTCCAGGATGGCGTCAAGGTCTTCATCGACAAGAAAGCGCAGTTGTCGCTGCTGGGTAAGTTCATACCTGCTTAGCAACATAGAATTGGACAAGCCAGCTAATATACTTTATAATTCGCTTTCAGGCACCGAGATGGACTTTGTGGAATCGAAGCTGTCTAGCGAGTTCGTGTTTAACAATCCGAACATTAAGGGCACATGCGGCTGCGGCGAATCGTTCAGCATGTAAACCGATGGAGATCCGGAGGAGATCCGCCGGCACCCGCCTCGCAGACAGACCTAAATTAACCAAGTTAAATGCAGTACGCGGCCCGACCTTGTATCTCATTGCGTTGTTGGCAAAAGCACCGTATCCTTTGTAAATTTTACTTCGCAAACGAATTCTAAATGTTAAGTTGTGTTCTATAGTTAAATTTTAGTTGTAGCGCTAGGTAAGTGACGCACCCGCTTCCTGGCCACAGGCTGGCAGTTTGTCCTCTTTAGCCCTAGTTCAATATATAGACAAGGAATGTTCTGGAAAACACATCTGCGAATCAAGTTTATTATTGAAAAAATACTTCGACTACGTGTATATTACCGCTGATTTATACCCAGGAAACCGTACTCCTCGTAGTCGTCTTGCGTGTAAACAAACTCATCAAAGTTGGGGCTGGTCGCCACCTCCCTGCCGCCGTACCACGCGTACCTCAACGGATCCTCGGGACAGATGAGCGACACTTCAAGATCGTCGGGCACCAGGGCACGTAAATCGTGCTTTAGACGCGGCAGAAATCCGGGAAACTGGGCACTGCCGCCCACAATAAGAATATTGAGCAGGAGGTCGCGGTGCGCTTCCCAGGGGCAAGCCTTCAGACAATCGGCCACCGCCTCCGGAATGCCCACCTGTTGCACACCAATGTCCGAGGGATTGAAGAGCAGCTCGGGCACGGTGAAGCGTTCATTGCACAGTGACACCATTTGCTGCTGCTCCTCATCCTCGCGTGGCTTTCCGGGAACACGAACATAGCCCCGTTTGACGGTGGTGAAGTCTGGAAGGACATAATCAACGGTGATTTCGCGTCGCTTCTCCTCCGAATAATGCACCTGCATCGCCTGCTTGAAGTCCTCCGCAACAAAGCAGACATCCTCCTTGATCTGGTTAACCACATGACTCTCGTCCATGACGTTTAGGTGGCGATAAGAGATTAGCTCCTTTAGGTGGTTGGTCAGCGCCTTCCCGCCCATGTCGATGCGTCGTATGCCCTCGAGAACGCGCCGTCCCAGCACAAAGGGAACAATGTGGGTGAAACTGTAGCCAACATCGATGATGATGCAGTTAAGCGATTCCATTGTAGTCCGCTCCTCGCTGTCAGCCACATAGTTAAAAGCAGCCAGATCGGCAGCAGTGGTCTTGTATACCCCATCAACCTTGTACTCCTCGAACAGCATCTCTAGCGTTGCCTCCTGGACGCTCTGGAAGTTCATCTGCGGCTCGGTGATGACAATATTGCGGTTCTCCAGCGAACAACCAATGCCGTCCTTGCTGAATATGTAATCCCACACCGTTTTTTGAGTGTGCCAGTTGAGCAGGTAGCCGCGCTGGAACGCCAGAATGTAATAGAGCGCCGATGTGTCCCGGCATTCATCTATTTGATTGCCTACAAAAGCGCGTCTCCGCTCGCTCTTTGCTTTCATGATGCAGTTCGGCACCACCTGGGGCTCATCCTGGTTGGCCAGGCCCACTTTCGCTGTGTGCGCCCCGTTGTCCAACACCACCACAGCGTTGGCCATCCTTATCGGCCTCAACATGGATCTATACCATTTTCCGGAAGAGGACAACAAACAACACTTTCTGGTGCTTTAGTGCTGTCGATTAATCTAGCAATTTTTTCAATTTAGCGAGATTTTTAAAATGGTTATATTTGGTGTTTTTAACAGTCTACAACATATTAAATATCAAACAAAGTTTTTTACTATATTGAAACGACTTTTTGAAACGCTAACAATTTTATATTTCGGCAAAATACAAATATCATACAA
Source organism: Drosophila sechellia (assembly GCF_004382195.2). Lineage (NCBI taxonomy): Eukaryota > Metazoa > Arthropoda > Insecta > Diptera > Drosophilidae > Drosophila > Drosophila sechellia. The sequence goes on from NC_045954.1 coordinate 15,739,204, forward strand.
TAAAAATATATATACAATATACAATATAGCATTGTATTGTAGCATATAGCATTTTAAGTAATTGATAACTAGACTAGATTTTTCTTTCTTTTGTACTTTATAATTAAGATACCAATTGGTCTCATATATCTTTATCACACATTAGGTTATGTACAGAGGAATTACTGAACGATTCCTTTTGAAACCTTAATAAAAAGAGAAAAAAGAGCATATAGCATGACACTTCGTCTGCTTTAGTGCTGTCGATTAATCTAGCCATTTTTTTGATTGGATCTGGCGAGATTTTTTAAATCGTTATTTTTTAACGGTCTACAACAAATTAAATAAGGATAACATATAAAATGAAAGCACGGATCAAACGATCTTTTGGAACGCTAACAATTCTATATTTCGGCAAAATACAAATATAGTACGAAAAACTGTCGACCAAGCCAACTTGCTAATTGGGAATCGAGGCGGCAGGAGCAGCCAGTGGCAGGACCTCTAGTTTATGCGGTTCACTGTGATCGCTGACGAAGTGCAGCACTTCGAAGCCCACCTCCACCATGATCAGGATTATGATCATCCACTCGAGCCGGATATGATGGGCATCGTTCAGATTGTGGGACACCAGCTCGGCCAGTTCCACGCAGTGGTTGATCTTCTCGTTCATTACCTTGGTGCGCCGTGAGATGCTGAAGTAGGAGCACACCTGCAGGTACAGTGCCTCCAGTTCCTCGCGATCCCAGTAGAAATCGGGTGCATCCAGTAGATCCGACGATAGGTTGATTACATGACGCAGGGCAAATAATTCACCGGTTTTTCGCAGCATGGCCGCCCGCGAGATTCTTAATCGGCGACCACGCTTTAGATCCTCGGTGAGATGCTCTATGGAGTCTATGTAGCGGTCCAGTGTCGCCTCCCACATGCCCAGCTTTATTGACTGTGCCATCGCATTGGAGAAGGTGTACTTGTACAGAAAACTATCCGTATCGGCGGTGACAAAGAACTTGCCATTCTGGAAGAATGCCCGTGACGTGACATTGAAGTCGCTGCTCTCCGCCACTAGATCGCCCTCGACATCCACCGCCGTCGATGGAATGTAGGTATAGGGCATCACCTCGCTCTCCCCGTGAACCAGGGCACTCACATACGATTCCCTTTCGAAGGCGCGCAGGAAACTAAGCACATTGTTCGTCTCGATGTCGCTGCAGTTCCAAAAGACCACCGAGCCCTCGCGGAAAAAGAATATCTCCCGCGGCTGCTGACCTGTCGGATATTTGGCCGCCACAAAGAGCACATTCTGCTCCACGTCCAGATTGTCTGTGGAGAAGAAACGCTTCGTCTCGTACAGGTTCTGCTCGCGAAGGGCTATCTGCAGATCCTCCAGATTGTACTCCTCGGCGGTCGTATAACCACGAGTGTTGAGAAACCCTAAAGCGGACAGTTCATCGATGGCCAAGCGCTTCTTTCGAATGATCCTGGTGCGAATGGGCGATAGTATCGACTCCAGGCGCTCCTCGGCTAGCGGCAATGGTTTTACCCGCGGTTGCGTTTGAGTTCTAGGAGCAGAAGCTGCTTGAGGTGGCGCCGCAGCCGATGAGGTGGCTTCACTGGCCAACCATCGGCGCCGGTCCATCATCCACTGCGTCTGCGTCTGCTGGCGCGGAATTCGAAGTCCTCCCAGGACCATCTGCCCCAATCTCAGGCGTGCAAAGTTCATGGCTTTTGATTTATGCTCCAGCAGCAATTAGTGGCCCATTTCTGGAGGATGAGATCGGCTTGGTAACGAATCGTATCTGGTGGCTATATAATATAGTAGCCGGCCTCCGATTGTCTTTTGTTGTGTTTATCGGGTTCGATAGGTGCTCAGTGGTGAACTCTGTTCTTCAGCCGTTAGCTTTTTCTAAGATATGAATTTCCATGATTGCTTGGTATTTATACTACAAATTTGTTTTTTGAAATGCTGTTACGAGTCTTCAATTCGCAATACATAAACTTCTGCCAATAGAGAAAAATTACCGAACCTGGCTACAAAATAAAGTGTGAGAACTAAATTTTAGCGGTAAAAAGCTGTGTTTTCCAGCCAACCGCCTGCGCTGCTTCGATAACGATAGCCAACAGCTGTTTTCATCGCTCCACTTAACCATTTTCTTCCTCATTTGGGGCAAAACAAAGCGCAGTAACTACCCAACATTCAGCACGTGCGACGCCTGAATTCAGGACGCACTGCAGCGGGCGACAAGAGCAGAAAGCAACGCGGGTGTGCAACACCGCTTAATAGCAACATAAAATGAACGCATTGCGCAACATCTTCACATCGCGAACTCTCAACTATTTGCGCCAGAATGGACAAAACGCGATCCTCAACGCCACCCAGCAGCAGCCGGCGGTGGACGCCGTGCCGTTGACCAACGATGCCGAGCAGCAGCTAAAATCGTCGCGTCCAGCACCGCTTTCCATACCGCGCTCCATACTCGATGCGTGTCATTTCACGGCCAAACAGTTTGACCTGGGACGCACCACGTCCGGAAACCAGGCGAATAGCTCTCTGTCGCCAACGACACTGAAGCGCTTCGGACGCATGCAACGCCGCATGGAGCTGGTGTACCGCTGCAAGCTGTGCAACACCCGCAACACGAAGACCATCAGCGAGGAGGCCTACTACAGCGGCGTGGTGATCCTACAGTGCGACGGCTGTGCCGTCGACCATCTGATCAAGGACAATCTGGGACTGTTCACCGGCAGCGATGGCGATAGCAGCATTAGCTCTGGAATCAGTACCAGCAAGAATATCGACCAGGTGCTGGCCGACCGGCATGCCCGCGTCCGGGTGATCAAGGTGAACGAGCGCGGCGAGCTGATTTAGGAACTCTAGTCAAAGGGGCATCAGTAGAGGTGAGAACCTGGTGCCGTCAACCTGCGAACCGTGTCTGAGGAGGACACACTCGACACGGGGTGGCACATTGAACCCAAGCAACCAAGCACCCAAGTACCCAACTGCAAACCGGAATCCCACATTTTGTTTCCGAGCTCAGCCGGCTGTATATAATAATTGTACTGTAATTGTTGATTGTTTCGGGCCGTGAGTAATGCCTAAAAAAGTGATTAAAGGAACGACCAGTTCAAAAGCTAAAAAAATACATTGTATATGGCTAAATCTGTTATTCCGCTGTAGACTATCTAATCAGGGTACACAGAAAGCAAAATGTCTTAAATTGTTGATATAAATGTTAAAGTATATGTACAATCATCAAGTTTTGGGCTACAAGCCCGCCACTTTTGTCAATATACGCCGTGCCTATTCTATATTGACCTGGTTTTTTTTTCCGTGTACGCACACGCATATATACTAGACGCTACCCGAAACTCTGAATCCCGCCCAGTCAACAGTGGACGCATTTATGTATCTGGAGAGCCCTAGAAGCCGGTAGAAGTCGAGAGGCTCGGTGGCCGCTCGCTAATTGATCGGATCGGTCAAAACACAGCCGGGAGTGCTAATTACCGCAACAATAAAAATTGGCACACTGCCGACCTGCCGACGCAATGGTGAAATGTGCCGGATTGGTAGGTATAGATACGGCGTTGGGGCTAGACACTAATGCATACCCCATATATAAATATAAGTATGACAAACACGCCCCTGTCGAGTGATCGTTTCTGCGTCTTAAGGCGCCGAATCCCTGGGAGATATGCCCCCAAATGGGCTAACAACAACGGATTTTGGTCGCTGATGGCACGTGGAATGAAGATAGTAAGTCCCACGGAGTCTGTAGTTAATGCCAAGTGGTTCTACCAACTGTTGACATCTAAATAAATTAAATAAATTTGAAACTTTAAGATCTAGCCCAATCTGTTGCTTTGCCATAATAAATATTGAAATAGATATATAGATATTGTTTATTATTTTGATAAAAACCAAGCAGATTGTTTCAGTGTCATATAGGCATACAATTTCGAATACCCAACTCAGCATGACGCTGCGTTTTTTGTGACGTCAAGAGAATTCCAAATATATTACTTAAATGGTGTAAACAAACAAGATGATTCCAAGGCATCGCGTCTGGTGGTTCCACCTCCATATGTACATATGTTTTTGTGGAAAGTTAAAGTAAGAGCCCGCCCTCGAATGAAACTAGTTTGGCTTGCTTTTTAAATAATTATTTAAACCTATTTATTCGAGAATACTTCGAATACGCTTGTGTATATATTGTATGTTACTAAAATCTCATTCGATATTACTAAGATAAATAAAATTGTGATTTGCTTCTGCCATCATTTCTCTCAGTTAATTTACATGTTTCGAAGACGTTTCTTACGGTTTAAAATACATATTCATTACGCTGCTAGTTTGTTTAAATATTTCGTTCTTTTTTTCGGATGAGTTTCTCTTTGCTTGTTTTGTAGGTTGTGTGTGGTGTTTTTTTTGTTTGTTTGTTTCTTTTCCTTCTGATTCTCCTGGAAGCGCACTTTTGTTACGATTCTTGTGATTAATAATCTCCCTCTGGCTCTAAATTGTTTTGTATTTTTGTCACCTCGCATTTCGCCTCTGTTAACTATTTCACAATTTGTTTGAATGCTCGCCCCCTAAATCCCGAATCCCAAATCCTTGCATAGGCGTTGGCTTGGATTTTGGCTAATTTCGCATTACTGAGTTAGCCGCCGAGCCGGATGCTCTGCGAAATTATGCTAAATGAACTTAGGCTTAGGATGAAGCTTCGTCCCACACTGGGCTCTCGTTTCCGTACGCTATACATATTGCCATGGCTATAGCTACGATTCGTATGCTGTTTATAGTTACATAATCGGCCTGCTCGCGTTATATATTTACAGATAGGATTACATATATGTAGGATAGGTTAAAGTTACGATTACAGGACGAAGTGGCGCGATATTTGTTCGAGAACCTAATTCGCCTCGAAGTGTATTACAGATTCAGTCGTTCGTGGACAGTGCGTTTCGTGGCCATCAGGCGCGATGGCAATGCGCCAATGGCCACGCAACGTGCTGCACATTATGTGGTGTGGTTGTATTTTCTCATTGTGTGGCTTAAACATACATAGTTGCTTGTTAGATGTGCTTAGTAACTTAGTTATTGCTGTTAATCAACGGCTTATCTTGCTGGGCTTTCGGTTCGGTCTATCAGTTTTGATGGCAATTGGCTGCTGCAGTTGTGGTTCTTGCGTATAAATATATAGTTAGTACATAGAATACTTTATGAAATACTTAGTTCTGGAATGCATCTACTCGCTCACATCGATTATCGCGGGACGGGAAGGAATGTATACAATTCTTACATCAATAATCAGATTGTAATGCTGTTTGTGTCTGGGGAGAAGAACTCGAAATTGGCACTGAAATGTTAAGCATTTGTTATTAATTATAAGTACCTCTCTACCCCTCTCTTTCTGGCCCTTCCTATCGCCTTCTCTGTCAATTTGAACTCACTCAAAAATCATTGGGAAGTCAAAGGAAGTGTAAGTGTTCTATCATACTCTTAGAACTAAAGTTGCATTCATGGGCGTTGTTGTTAAATACTTTTTGCGTTTAAGTACGTCTACAGGTAAGTGGATTCGAATAGAGTACAATTAAATTAGGTGTAGCTTCGAGAGTTAATAAATATAAAACAAAATAATACATGAGACCCTGTTCGCGGTTTCGATTCAGACAATATTGGAGATACAAATATGATATTTGTTAGTTATTGCTACTGCGTAATTTCAGTTCCCTGGCATTGGTTTTCAACTGAATCAAATTGCAAAATATATCTGAACATCGGAGTGAGTCTAAAACTAAGATTATGAAAGCTAACTAAGTTGCCCAAGTTGCTGGCAATTTAAAGACGTTACAGTTTCAATTTTAGTTAAATTTAAAACTATTTGACATAGCGACCACGCCCACGGCCACGTCCGCGCCCCCTACCGCGACTCTTGGCCTTGGACCAGTCCTTGTCCTTGTCCCTCTCCCAATCCCTATCTCACAGACTGCTACGACCCGAACGCCCAACAGCGCCGACGGCACCATTGGGTCGATTGTGTCGACGCTTGTGCAGATAGAGACCGGCCGCTTGGGCGAACGCCGAACCGCATATCTGGCAGACGTAGCGCTTGATCTTGTCGTGGATCTGCTTGTGGTTCTGCAGATTCTTTGTCGACTTGAATGTCTTGCCGCAAATGTCGCACTTGAACTCCTCGTTGCTGTAGTGCTGCTTCAGGTGCTCGAACAGGCTGTTGCGTGCCACAAACGATTTATTGCACTGCGGATAGTCGCATTTATGGCACCGCTCCCGCTCATCCTGGTGGACAATTCGATGCGCATTCAGGTGGCCCGGTGTGGCGAAACTGCGGCGACACACATCGCATCCATACGGCTTGGCAATGTCACTGCCGCCACCACCACCGCCGCCAATTTGATCATCATCGTCGACCATGTCATCGGTTGCTTTCGCTGCGTGCCTCCTTTTTCGGCGACTGCCGCTACCTCTGGACTCCTCGGCCTCGACTTCGATCTCGTCATCTCCCAGGCCGCCCTCCATGATGCTGTGATTAAGCGCCAGCGAGGGCAGGAACAGCTCCTCGTTATGGCGCCGCAGGTGCTCATCATAGTTGGCCTTCTCGCGGAAACTGGCCGTGCACAATTCGCAGTTGAACTTGATCTCGGTTACGCCGCCCAAATGCAGCTGCTTGTGGCTGTCGAACTCCCCGGCATTGTGGAACTGTATGCTGCATATGTTGCAATAGTAACCGCCACCCAAACTGGGCTGGTGGGTGAGCATGTGGAGGTCCAGTTCCCTGAGTGTTTGCACTATTTCCGGGCAGTGTGCGCACTTAAATGGCGGAATGTCGTCGTCCATGAAGTGCATCTGATCGTAGTACAGATAGTTCGCAATGAATTTCTTGCCCAGCCGCTCGCTGTTAAGGCGCTCCATCTTCTGTTTGGAGTAATCGAATCGCAGCTGGGAAATGCGCTTCGATATCTGGATGGTGGTCACATCGATCAGCTGCTGCAGTTCAATGGCCATCTGATGGAGTCCCTCGCCGCGTCGCTCCTTGCTGCGGTAGTCGGGATCGAAGCGGTTGTAGAAGCACTGGTACCGCTTCACCATGCTCAGCAGCTTGGCAGTAGACGTATCGTTCCAAATGGCCGAGAAGCGGCGGCGATAGGAGGTTTCCTGTCGAAAGGATGAGAGTTATTGATTGCCATATGATTAGCCAGCCCCACAAAACTAACAACTTTGATTAGGCATTTACGAGTTGCATTCTGAGGTGGGAAGGAGGAGAGGAATCTATTACTGCGCATATGCAGGAGAAATTCAGTTGAAAAATTAATTAGTGGCGTAGAAAAGTCCACCATTATATTTGCAAGACTTTAATTACGATGTTTGAAGTAAACGAAGGATTTGGTAGCTAACCACCTAATCACGTCGGTGGATAAATAAATAATTTCTCGACTCAAGTCGCCCACCTGTTTATGTTTATTAATCTGCTAACAAGATTTCTTTTCAATCCACCCCCATTTCAGAAAAGCGGACGCATAGGATCGAATTCAAGGGAGAACCACTAACCTTGACAACAGCATCGGACATCTTATCGTTGTAGCTGTATACCTCGTTGAGGAAGTGCAGCTCCTTGAAGTACCACAGCGTACTGATGTTGGTCTTCTCCAGGGCCATGCGGTTGCACTCCCGCTTGTATACCGTGCGCAGGTTGTCCCACTTGCGGGTGATGGCGTCCTTGGCCAGCGAGATGTTAAACCGGCTCTTGAACTCCAGCACAATCCAGTCGAGGAAGCGGGCGCGCTTAACGCGATCCCGGAACTGTGCATTGCCGTGGTCCCACAGAAAGGGGTTGCGCTGATACGAATGGATGAGAAACTGGATCATCTTGCGGTCCTTGATGTGCATCGTAACCTCCCGGTCGCGCTAAGGGGTGGGAAAATGATAAAATCATTACAAATAGGTATATATATGGAAATGAGTGAAAATTAAGGGTGAAATAAATGAAGCTTTTAAATCGATGGGCGAAAATCGCTCCCAAAATATATATCTGTATGTATATAGCATAAAAATATAACTTACTCCCAGCAGGGACTCCTCCACCATCTCATCATAGCTGAGAAAGTCCGATTCGGGTCCGAAGCCACTGTGGTTAACGCCGTCGAATCCGGCAAAGTCCATGTACTCTCCGGAATTGTCGTCCATATAGCTGTGATCCGGATCACCGTAGTCGTCCATGGAGGAATCGCCGTCGCCGGCGATGAGAACCTCGCTAGACATGTTCCTCTGGCGCTGCTTTGTGACCTTTTTGCGCGCTCGCGTCTTGGAACTGATCACCGGTACATCGCTTTCGGGTAGTATTGCCTCGTCCTCATCGGCCTCGGAATCGTTTAGCCGTGGCTCATCGTCGTCTTCCTCGCCGGCGACTACATCATCATCGCTGCAGGGCAGATCCTGGAGCTCCTGTTTAATGACCATCTGGGGCTCCAGCAGCGCTGTGTCCGCGTCCGTTAAGTCTTCGATCTCGTGGAAGTTGGGCAGATCCCCGTTACGACCGGACAGGGACATGGGCTCGCCGAGATTGAAGGGGAGACGGGAGGAGGTATTCGCCACGGACTGGTCGCCCAGGTGAACTGTCTGCATGTGGCCGATGAAGGAGTCGAAGTAGAGAAACTTCTCGCTGCAGAAGATGCAACGCAGGGCGAAGTACTGGAAGTCCTCTGTGGCCGTCACCATGCCGCAGTCCTTGGTACAGTGACGGAAAATCTCCTCGTCGTTGGTACGTGGATACGCCAGGACACTCATCGCGCCGCCTGCGGATCCTCGTCCTGTCCGGTTAACGTTCGGAATTCAATTAAGTCTCTCGTTACTCTACGCTGCGGTTGGCGCACTCTAGTATTATGCCTTATTTTGACTTGATTTTATCCCGATTTGGCCAATAAAAAAAAAACTTTTTAGTGTTGGGGTTTGGGCGCACGGTTGCATTTCATTCACTAATCGCCATTGGTGGTCGCAGGTGAGCCGATTACATCTTGCGGCTTATTTTGCTGTGATTTAGCGGGAAAGAAGCCATTACTAGCGGGAAATATATGACAAATTCTTAAATTGTTATTTTACATGTTAACCACTTGAATACGTTGCGTGCAAACGAAAAATCTAATTAAAAAAAAATAAAAGTGCTACGAATTGGAAGTGATTTAAACTATCGTTAATGATGTTAAGAAATCGTTCTCAACACTATCGATAGTACTGCTTTGAAGTCTCTAGTTGTCTTTCCCTCCATCTGGTCACATTTGTCATCTGATTTCTTCGATTCGGCTAACTTTCAGCGTGCTTGGATTTGTGCCGATTCCTATTGATTTAATTCGCCCAGTTAAGAAAATCTCTGTTTAATTGCGAAACGCGATGGCTTCGATTAGCTTGCTGAACCCGAAGGCCGAGTTTGCTCGCGCCTCTCAGGCTCTGGCCATCAATATCAGTGCCGCCAAGGGACTGCAGGATGTGATGCGCTCCAATTTGGGACCCAAGGGCACCGTCAAAATGTAAGTGACTGAAACGGGCCTCTAATATTCCTCACTTTGCGTTTCATTAGCAATTTGAGTAAGAATGCAAGTATATAGGCGAAAAAACAAGCGTTTTGGCCACAGCTGCGGCGACTGCAAGTTTGAGGTTAGACTTGAACTAGCGGTATGCGTCATCGCAAAAGAAAGAGAGGGAATGTTGCAAGTCTGCGGCAAAAAGATTAGAATCCAAGTGTTTTTATTCAATTTCAAAAAGAATCTTAAATGAAAGATGCGCCCTGAGGTTTTAATTTAGTAAGAAATGTGTGTTTAACGGCATATCCAGCACCGTGCGATTCAGAAAATGACATCGAAAGAGGCGTGACTTGACTCACGCGCCGTGAAACGTGAAACAAACATACTAATTCTAGAAACTTCGCAGGTTGGTTTCTGGCGCCGGCGACATTAAGATCACCAAGGATGGCAATGTCCTGCTGCACGAAATGCAGATTCAGCATCCGACTGCCTCTATGATTGCCAGGGCCAGCACGGCCCAGGATGATTCCACCGGCGATGGAACCACCACCACTGTGATGCTTATTGGCGAGCTCCTGAAGCAGGCCGATATCTATCTGTCTGAGGGACTGCATCCTCGCATCATGACCGATGGATTCGAGAATGCACGCGACAAGGCATTGGAGGTGCTCGACAAGGTCAAGGTGCCCGTGGAAATCAACAAGAAGAACCTGGTGGAGGTGGCCAACACAAGTCTGAAGACCAAGGTGCATCCCGCCCTGGCCGATCTGCTTACAGACGTCTGCGTGAATGCTGTGCTGACCATTGCCAGTGCCGATAAGACCAAGCCCGTGGACCTCCACATGGTGGAGCTGATGGAGATGCAGCACAAATCCGATACCGATACACAGCTGGTGCGTGGACTGGTCATGGACCATGGTGCCCGCCACCCGGACATGCCGAAGCGTTTGGAGAATGCCTACATCCTTACGGCCAATGTCTCGCTGGAGTACGAGAAGGCCGAGGTCAACTCTGGCTTCTTCTACAAGACCGCCGAGGAGCGTGAGGCCTTTGTGCGCGCCGAGCGCGAATTCATCGACCAGCGTGTGAAGAAGGTGATCGAATTGAAGCGCTCCGTGTGCGATGGCACCGACAAAACCTTCGTCCTGATCAACCAGAAGGGCATTGACCCCATCTCGCTGGACGCCCTGGCCAAGGAGGGCATCTTGGCCCTACGTCGCGCCAAGCGCCGCAACATGGAGCGTCTGGCTTTGGCCTGCGGTGGCACTGCAATGAACTCCTTTGACGATCTGCAGGAGGAGCACTTGGGATACGCCGGTGTGGTGTACGAGCATGTTCTGGGCGAGAATAAGTACACTTTCGTGGAGGACTGCAAGAACCCGCTGTCGGTCACGATCCTGATCAAGGGTCCCAACAAGCACACGATCACCCAGATCAAGGACGCCATCAGGGACGGTCTGCGTGCCATCAACAACACTATTGCCGATAAGGCTCTGGTGCCCGGAGCTGGAGCCTTCGAGGTGCGCGCCTACAACGAGCTGGTCGCCTTCAAGGATACCATCAAGGGCAAGTCCCGCCTGGCAGTGCAGGCCTTTGCCGATGCTCTGCTGGTCATTCCCAAGACGCTGGCCGTGAACAGCGGCTACGATGCCCAGGACACAATCGTCAAGCTGACAGTCGAGGATCGCATGAGTCCCGAACTGGTCGGCCTGGATCTGGCCACCGGCGAGCCCATGAAGCCTGTGGATCTGGGCGTCTACGACAACTACATCGTTAAGAAGCAGATCCTCAACTCCTGCTCGATCATTGCCAGCAACCTGCTTCTCGTCGACGAGGTCATGCGTGCGGGCATGACGAGCCTCAAAGGCTAGTCCCCATCATTTCATCCGACCCATTCAAGTTAACTAAGTTAATGCACCACATGCTCCTTAACCCGCGTCTCTCAAAGCCACACAACCAAAAGAAAACTTAACACGTTAATAATTTGGAAACATGAACTAGGAATGGTTGCGGCTGCAAGTATTCACAATAAAAATACAATTCAAATAATAAACAAACAAAATCATACACAGTTCTATACTATATTCTATATAACGCTAATGTATTTTCTACTTTTATTAACAAAAATGTTTACTCACCACGATCCGTTGGTTTAAAAAATAAATGGAAATAGCGGTTTAGCCGTGACGCAAACCTTAATATGGGCGGTAATTGGGGAATACTCACCACAACATTTTTCTTTGGAGGCACATGGTATATTTGAAGAGTCCACTGCTGGTCACACCGCAGTCAACAGTTGTCGCTTTCGCTGGAAAGCAGCTGAAAACAAGTGAATTTCTGAGTTAAAAACATATTCAAACATGTTTTCGGTTACTTGTGTGGCGCCCGTGAACATAGCGCTCATCAAATATTGTGGGTAAATTAATACATATCTTATAGGCGCATAAACTTATGCATATGCATTCCTTTAAAGGGGGAAAGCGGCACGAAGAGCTCATTCTGCCCGTCAATGATTCAATTAGCATGACTCTGAGCACCGATGAGGTAAATATGAAAGATATTTAAATATTTATTTGCGTGTTAAAGCCAACAAATTGTGGTTAAAAAAAAACCTTAGATGCTGTATACCTTTTAATAATGGTTTATGTTTAAAGTGCGCGTAGTCGAAGTTTTTATTTTCTTACAAATGTAAATATTACGAAAACTTTCTATTTAATTTGGGAAGATCTCACAGATTTTCACTTTTCAGCGATTCTCTTTCGATTTGTGTTGACACTGAATTTTTTTAAGATTAAAATGGAATTACTAACTTAAAAAAATGGGTTTTTGAATATGTGTTCGACATCCTGTAATATCGAATTTTTTTTTTAAATAACAATTTATCAAGAATTTTAAAATCTTGAACAATTACTTTTCTTGATCCCATCACCACCCCAAGCTGTGCGCCAAGACAACAGTGACTGCATCGGAATCCTTTGAAAGGAATCGCATGTGGCTGAATGGGGAGGAGGTGCCCTTCGAAGAGGGTTCCCGCCTGCAGCGCTGTTTGAAAGAAGGTGAGTTTATAGTTAAATATATAAAAGTATAGAATCTTAATTATAAAAATGCACTTGCAGTCCATCGACTAGCTGTGGCGAATGGCTCCCAGAAGGTTCCGCCAACCTGGAAGCTGCACATCGCATCGGTTAACAATTTCCCCACCGCCGCCGGACTGGCATCCAGTGCGGCTGGCTACGCCTGTCTGGTGTACTCCCTGTCCCGACTCTACGACATACCGCTGAGTGAGGAGCTGACGACGGTGGCGCGGCAAGGCAGTGGATCGGCATGTCGCAGTTTGTATGGCGGTTTTGTGCAGTGGCATCGCGGAGCACTGGATGATGGCAGCGATTCGGTGGCGAGGCAAATAGCTCCCTCCGACCACTGGCCCAACATGCATGTTCTCATCCTGGTCGTCAACGATGCACGCAAGAAGACTGCCTCGACAAGGGGCATGCAACAGGCGGTGAAGACGTCGCAGTTGATCAAGCATCGCGTGGAGCAAGTGGTTCCCGACCGGATTACCCGATTGAGGGAGGCCATCGCAAGCCATGACTTTCAGGCATTCGCCGAGATAACGATGAAGGACTCAAATCAGTTCCATGCCGTCGCCCTGGACACCTATCCGCCGTGTGTCTACATGAACGATGTGTCGCACAGGATCGTGTCCTTCGTTCACGATTATAACGATCGAATGGGTAGCTATCATGCCGCGTACACCTTCGATGCCGGTCCAAATGCATGCCTTTACGTCCTGGCGGAGCACGTTCCGCATCTCTTGAGCGCTATCCAGAAGGTGTTCCCCAATGATCTGGCGGATGGTGACACCTACTTGCGAGGTCTTCCCATTCCTAAAGTGCAAGATGCTGAGTGCAGCAAATTGGATTCACTGGATGTTCATGCTAAAAATGCTTTCAGATATATAATCCACACGAAAGTCGGCGAAGGACCAAGAGAATTAAGCGCTGATAATAGTTTATTGATAAATGGACTTCCGCTGGAGTGATGAGAGTTATTTTGAGAATGAATTGCATGAGGAAGGGCACAGAAATTCTATAAAGGAAATATTTTTTAGAATATATTTATGCGAAATTGTGGGATGGACCAAAATGTACAATGGGGCACATATAAACATTTAAAATGTGCACGATTATTCTTTTTTACGTGACCAAATTTGAATATCTCAATTGCAACACCTTAATTTATTCTCTTTATTTATTTTTACTTTATTTATTTATGAATTCCGGTGAACAAATGATTGGCTATTTTTAAATAAAATTATGAAAAACGGAAATCAATTCTAATTGCAATTTGAGCTAACTTTGGTTTATATTTATTTTGCATTTGTATTTATACTATTTATAGAAAATCAACAAATACGCTTTGTAAACGAACTTAACTTCTTTCTTTTCGATTTTGAATGCTTTTTGTGGGGTCGCAGGGCAAACATTTGTTTGAATATAATAATTTTGCGTTTTGAAATATGTTTATTTATGCACATATATTTGATTGCTTTGTGCAAAGTAAACGGCGGCTGCTTTAGAAAATTTTGAAGTGAAAATTGATGTTATTTTTGCTAAAAATTTGCAAATTTTGATAATTTCCCTAAATCCTTAAAAAATGGTTCACATTTGTAATATTCTGTGCAAACAGTCAGTTTTTTACGTTTGTGATCATTTTTAGGCAACTTGTGATAAAAAAAACCGCCCAAAAGTGAATAGTAAAACAACCATTTCAACATTCTACGTTTTCTTTGCCTTGCTAAGAAAATATTTATTATCATTATTATTTTTTTTTTTGATATGGTATATGGCAGACTTCAGTTTAATGTTTACATTTTAAAAGTGAGCGAAGCACTGCTATTTATTTTTATACATTTGTATATGTAGTAGATATTAGATACGTGGTAATCCATTTTTGCACAAATTACGCGAATTATGTATAAATAAGCAACAAATGAAGAGCGTAACAATTAGTAAATAAATCTTTGCAGTTGCACTGAGTTTATACTCCTTATTAAATAATTAAAAATAAGTACATTGTATGGTCATGGTATTATGAAGGTTAACATATTTATAAGGTAAGATTGTGGTTTCCTGGTTTCCAGCATAAAATAAAATGCAGCTCATGTAAATCCCCCATGGGTACACATAATCAAAATTAGTTTTTACACAACGATTATTGTTTAGATTTCCTAACCCTCCTTATTAATTGTATCTACCGACGAATGCACGAAATAGTTGCGAACTCCACGAACTCCTCATCGCACCCAAATTCTAATGGTGCGGCTTCAAATGTTCCACATAGTTCTCCGGAATGAGTCCTGTTTTCCCATTTAGTGTGCCCTGCAGCCAGCCGGGTTCGTGGGAGTAACGAACTGTAAGCGGTGAAATCATAGTCAATAAGGAATCTTGCACTATCTGCTCTACAAACTCACCATTGGTTATTATTTGGTTGGGCTCGAAAGAAAGCTCGCCCTCGCTTTCTCCCATGCAAGCATAGAGTGTGCGCACACGACTGTAGGAAGAAAGCAACAGGTTTCAGGGGATTAACTTGCAATTAGAACCCATATTAAATTGTATACTCACGCCGTGCCCGTTGACAAATCACGTTTTATTTGGTTAATGTCACGATTACGATGCATTTTACTAGGCGGATATTCGGTGCTTTCGCTGGCGGTGCCACCAACACCACCACCACAGCTTAAACTAACCGAGGGCAATGTTGTGGCCGTGACGACCTCGTCGCAGGTGGGTCCAAGATGCGGCGACAGCGATGAATTCTGTGACGTTATCAGCGCATAGTCATTGGTGTTCCGTGTGCTCAAGTGCTGGGCGACATTCCCACTGTTGCCACTATTGGCCACAATGGTGATGCCCAGGCCGTTGTTGGAAGATAGTGAATCACATACGCTGTCGTTGGAGCTGGATGTTGACGTTGGCATTAGGGGTGAATAGTGTTTTGTCTGGCCATACGAGTGCAGACCCCGTTGAACGGGCGGATGCTGCTGCGGGCCACTGGCGCTGCCCAGGAATCGCTCCTTGCGCATCGCAGTATTTGGCGGGGATACATTGCTTAGACTAATCCGATTGCTTGCGTTGGCACCAGCACTAGACGTGTTCGTATATATGTGGCTACTGGAGCCCGACTGAGTAACTGGATTGGCCGTGGTCATCAGGTACTCGGGATGTCGAAAGTTACTTGTGCTACTAACCGGCACGGCGTGATGCGATTGCAGCGTCACACCGCCGTTGTTGGCACCTATAATACCATAATCGGGCGCGATCTCAGTGTCGGTGCACGAACTGGGCACGTAGCGTCGTGTGCTGGCCTCATTTTTCGATATTGTGTGCAGATTATTGATGCTGCCAATGGTCGGCGATAGTATGCCGTTCAGCATGTGCATCGGCGGCGACAGGGATATGCATTGAGCACCGCCCGAGCTATTCATGGCGTTCGAGGAGCCAAGGGCATAGTTGTCGCCATTCGGAATATTCTGCAGGCTGGATGACAATGTGGGCTCGGTGCAATTGGTTTTGCTCACATAGATCGGCTCACGGTAGATTTTCTGCTGATTCAAGAACATCGGATTGCCGGCTGTATTACCGCTGCTACCCATGGCACCCGTAGAAGCGGCCTTGCCGATTTGAGAGGCTCGTGGCATTCTGGTCGGTGGACTGCTGCGACTGGGGTACATGATGCTGGGCGCCTTCGTCGCGTCCGGCAACTTGATGTCGGCGCTGGGCTTGTTCTTGAATATCCTCTCGTAGTTATCAATTAGAATGTTTATGACGATATTATTAAACTTAATATCCAATATGGCGGCAACTGATTCCTCTCGAGGACGCAACAAAGTTGGCCCGAACACCACACCCAGATTAAATACGGACATTTTGTTCTTCTCGTACTTGCGCGAAACGCTGCGAATATAAACATATAGTATATATATAGTACTGCATAAGCTATCACCATTCATTTTCTGCAGCGTTACTCACTCAGTCAGATGACAAATAACCATGTCGAGCATCTGGAAATTGGGCTGTGGCAACTTGTAGACCAGCTTGTGCACCTCATTCACGCGCTGATTGAGGGTTTCTTGCTCTGAAAATACGCAACACTCATTTAGACTATGTGCATCAAGGACGCTGCTAGTTGAAATGCTTACTTGCTGCCTCAATGAAATCACTATGGTATTGATACGTCATCAATGGCTCATTCAGATTTCGAAGATACATTTTCAGGGCGCTAGCTATGGTGTTGCTTTCCATCAGATCGCGGTACTTGTCGTCGACGAAGACATCGTCGCTCTCCTTCTGATTGAGGCCCAGTGCCAGCAGCTTGCTGATTTTGGTTCCAACGCCGCTCTTTCTGTATATGCCTTCATCCTCCAGGCCTCGAATCTCTAATACTTGAATGCATCTGCGGATGAACATGAATCCGGCTTCATCCAGATGGTACGCCTCGCTGACTTTGATTTTGCCGGGTGCCAGATATGTCTGTGTTGGCACGAAAAGGATTATTAATTAAACGAGTGATTCAGTTAAGTAGTAGTAGTGACTACTTACCGGCTCCGTGCCATCCATGGCGCTAATCCAATAGCGATGATCCTTTTCGCTCAATGCCTGAAATGTGTAGACGACGCCCGGCTTCTCCTTGAAGGTCAAATCGAAGCAGAACCTCTTCTCGAACTCAGATGCCCGTCGCTGGCAGGAGAACAGCGTCAGTTTCTCGTCGTCACGCGCCTCCGGTCTCGTGAAGTTGTGATTCATCTGGTTGAACTGGAGCATGGTGAACTCGCGCTTTTGCTTCTTGAATGTACAATAGTATTTTGTCCAGGTGGCTTTGAATGGCTCTAAAAGGGAGATTTTCAGAATGGAACCTATGATTCGTTCGCAATAAATAAATTAGTTGTATGCAGCGAATTTCGTTATTATTACATTGTTTGTTTGTTTGTTTGGCAGATAGGCACAAAAAGACTACTACAAGAGTTATAAAGATATTATATTCTTTACATATTATTATCAATGGGCTATCAGTTATTATCGGTTCAACAAGACCGCATAATCAAAATGATAATTGTAATAATAAATAAACAATCTCTGCAAACAAGGCAGTTCTTGATCAGAAAAGAAATAAAGCTTTTATGTGTGATTGAAACCATCGTTGAAAACACGTACTTTTCTCCATTAGAAATAGGTAGCCACGTTTTGTAAAAATTTCCTCGGGCTTCTGTTAACACAAAGTATTAGAATCTTTTCAAGCGTATGAAATATGCTGTATCAACTTACTGTGCGCTTTTCCATATACTTTGTTTTCAATTCAGTCACTTTTTCGCGTGCCTCCTCAAAATTTTCCCGAGTCTAAAAGTAATGGGGAGCGTTATTTCGATATATCACAATGGAAAACGAATGTTCGCCTACTTTTTGCACTTTGTGCCTCAAATCCTGCAGATAATCGCGATGATCCTCCGCCTGTTCGTGCGCCGTGTGGTAGAAAACCAGCCAGCCAGAGATAAATGCGAGCAATATTTCGACAAATTCGAATTTGATGCGTTCCTGCACTTCCTGGATGCGCAGCACATAGCTCAGCGACTCCTGGATATACTCGCGTTCATGCATCCCCAAACTGGCGTCAGCCTGCAAAGAATGAAATTATATTAATATCAATACTATAGCACTAAATTACAAGTAGTACAACTATTTATTTATAGAACTATGACATTTTTAAGTGAAGTGTTTCAAAAAACCTTTCTATATCCATTATTTGTACGTTGCACAACAAGTTCTGCGTGTAAACTATAGCTATTCGATGGCAATTGCATTGAATTGAAATAACTTACCTCCTGTATTGTGTTTTCGGGCTTTTTGGTTGACATATTGAGGAAACGCTCCTGCGATTGACAAAATTTCTCCGTCTTTTTATCAAATTTCTTTTTGTTTTCTTTGACGCCACCGATTTGCTTTTTTCGAAAATCCTCCAGTGACTCAATAATATGTTTATCGGCGAGCGTTAGCTAGTTGGTAATTGTTAATAGATTGTTCAGACTCTAACGAATTTGGAAAGCAAACCAGCCAGCCAGCCCAACTTACCATTTTTTCGCGCTCATCTTCAATATTGCCAATTATAGCACCAAATCGCTTCAGGCTTTCACAAATGACATTCTCATCGTCGGTCTGAGCAGTGCCAATGCACTCAAAGTTAAAATCGTTAAGTAAAATGGCCAATTGTTTCATTCGAGTGGACAGCACTGAAAGAGTATTTAAATGCAATTTGATAAGCCATTGAAATAAATATGAAAGCAAAAGGAAAACATCAATTTACGTCAATGAACAAAACAAACTAGGCAGCCTTGCCTCACTTCGCACCTCATAAATACAGCACAGATCTACAAAAACGAAAGAAACATGTATAATACGAAGGCCTTTTTGGAAAAGAATAAGAGGTCTGCTCCTAAACGAAAGTAAGCTAATGAATTCCCACTGTCCATATGCTCATTTCAATAATGTTACGAAACGCCAAAGGCTTTCTCACTTGGAACAGTCATTTGTGAATTTTGCAAAAAGTATACCAAAACGGAAGAAAGATCCGGAACAGTCCAAGATTATCAAATTAGACCGCGATGAGCCGGCAGTTGACTACCTGATACCGTTCATCCAGGGATACGAGGCTGCGGATGTACTAGTCACTGTTCACGAACGCGTCTTCGTGTGCCACACTATCATACTTTGTATTTACTCAAGACGAATGCTGAAAATATTGCAGGAGGACATTGAAAATGTTGTCTTCAATTCGAATGATTTGACCCCGAAGGGATTCAGCGAGGCTTATCTATGGATGATATCCACAGATGCCGAGGTGAATCCGTGCGATATGGACGACATTTTGAAGGCCGCTTACTTCCTGGACATACCCGAGCTGCTCGAGGCCTGTTGGGCGATCCTGGATAGGTGTGCATCTTCTGAGATCGCTGCGTTTTGCCAATTGTTTAATTTACGGGCAGCCACCAATTTGTCGGATGTATTCGATAAGCTTGTGGGACGCATCTCCACTTCAATTTTGCCAGTCGCATCGACTCGGGAATTCCTGTTCCTCAACGAAATGCAAATTTGCAGCATACTCAAGTCCAACTTTCTGGCAGTCAATTCGGAAATAGAGGCAAGTCCTATATCTATATCTATATCTATATATCTGTTTAACTACCTAGAAGTATAACCGTGATATATGTATCCACAGCTTTTATATTCCGCCCTAATGTGGCTAGCGCATCTTTGGCCGGAACGACGTTCGAGCACCTATCCGGTTTTGAATCAAATTCGCTACTGCTTCATGCCGCCAATCATGCTTAAGAAGATCAGAGGAGAGGAACTCCAGGAGATGCCCCATTTTATTGACATTCTAAAGGAGTTTAGCAAGTCGCCCGGCGTCGTCCAACATTTGCGGGACGCAGTGTTCGAAAGCAGTTTGCTCATAAGCGTGCGCAACGATCCGAGTGTACTCAAGACGCAAGTGGAGTTCAAGGAGGTGAAGATAAAGGAGTCACGCCATTGGATACAGGATCATACCTGTGCCTACCATCGGCAGGTGACCCCGCTGTGTCCAAATATGCATTTCATAACGCTAAAGGAATATCAAGATTACCTAAAGCGCCTGACGCTTGGACCCGAATTCAACGCGTGTTTGGAGTATACCGAGGATGGGAAATCAGAAGAACCACAAGATTCGTAATAATATGAAGGGGATCGAACGTATGAAGTTGGATTAATGTTAAATTCGCAAGTTCAAATTAGTTATAAATCATTTTTGTTTACTTTAATACACATTTTACGTACACCGGCAAAATGGATTGCACTTACTCTTCGCCGCACTCATAAGATCTTTGACCTCTTTGATAATTCGTTTGATTTGATGACTAGTGTGGTCCAGTTCCTTTTCATGTCGATTCAAATTTTCGCGAAAGTCCGGACTGTCGACGATGCATTCTTCGAACTCCAGAGGCTCCAAGCCGCGGCGTACATTTTTGCCGCCGCCCATGATGTTTGCGTTTGCTTTTAATAATATTGAATTTGAATATTTGCTGTGATTTTCAGTTTCGGTTGTATTTAGGCTTTTGCTTCGATGCCAATTTCCAATGTCCACAGGGTTAAGCGCATTCGCAGAGACTGATATATTGTGATATTGTGTAGATTTGCCGGGCGACTGCGAGAAAACTGCGGTGCTTGCAACATTTACAGCTGGAATCGCGCTCCTTTTATATATATTTACTATTCAAGCCAAATACTGTTTTATCAGTTGGTGGATGATGCATATTGGTAATTCTTCCTGCAAAGACAACAGATATAAGATATGTTTTTGAACAACAGGTGGCGTTAATTGCGCACAACTTGCATTGCGGCTGAGTGGCCAAAGAATACGCCAAGTTACTGGGAAATGTTTTTTTAACTGTTAGTAGTTAACTGTTAGTAGTTAATTGATCTTAAAGCGTGATTCACTCGATTCCCTTTCTTTTTTTTGTCTTATCAACCTTGTATTAAAGAACTTGCATTCTCTCTTTTAGAGAACCCATTGCTTTGTGTGGCTTTAAAACGATATATTGAGTATATAGCAATCACTGGAATAATTAATAGCCTAAATTAACCAATAATTAGCAAGTGATGTCCATTATGTATTATGTGTATTCTGGCAATTGTGATTTTGATTTAAGGGCGGTTCCCCATTCGATAAACTCGTAAACTGTGAAATTTCGAAAATAATATCAGATCCGCAATGTAAACCTATGAGATTATATAAAAAGATAATTTGAAACGATGTGCGACGATAATAAGTGGGCAGTCAACGACTAACTTTCATCAAGAACGGACTATTGTTTATTTCTTATCGTCTGTGTACCGAGCAAGACCCACACTCTAGTAAATTTCTTATCTTTCGCAAACATATACAAGCGTTTACCAAAAACAAGTTTAAATACACTTGCGAACACTTTCCTATCACAGTGAAACCAGCCACAGGCTGATAAGTCGTCGCCATTACATAAATGCAAAACCGACTTGGCAATTGAAAATCATGTTCAATAAAAATTGCGAAAGCGATTTATTGGCTAATATTTAAATCATAAAGTTGCTTACAGACGCCTCTGTACTACATTGTCAGATTTCTTTCTTATCAGATCTTAAGATAGATAGGCGCAGGCATAGAGAATTCTCAGAAATAATCGCTTTATCAATAAATATTTTAAATAAATTTTAGTGGCTTCCAGGCCCAAGTAATGACGCAGATATATGTTATATACACCCCAACTAATACGATTCCCAAAACATATACCCTTTACGCAATAATAGAGTAGTTTCCATTAAAATTCGCAAAGTACTTTTATCCGGCTCGTAGGACCATTGATTACTGATAACCAGTTAATCACCTGTTTTCACTTTCTTTGACTACAACAACTTTAAAAATCCTTGATAACTAAGCAATAGATAATATATTCAACGGCTATATGAAAATGTTAGGCATTGAAATAATGCAATATATATGTATGTATGTACTTATTTAAAGCCGAGCTCAGAAAGTGCAATTCAAGATCATGGGAAATTTTGCTGGCGAGTTTCCACTGATGGAATGCGCAACGAGTAAAAACACAGCTGTTGCTATGTATTTTCGCTAGATATACCTTAATACCTGTTGAATACGAACTTATGCTGGATTTTTGGGGGCTTAAAAAACAGTTAAACATTCCGCGTTTTAAATTATCTTATCGGTTTTTTTTTACAGTTAAGCCCGCTTAAAGTTGTTGCATGCAGCTATGTATGTACAGGCATACTTGCATACATACAGATGTGCACCGCCTGTATTTGCATGTTGTGTACATTTGTTATTTAAAAATAACTTTAGTTTATGTTCGCTTACTGATAAATAACTCATATGCGCACTTTACAACACTATGTGCATAAGAATGCTATGAAGGGAGGGGTGGGCGAGAGTTTATATCGTTTCTTCTTTTTTTTTGCATAAACTTGTTAAATTTCGATGTACATATGTAAACATTCGATCTTAAAACAGGTTGCGAGGCCACTAACACCATAATTTCGATATCGGACATACCCCTGGGATGAAAATCAACTGCAGCACCAAATCCTTTGTTTATTTCGCATGCATGTAGTTGTTTAAAAAACTAAATAATATATATATATCAGCATACATATACGTAGATACACACCAGCACACATACATACGCAATGCAATGGAATCACAAATAAATAAATAAATCAAATCCTTATAAACGAATCGTCGAGGGGCTCGTGTTTAGACACTTTTCATGACTTTAGCCCATTGGAATTCACTTGTACAAAAATAAATGCTCTTAGTTACGAAAGGCAACCGTCGGTAGTTTTTCGCGTACCGCAACCGCACACACATTTGTGCCCGTGTTAAAATTACTCACAGAGTAAACATTAGTGTATGAGTAATTTCCCAATATCTAATGTCGCTCTGATCGAAGCACGCAAATTGGCCGTGCCGTGTCGCGCGTTTCGCATCAATTACGCGATATTATTCAGCATCAATTGCATATTTCGTTTCATTGTATTCTAAATGCACCACAATATATATATATTACTTTGACTGTTAAATCTCCGATTAGAAAAAAAAAATTAATGTAGGTCTGATAAAAATACACAAGTTATCTGAACGTGCTGTTAGGTATATTAACTGTGCTGTTAAGCGCACCAAATACTCTGTCTCCACCGCGCCACTAACATTTGCTGGAGTGTCCATAAGCTTTTGCCGTGCCATTTATTTCTCATGCGTTCCAACAACCACCTGTTACTTACTTGTTCGCATTTCAACGCATTACTCCCTCTCTTTCACAAACTTTCAGTGACAGAAAACAAAATGGAAGCGCTAAAACTTCTTTCATAGATATTAAATGTTTATTAAGCGTTTATAGCATGCAGAATGCAAAGCTTAGCACGAACTGTTAATTATCTATTCTGTCAATGAACAACAATGAACAGTAGAGAGCGGCGAAATCATTACCAAACTTTATTACAAATGTTAAAAATTTATTAAAAACTACAATTTCTGATTTACATAGTTGCGATAATGAAAGTCTCACATCATGTTTCCACTACTCCGATGGGAAACGGTATAAAAGCATGTGCAGTCGAACCAGAAATAATCGATGGTCAAGCACCCGTGCCCCAAATATCGCTGATATCGATACTGTAGCCGATGTTTTGACAGCTCTTTTGGTTATTCCGCACCGGCTCGTTTTTATGCATTGTTAAAATATATTATATAAGTATGATGCGGAGCTTTATTAATCAATTTCTGGGTCTCCGGTGGGTACACTTATCGTTGCTATAGTGGCCATTTACCAAATTCTGGTTTCTTCATTCAGGCTCAGTGGCAATTGCAGTGTTTTGGTTACGCAGGTGCGCGATAAGGGCCATTTGAGCAGACCTCGACTGCGGAATCCCCAATGGTTTCTGCGCAAGGAAATCACAGTATGTGGCATATATCATTTTATCTATAAACAAATCACTAATTTGCGTTACATTTCAACAGAAATACAACGACTTGATGACGGCGGAGAACAAGCAGTTCGTCAACGAAGTGGGCACCAATAACTTTGGCGTTCCGGCAGTTATCAAGGATAGTTTGGTCAGGACCGAAGCCCCAACCGCCAATGAGGCTGTGTGGACTCCGAATTTGCGAAGATGCGGCGTTATAGCGCGCAAAATTGGCCAGTACCCGCTGTGGCTAAAGAATGGCGAGAGGATTCGCACCACGCTGCTGCAAATCGCCGACAACCATGTCATTAAATACATTCCTCCGGAAGAGTATTTACCTGCCCAAGTTCCCAAGGTAGCCAATCTGCACAAGCGCGGCTGCATTCTCGTTGGCTCAGAGACCACGAACCCAGCTCTGTTGACCAAAGAGTACGCGGGCATCTTCCGAAACTCGGGTGTGCTCCCCAAGAAGAATCTGGCCCGCTTCATCGTCTCTCCAGAGGCCCAACTGGCGCCAGGCACTCCACTAAATGTCAACCACTTTCGCATTGGTGACTTCGTCGATGTTCGCGGAAAAACGTAAGTACATACGTCTAAGAATTGAAGAGGATTATTGGAAACCCTGGTTGTACGTACTCTACCTATCTTTTGCAGAGTTGACCATGGCTTCCAGGGTGTTGTCAAGCGACACGGATTCAAGGGCATGCCAGCATCGCACGGTGTGACAAAAACACATCGACGTGCCGGCAACATTGGGGGTGGTGGCGAGAAGGGTCGCGTCTGGCCAGGCACAAAGATGCCGGGACATATGGGAAACCGGTGGCGCATCATCAAGGGCCTGCGCGTGTGGCGCATTAACACCAAGTACAATGTTATGTGGGTGCAAGGCAGCTCAGTGGCCGGCCCCACCGGCGGTCTGGTCTACATATACGATACCATCTTGCCATTCCGAAAGAATAAGGAAGCTCCGCCGTTCCCAACGTTTTACGGCGAGCCGCAGCAAGATGTGGATGATTTGTGGTACGAACAGTTGCACAACTTCAAAAGCGAGTCGATAACGTATGAAAACGAATAACTTTAGTGCTTAAGGTATTATAGAAACCTAATTGTTTGTTTTGAAATAAAAAAAAATAACTAATTTTATACCTGCAGAGTGTTAAAGTTGGTTGCAACTTGTTTAAAAGGTTTTATTCAAAACTAAATCGAATAAGACCTCAGATGGTCAAGTTTCTTACTCGTCCTATTTATATTTTTTTAGGAATTTTAATGAAATTCTTGTTAAATGGAATCTCATTTGAACTAAAGCTTATTGAATTTTTGAACGACCCCTCTCCACAGTTATTATTCTTATTGGCGTAAATCGCAGCTCCAATCCGTTGTTCCGCCACGCACGTGGGTCACACTGCCATCGTATATCGATATATCCGCGATATGGAAATCGAGTGTGGAGCCGCGAAGCGGTCACACTAAATCAAACTTCTTAAGCATCGTGTCGGTTATTTATTTATTTATATTATAATTGTATTAATTATTTAGGCGAGCACAATTGTCCAATTGGAAACATGCCAAAGGAGCAGTTTCGCGCATCTGCGCTGAACAAAAAGATGTGAGTTGCGCCCCCAAGCAAAGTGAATAACAGAAATTAACCGATACACCTTCAGTTCACATGTGCAGTTCGGAATCAGCGGCGCCGATGAAATCCAACAGGAGGCTCTGGTGCGGATTATCTCGAAGAATCTGTACCAGGCCCAGCGGCAGCCGGTGCCCTACGGCGTCCTGGATCGCCGGATGGGCATCAGCACCAAGGATGCCATGTGCGACACCTGCGGACAGGGCTTGAACGAGTGCATCGGCCACTTTGGCTACTTGGATCTGGCGCTGCCGGTCTTTCACATCGGCCACTTTCGTTCCACCATCAACATACTGCAGATGATTTGCAAGGTCTGTGCCCATGTGATGCTCAAGCCCGAGGACCGGCAGTTGTACGAGAAGAAGCTGCACAACCCGAACTTCTCGTATTTGGGCAAGAAGGCGCTGCATGTGCAGATGTTGGCCAAGGCCAAGAAGGTAACCAAATGCCCGCATTGTGGCTCGCCAAATGGTGGCGTTAAGAAGGGGCCGGGTCTCCTGAAAATCCTCCATGATCCGTACAAGGGACGCAAAATGGACTTGCTCTTCACCAGCAACATGAACGAGATGCTGCACTCCACGCAGGCGAATCGTGACCTCAACTCAACGCTGGGCAATTACAGCACAGCCGAGGAGCTGACCCCACTCATGGTGCTCGACCTCTTCGAACAGATACCCCAGCGAGACGTGGCCCTGCTGGGTATGTGCTCGCACGATGCTCATCCAAAGCACTTGATTGTCACCCGCGTATTTGTGCCGCCCGCATGCATCCGTCCGTCGGTTTTGTCCGAAGTAAAGGCCGGCACCACGGAGGACGATCTGACCATGAAACAGAGTGAAATTCTGCTCATCAATGATGTAATTCAGCGTCACATGGCCACCGGGGGAAAGATCGAGCTGATACACGAGGATTGGGACTTTCTGCAACTTCATGTCGCCCTGTATTTCCACAGTGAGATCAGCGGAATCCCCATTAATATGGCTCCAAAGAAGACGACGCGCGGAATCGTACAGCGTTTGAAGGGAAAGCAGGGACGCTTTCGTTGTAATCTATCGGGAAAGAGAGTGGATTTCAGCGGACGCACTGTCATTTCACCAGATCCCAACTTGATGATCAACCAGGTTGGAGTACCAGTGCGCGTGGCCAAGATTCTCACATACCCCGAGCGCGTGAATCCAGCCAATATAAGGCACATGCGGGAACTGGTGCGCAACGGGCCAAGCATGCACCCGGGCGCCAACTATGTGCAGCAGCGAGGATCGAGCTTTAAGAAGTACCTTGCCTACGGCAATCGTGAGAAGGTGGCGCAGGAGCTGAAGTGCGGCGATGTCGTGGAACGACATCTGCGCGACGGAGATATCGTGCTGTTTAACCGCCAGCCGTCGCTGCACAAGATGTCCATTATGTGCCATCGGGCCAAAGTGCAGCCGCAGAGGACATTCCGCTTCAATGAGTGTGCCTGTACACCATACAACGCCGATTTCGACGGCGATGAAATGAATCTACACTTGCCACAAACGGAGGAGGCCAGAGCCGAAGCACTCATTCTGATGGGCAACCAGTCGAACCTGGTGACGCCAAAGAACGGTGAGATTCTGATTGCCGCCACACAGGACTTCATTACCGGCGGCTATTTGCTCACGCAAAAGGAGGTCTTTCTCACCAAAGAGGAGGCCATGCAGTTGGCCGCCTGCTTTCTGGCCAACGAAGACTCGACGATGCATATAAAGCTGCCACCACCCGCACTTCTCAAGCCGCGTCGTCTGTGGACGGGCAAGCAAATGTTCAGCCTGCTAATGCGTCCTAATGACGACTCCCAAGTGCGTCTCAATATGGTCAACAAGGGTCGCAACTACACGGGCAACAAGGATCTCTGCAGCAATGATTCCTGTGAGTAGTTGATTATTAAATTTCAAATTACAAGTTCCATGCTAAATTGTATTTGCTCTATGCCCAGGGATTCATATACGTAACTCGGAGCTGATGTGCGGCGTCATGGATAAGGCCACCATGGGTTCGGGCACCAAACAGTGCATCTTTTACTTGCTGCTAAGAGACTTTGGCGAATTGCATGCCACCAAGGCCATGTGGCGACTGGCGAGGGTTCGTATGACATGTTTCTTTTGTGTGCTTACCTAGTTTCTACTTATTTGGTGTCCTTTCATGGATTTATGGGGCCACAGCTAATTGTTTTAATAATTTCCTGAATTCCCAAACATGGAAAAAAATTTCCAAACCTCTTGCTTAAACAGTTTTCTAAATATCTCAGATCAAAAATGTTTGCTCAAGGGGCGCTATCCTGGTGACGCGCAGTGTAAATGCTTTTATTGAAGTCAGTGCCTATTTCATACAACAATGCCCGTTTTGTCTGCAATGAAGCCGAGGAAGGACGAGACCCGTGCGTATCCAGATGGTAGCCGGGCGGTGCATTGATCCTCAGCGACGAATGAGTTGATGCCAATTTGTATCCATTGTTGGTTGGTTTTGTTGTACGTAATGAGAGGACCGCCAGAGTCGCCGCTGCAAGTGGACATGTCGCTACCATTGAATCCTTTGGCACACATGGTCGAGTCCACTACGACATATTCACCAAAGACGGGCACACAGTTCGCATTGTCAATGATCTCGACTTGGGCATACAACAGGGTTTCCGAGCTGTCCAGGTACTCATCTTCCGTATAACCGAATCCAGCGATGGTCGCCAGGCTGCCCACAAAATCGATCGAATCCGCCGACTGGCCCACCAGTTGTATGGGCCGAATGGTGTCCGAGAATGTCAGTGGTTCTGGCAGTTGGATCAGCGAGACATCGTTATTCAATTTGTCATTGTAGTCCGGATGGATTATGATATTGCTGGACGTCATGTTCAGGGCATTCGGGTTGAACAGCTGCACAGTGCCGAACATCAGGAAGATGGAGTTTCGGTTTATTGTGCAATGGGCCGCCGTGAGCACCCAGGTGTCCGATATGATTGATCCTCCGCAAAGTAAATCATCCCAGGCATCTTTCTTCAGTATGACCTGCCAGGGAAACTGGCCCAATTTCGCATCGCTTCCCGACACTATGCGATTATCCTGTTGAAACGCAACTATTGAAGCTTACACACTCAAATGCTGGGCATTGGCCAGCGATGCGGCGCACCACTCACTATTTTCATCGGGGAATTGTCGGCGGGATCGAATGGTTGGCCAACAACGGAGATGGCAGCCAGTAGAACCAGCACCAAGGATCGCTCGCTATTCAGCGCCATGTCTTGTGCTCTGTCGGAAGTTGACTTCAATTTCACGCTTCTCAATTAAATGAGTCAAGGGACTCGATCGAGTTATCTTTTATCTCTTTATTTTGCGCGAATTTTTCTTTAACATTGTGACTTTCTGATAAGATTAAGAGCTAACTTAGTAATTTCCACGTAGGTTGCGCTAGGGAATGGTATCTCGCTAATTCCATTGTTATTAATACCGATTTTTAATTACTTCTACGAAGATGGGCATTTGGAAAAGTAATTTGTGACTATTGTTTCTGGGAACATTTGCTACTTTCCACTTTTTTCTTTTTGTAAGTATTTGGCACTTTGCATGGCCAAGCTATCGACCATTAAGGAGTACTCTTTCCAAGGGTATTATAATATCTGGCTACTCAATAACGTATTCAACGCTGATTTCTATGGACAGTTTTCTTATCTGAAGGGAAAACACTAATTAACTTTTGCTGTTGCCTCAAGGGTCTATCAAAAAGTATTTCGTTCGCCTGCGACAGATATTGATTGCCCAAAGATTAAAGATTATATGCACGCGTATTATTTGGAAAGCTATATTATATATACTTGACTTGCATTGGGCATTGGATGAGCGTACTGATAGCAACCTCCTTTCCAGATCGCATCCTACTTTCTGCAGAATCGCGGCTTCTCATTTGGCATCAGCGACGTAACGCCGAGCAAGAAACTGCTGCAGCACAAGGAATTGCTCCTGAACAATGGTTACGCCAAGTGTAATGAGTATATTGACTTGCTCAAGGCTGGAACCCTGCAGTGCCAGCCTGGTTGCACGCCCGAGGAGACCCTGGAGTCCGTCATGCTGCGGGAATTGTCGGCCATCCGAGAACAGGCTGCCAAGACATGCTTCGCCGAGCTCCATCCCACGAACAGCGCACTGATAATGGCGCTCAGCGGCTCGAAGGGTTCGAACATCAACATATCCCAGATGATTGCGTGCGTGGGACAGCAAGCCATTAGTGGCAAACGAGTGCCCAATGGGTTCGAGAATCGTGCATTGCCCCACTTCGAAAGGCACTGTAAGTCTGGCCGAAAGCAGCATATATATCCGATTTAAAGCAACTAATCTCTTCTTGCAGCTGCGATCCCCGCGGCCAGGGGTTTCGTACAGAATAGTTTCTACTCCGGCTTGACGCCAACGGAGTTCTTCTTCCACACAATGGCTGGTCGTGAGGGTTTGGTGGACACAGCTGTGAAGACCGCCGAGACTGGTTATCTGCAGCGACGTTTGGTCAAGTGCCTCGAGGACCTGGTGGTCCACTACGACGGCACAGTGCGCAATGCTGTCAACGAGATGGTGGATACCATCTACGGTGGCGATGGCCTGGATCCCGTGTCCATGGAGACGCGCAACAAACCAGTTGATCTAGTCCATCAGTATGACAATCTGCGTGCGCAGCATCCGCAGGGCAAGGATCGTCCACTTAACGCCGAGGAAATGTCTGAGGCTTTGGAAACGCTTTTGAAAACACCTGAGTTTGCCGAAGCCCGCGACGATTTCAAATTGGATGTGCGGTGAGTTAACTAACCCAACAACGTATTTACTAAAATTGATGCTCTATACCATGCTCTTCGCATTGCAGGAACCACATCAACACAGTGTCCAAGCGCATTGGGCAATTGCAGAAACGCTACGAGAAGTGTATCAACCTGTGCCACCAGATTGAGTGCCTCACCACCGAGCAGCTGCTGCAGTTTGTGCGCCGGATAAATGATCGATACAACCGAGCTGTTACCGAGCCTGGCACAGCAGTGGGCGCCATTGCTGCGCAGAGTATTGGCGAGCCGGGCACCCAGATGACGCTCAAGACGTTCCATTTCGCTGGTGTCGCATCGATGAACATCACCCAGGGTGTACCACGTATTGTGGAGATTATCAATGCGACGAAAACCATATCGACGCCAATCATAACTGCCGAGCTGGAGAATTGCCATAGCATGGAGTTTGCGCGGCAAGTCAAGGCGCGCATTGAGAAAACCACTTTGGCGGAGCTGTCCTCGTACGTTGAAGTCGTATGCGGACCATACAGCTGCTACCTGGCGATCGGT
Organism: Drosophila sechellia; assembly: GCF_004382195.2. Taxonomy (NCBI): domain Eukaryota; kingdom Metazoa; phylum Arthropoda; class Insecta; order Diptera; family Drosophilidae; genus Drosophila; species Drosophila sechellia. The sequence goes on from NC_045954.1 coordinate 15,770,207, forward strand.
GTCGATATGGCCAGAATTAAGCTACTCGGCCTACACATTGATCTGGACACAATTGTATTCAGCATTCTGAAGTCGCGTATGCGCGTCAAGCCGACGCAGGTGGAGGTTGTTGCCAGCCAATCGCGCATTGTGGTTCGTGTGGAAGCCACGCGAACGTCGACCATAAATGCAGAGTTGGCGCGCCTAGCGCTCTGTCTGCAAAACGTCGTGGTGGCGGGACTGCCAAACATCAATCGTGCCGTCATTGCTGTCGATGATGCACGGCAGCCGCCCACGTATAAGCTGTGCATTGAGGGCTATGGACTTCGCGATGTCATCGCCACGTACGGTGTGGTGGGCAAACGCACCAGGAGTAACAACATTTGCGAAATCTATCAGACGCTGGGCATCGAAGCTGCCCGAACCATCATTATGAGCGAGATCACCGAGGTGATGGAGGGCCACGGTATGAGCGTCGATTGGCGCCACATCATGCTCCTGGCCAGCCAAATGACGGCGCGTGGCGAGGTGTTGGGTATCACGCGACACGGCTTGGCCAAAATGCGTGAGAGTGTCTTCAATTTGGCATCGGTAAGGATAGATAGAGTGAACTCTGCTAAGCCATACGTATGTATATTAATGTACTTCTTTTTTGAAACGTCAGTTTGAGAAGACGGCGGACCACTTGTTCGATGCGGCATACTACGGCCAGACGGATGCCATCAATGGGGTTTCGGAGCGCATTATCCTGGGAATGCCAGCGTGCATTGGCACTGGCATCTTCAAGTTGCTACAACTCCACGAGGACAAACAGGTGCCACCCATTGAGCCCACCATCTGCAGTTCCCTGAATCTGGTGCCAAGCAAAACCACATAAGAAGCGGGCCTTCTTGACGTTATACTGGTGTGGGCCTCCCAAACCAGGAGTAACAAAATTTGCGAAATCTATCAGACGCTGGGCATCGAAGCTGCCCGATCCATCATTCTGATAAATGTAAATAAATAAATAGTACATATTTTTATTCTGTCGAGCTATGTTAAACAAATTTACCTAGATTGTACTTAGCTGCGGAAATTAAATTCGAATTGAAATTGCTTATGCAAATAACGAAATTATTATTATTAGTAGTATATTCAAATTTGAATTAACCGCGCGGTTCACATTCCGCCGTTCCACATTTGCTTATGTATAAACTGCCACGACATGGTCACACTGAACTCTTGTTTATCAAAACAACGTGTTGTTATTAAATTATGGTTTTGATTTCTGACGCATTTGGCCTGGAAATATCCCCAAACGGGATTCTGGTTGGTAAGTATATTGCCAAATCCTTGCAACGCCTTCTATTAAACATCATATACACAGGTCATGGCGATCAGGCGGTGGTATATAGCTCAAAAGCCAAAGTCGAGTTGCCGGTTCAGCTGCTCGAGGGAAAAGTTCGAGGATTTGCGTGGAGTTCCTTTCGTAAATCGCAAAGATTATTATTGTTATATAGCGAGAACGAATACTCCATGATCAGGTGTACCACCAGCTCCGGAAAGGATCTCTTTCAGCTCGTTTACGAGGGCGAAACCAAAGATTGGATTAATGCCGCTCTGTTCTTGGATGATGAAAACGAATCGGAGGATCGCAAACGATTCGTTCTTCACACATCGCACAGTGCTCTCCTTTATATGGAATATGATCTAACGTTGAATGCAGATTGCACTGTCTTGGAGCTGGCTCGATGCACCGACAGTTCCATACTCTATTACACTAAACTCCATGGGAGTTCCTTTGATAAACTGGCCATCATAAGCGGCAATGCCTTTGGAGAACTTTTGGTATGGCAAACGCAGTTTCCCACAGAATCCGATCCAAAATCTGTAATGAAAACATATCCCCTGCTCTTGCGCCTTGAAGCGCACAATGGAGTGATCCACTCAATTGAGTTTGACTTGGAGTCGCAGTTACTGGTGACCACATCGGATGATCGTTCGGTCAAGTTTTGGAATATACAAAAGCCTGGCGACTGGACAACAGCTAAAATAAAGCCCATGCTCAGTTGTTACGGACACAGTTCGCGTGTTATGTGCGTTGTTATACTTAAAATCGGTAAGATTTGCTGGAAATATAACTATATTTGGTTGTTTTTCTATAACTATTCTTGTCATTGCAGATGACCGTACATTTGTGGCCAGCGGCGGTGAGGATTCCTACGTCTGCATCTGGAGTTCCTTTGGTGAATTAATCCTGAAGCGTCGTCAACAATTCGGAGCGCCAATTTGGAGGCTAGGCTTTAGCCAGGATACGCAAGTCCTCTATAGCACCAGTTCAACAGGAAATTTGGTCGGGCAAAATCTTAAAGAAGTACTTAATCGACCCAAAATCGAATCGGCTATGTTGAGCAGTCTGGGCGATGCAAATGAATTCGTGAGAAATCTAAAGTTTGTCAATAATGAGATAATTGTGGGTTTGAGTAGCTCAAACCGCTTGTATTACACCCGAATATCCACGGATTCTTCGCGTGAGAATGAGTGGCTCATGGTCAATGACTTTCCGTCGTACAAACGCACTGTTTTGGAAGTATTTGATAACATTATAGCCACCTGTGGACATCGGCGCATAACACTGCACAGGTATAACACAGATACAAATGATTTCGAACAATTATTCGATGGCATAAGGATGAAGGGCACTATACGCTCATTCAAATTCCTAAGCAGAGATCGTTATCTAGTGTCCGATAATTTGGGCTACTGCCTGCTACTGCAAACCCACCAGCTGCATATAGAGTCGCACATCGCACTATTCAATAACCGCGAGCCGTGGATAACTGCGGCCCTGCTCATTTCGGAGCAATATCTATTGTTGGGCAACCGCGAGGGACATGTGATGCTCTACTGCCGCAGCAGTGCCAGCGACGACTTTCAATTGAAGGACTCCATTCGGTATTTACACGGTAAAATGGGCTCGAACTTCTTTAAGTTGCTCAGTCTTAATGCGGACAATGCCCATGTGATGAGTGGTGGTCATGAGGCATTTTTAAAGTACCTAAATGTGAGATTCTCTGACTCAACACTAAGTGTCAGCCAACGTGAGGGCATTCCATTGGCTTGGGTCGAAGCATCTCCCTCGGAGGACTTGATCTTGGGCTTCAACGACAATCACATTGTGGCCTGGTCGCGACGAAATGATGTCCTCTTGCAATTGGCCTGCGGCGGAGGCCATCGCTGCTGGGACTTTCGACTGAGTGATGATGATAGCCAACTTTCCATAGCGTATGTGAAGCAAAAGCGTGTGTACTTCTATCGCAACTCGCTCTACAATGCCGTTGACAATCGGATTAAGGATATCAAACCCAATAACTGGCACGTACGAAATTGCAATGTCCTTCGACTCATTACGCCGAGAAATCAATCCGATCCCTTTATTCTTTCCGCTGGCGATGATAATATCATAAAAGTCACCCAAGTGACCAAGGACTCGTTGTCTCAACGTGCGGAATTGCATTCCCATATCTCTACAGTGCGAAGTTTGCAGGCGATTCCATACAAATCGAATGGCGGCGACTCCAGTACTTGGCTTGTTTTCTCCGTCGGCGGACGATCGCAATTGTGCATTAGCCAACTTAGCATAGATGCGAGCAATAAATGCTGGATAAGTGAACTATCCAGCCACACACTGCACAATGTGGTCGCATCCAGAACGGGTACCATTGAAGCGCGACTGATGGCCATAGATGTTGTCCAGCATGCGGATGAGGATCTCTTTTCCATATATGTTGCAGGCGGCGATGGAAATATAAGTCACTATATGTGGGCGCTTGATATACCCAATCAACTAGATCTAAAACATTTTGTAGATATACAAAGATGCCCACTGGGCATTCAGTGGATTGCGAGCAAGGGAATGCTGTTGGTATCCACAACCAATGGCGGAATCTACGGTTTTGATCGTACCCTAGAAACGACATATGTTCAGCTTCAATTGCACGTAACTGGTATAAATACCATAGATATATATGTGGATAGGCATCTGTTGCACATTCTATCCGGCGGGGATGATGAAAGCATTAAGTACACGGTACTCAACCTGAATAACAATAATGTGGAACAAAAAACCGAGTACTTGGGTCTCCACAATGCCCAAGTTAATGCCCTGGCCATACATTGTTCCACCAAAAGTGTCGCAGCATCCGGATTGTTCGCCTATACCTGCAGCATAGATCGGCAGATCTATAGAATAGATCTCAGTACGCATAAATATAAACGAGTTGGTTATACGTGCATAGCAGACGTGAAAGGAATGCTCCTGGATGCTCATCAGCGAATGTATTTCTACGGATGTGGACTGCAGACTGTGCGCTTAAGTGATATACTTTAGGAGAGTATCCTTCGTGATCCAATGATAATTGGCACTTTTGTACATTTGTTGTGTTGTCTGGTGTTTAACTGCCTCATCTGTCATTTGTTAGATTAGTTATAACTTGAGAAGTGAGTGGCGTTAATTTGTATATTTGTATTTAAATAAATGTGAATGTAGAGCCTATTCAAATGCCTGGCCAAATTTGCCATGTCTTTTGCCTGCTGGTTTGGAAGAACTTTCAAAAACAAAAACACCACAAGCTAGTCTTAGTTCTGTCGCTTGTCTTGCCTGTGATGTCGTCCTTATTTCTGCTATTCATTCGCTCCTCGAGTGACTCAAATATGAGAGACTACTCGATCCGAGCTGAAGCCGAACTTCTGGAGTTCAGCTGGAGCTCACTCATTGACAAAATCCACGAGAGACGCGCCAAAATGGCAAGTAAGCAGCGAAAGTAAGTAGAACCTAATATCTGATATCTTAGATATGGAAGTGGCTCATATCATTCACTCCATTTCCGCCACTTGTAGTTTTACAACAAACGTATTCATTCCGGACATTCGAGTGGCATTCGCACCCAACTCAAATGCTGCACTGCGACAGCTGATGGCCGATGCCCTGGGCAAACTTTCCATGTCCGAAGATAAGATTGTCGACTTTGGGAACTGCAACGATATGCGCATCCACGCCGCCTCCGAACATTATTTGGCAAGTGTCTGCTTCCGTAATGTGGATGACTCACTGAATGGCCTGCCCACCGTGCTGAGCTTCGCCATAATCATGCCGTCGGAGTTGCGCAACTACGAGGACACTTGGATCGGCGACAGCTGGAAGGAAACCACTACGCTGATGGATCGTGATGTCGCCGAGGACGACGAGTACGACGAGGATGGCTACACGGACTACATGGGCGAGGGCTTCGTGCCGCTGCAGTACCACATCAGCATGCAGTTCCTGAGAGCCACGGCTGCCAAAGTGGAGAAGTTACCCAAGGTCCTGATGCGTCGCTTCAATGAGAATCCCAACGTGCTGCTCTCCGAGGGCATAGGAACTTCGGTCGTATTGCTAATACTTCTGGGTTTCATGTTCCCGGTGACCATCCTAACTACGGTTCGTCCAATTCCATAGCCAAACATTCCAGCTTACATTCAACTTTCGCTTTCGCACTTTTCTAGCTGATCGTTGAGGAACGCGAACTGGGACAGCGCTATATGTTGGAGACACTCAACGCGAGTGCAACATTGCAAATGGCAACGTGGTTCCTCAATGTCTTCGCACACTTCCTGATTACCTCATTGCTCATCACAATTCTGCTGAAGGTATGTACATGTACTCTCGAATCCAGCATGAGGAATCCAACATGCAGCTCGGCATTTTCAGATCCAATGGAATGGAGCGACGGCAGCTATTAACAAGTGCCCCTGGCCCATCTTACTATGCTTCCTCATCTCGTATGGATGCGCTGTCACCAGTTTGATAATACTCATGGCATCGGCCATGCGCAGATCGAGAGTAGCTATGGTTATGGCACCGATCATATGGCTACTGCTGGCCCTGCCGCTTCTATCGAAGAAGGAACTCCTGTCCGATGGGCCAGATGTGTTCTACGGATTCGTCACCGTCCTTCTGTGCAACGTATCATTCAGTCGCGGGCTCTCGAAGATCTTCTACATCGAGGACTACACGCTGGGAGTGACAATAGGAAAGTATATGTTCTACAGAGTCAGCCACTCCGATGTCGGACTCTTTGTGCCGATCGTTTGTTTCTACATACAGACCATTTTTTGCATCCTACTCGCGCTGATTTTCGAAAACAATACCTACGTTTGGCTGGCGATTCGCGTGAAGAATCTGCTGCAGAGGTACCATGCCACCAAGTCGGCCGTGGGCAGGTTGAAACGTGAGATTCCAGCAGTTAGTTTTTCAAAAACTTCAGCTCAAGCTCTCATCGAATTTCGTGGCGTATGGCAAAGGTATTCGAAATCGACTTTTGTCGTGCAGGACATCACACTGAGTGTGTATTCCGGCGAGGTGGTCGCTCTACTTGGACACAATTCATCGGGCAAGAGCACGATCGTAAAGATGTTGTATGGGCTGACAAAGCCCAAGCTTGGCGAGATCTATCTGTCCGGTTTCAATATAGTAACGCAACGAAAAGAGGCACGGAAAAATGCCTCAATTTCTATGTCGCACAAAAGCCTGTTCACCGAGTTCGTGGTGCTCGATCATCTAGTGTTTCTCTCCAGGCTGCGGGGTCTCAGCAAGATCAAGGCCAAGCTAGAGGCTAAAGCACTTCTTCGATATCTAAAGCTTGAGGATTGGGAAAAGTCTCCGGTCAATGAGCTGACCATCGGGCAACGGAGCGTGCTGCAGTTCCTATGCGCCTTCGCTGGAGGCAAGCAGATCGTCATCCTGGACAAGCCGTTCGATGGAATCGATGAGCAGCGGATCAGTCTGTTCTACACTTTGATTCTGGATCAAAAGAAGAACCGCTCCATTTTCTTCACATCCAACAATCAAAAAGTGGCCAGCGGAATCGCCGATCGCATTTTTGTAATCGCCAAGGGCAAACTGCAGGCGTTTGGAACGGAAAAGAAGCTGTGCCGGATGTTAAACGAGTCCTATCGTTTGGTATGATGTGATATGATATGATATGATATTATAATATTCAATAGTAAACACTTTTAATCCAACAGCTTATTTTTGGCAACGAAAAGTGCAGTTTCTGGGATGTGTATGCCTTCATGGCGAACTTTATACCGGAAATGGAGATGGACTCCATCTTGGCCGACTGCGCTTCCTTCCTTATCAAGCACAAATACCATACCGAACTGATTAGTTTGATCGAGAACTTGGCCAGAGTGAAACATGAACTAAACGTATATAGTTTCGAAGTTCATGAGTGCAGCATTGATGACATCTTAGTTAGCCTATACACGCGTGTTAAGTCCACTTTAGAGTTTGGCCAGCCCGGACTACAAACACTTCCAGTAAGCGGACAAGAAGAGCCCGCAAAGTGGAGATTCCTCATACCGATCATGCACTTGCTGGAGGAGCTACGTCAGCTGCTGATCGCCGATACGCGCAACTGGTTTATACCAATTCTAAAGCTGACTCTGCCATCGCTCGTCGTCGTCTGGGCACTGAGTATGCCATATTTCTGGCACAACTGCCGGCAACCGGGACACATTACCTTTCCGATGTCCGATCATGGCGATGGCATCATACTCATGCAAAAGGATTTGCTACATGGCGAACTACTGGTGGCCAGTGAGGAGTATGCCAAAGTGGGGGTCACAGAGGTGGGCAAGTCTGTGGACATCACGACCTTCATCTATAACTACGAGTACAAAAACTGTCTGTTGTCGGATGCGGACATTATGGAGGCGGTCATATACTCAAATGCCCAGATCGAGGTGCTCTTCAACACGAAGTGGCCACACACAGCTCCGGATAGCTTGGCTCGGGCTTTGAACTCGCTGGCAGTGTATGTTCCATGTTGTCATATCGCATCAAATTCACCATTGTGCATCCATTTTCAGTGCCTTCATCGGTGGCGAAGCGGGCATCAAGGTGGAACTGGAGGTGCTGCCCTTCTCGACCATTCACACGCTGCAACTGCACTTGAATATCGATGGATACGACTTGATCTTCGCCAGCTGCCTGAGCTTCTGCTTCTGCTGCATCTGGAGCATACCCCTGCTCCACATGACGCTCAGTAGGGACGGTCGCTACAACTACGTGGAACTGATTGCCGGCATGCCGACTATCGTGCTCATCGTGGCCTTCCTGATCTACGACCTGTTGGTGGTGCTCCTCGCCTTGTTCCCCATTAACATAGCCGTCATATTCTTTCACTGGGAATTGCTTATGGACTCCAATATACACAGTACGTTCATCGTCGTACACATACATGCATATTGCTAATATGATCTGCAGTATACTCCGTCTATGTCGTGTTCCTCATTGCGGCGTGTGTGTTTAGCTTGAACATTTTGATAACCATCATCATGCCGATCTCGGATATGCCCTTTGTGTATCTAAACGTGCTCCTTGCCTACTCACTGGGCATTTTGGTTTACATAGCAGTGAAGGAACTGTGGCCATTTACGAATCCCAACACAGCCCACTTCCTATTGCTGGACTTCCATCCGTTCTACGCCCTGCTGCACAATCTAATGCGCATCGCCAGCATTTCGGAGAAGATTTGGCTCTGCAGCGATCGGCAGATTTACGAGACCAGTGTCTATGCGGACCAGTGCCAAACGATTCCCAACTGTTGTGGTGAGGAGGCATCCATCAAGGGTTCAGCTAGTGACCTAGTGTTCCTTCATAATCTCAACTATTTTAACTATCCGCAGATGACGATGCACAGGAGTTCTACCACCTGCGATACCTGTGCTGTGTATACCTCCTGCTCGTCGTGGTGTGGATCTCGATTTTCATATTCCTCAAATCGCATATGGTGAAGCGAAGGCCACGACAACCGAAGTACTTTTGGGATAGTGAGTGAGTTCGAGTTCCCGTGTTGCTCCTCCATTTCAAAAATCAGTATATAGTTTATAACCGACGTGTTTCCCAAGTCCGGATAGCAAATACAATCAGAACATACTGCACATCATGGAGCCCAGCGAGCTGGAGAACACCTGGATCCATGAAAAAACCCGTGTGAGCACCTTGGAACGCAACCACATAGAATCAAAAGCCCTGCATGTGGAGCACTTGAGCGTCTTCTTTGGCCTAAAAGCGGCACTCAAGCACATTGACTTCATGGTCAATCGGTAATGGATGACCATATCCATATAATATCCATATCCATCCAACTAAGTAATGTCCATATCCTGTTAGCTATCAAGTCATGAGCATCTTCGGCGCCAATGGAACTGGGAAAAGTGTGCTGCTGAAGACGATTCTCGGCATTTACACACCCAGTTCGGGACGGATAATCAGCTCCAAGAGGGTTCCATACAAGTCGAAGGACTTGGAATCCTGCCATATGGTGGGCTACAGTGCCCAGGAGTTTCAAACGATGCGATCGCTGAGCATAATGGAGACGTGGTATCTGATACTGCGCATTCGACGCACCAAGCGGAGTTCCCTGCGGGCGGAGGCCACGAAGTTGTGCAAAATCTTCGGGCTGTACAAGTATCGCTTCTACTCGCTGTCCATCTGCAGCCAGGGCGTACTGAAAAGACTGAGTCTCGGCATAGCCCTGATAAGCGATGCCGAGCTCATCCTGCTGGACGATCCCTTCACCCATTTGGACATCGTGTCGCAGCGCAGCATGCTGCACATAATCCACGACATGCGCAGGTTTGGTCACAGCGTGATCTATACATGCAGCGACACCGCGTACTCCACGCCCGCCCTACGAATGGCTACGCTGAGCTATCCAGGCATCGCGGTGATTGGCGAGCGCGAGGAGCTGCAGCAGAACTACTACGCATCGTACTACATGGTGGAGACGAGAATCCATCTGGCCAAGCTGGGCAGTCCCATTGACTTTGACTCGCAATCGACGGAGGCCAAGGAGGATAGGGCAGGGACCACTGGGACGTTATGGCGGCGCAGGCATCAGGAGTTCTCCGCGGCTTTCACTGACAGCGCGGACAGATGGAAGTACTTAAAGCTGTGCGGAGTCATCGAAAATGTATTTCCACATGCCATCATCAAGTGAGGCAAATCTGAGATATCCATTCTAATTCAAATTCCCATTCCTTTTCTATACACCTGCAGGAATGTTAGTTTTCCCAGGGTCTGCTTCTGGCTGTCCAGTCACATGTACCCCATGGCCAGGATCGTCGATACACTGCATCGCAACAAGCAGGATTTCTATTCCTACTCGGTGTCCCAGCCGTCGGTAAACTGTGTGTTCCTTAGCATTCATAGCCAGAAACACAACAAGGATGCATATCCTTACTAAACGAATTGTGTAAAGTGATTAAGTAAAGAATTATGTGCAGGAAGTAATTGTGTTATTATTCTAAGAACATGGATTTCATATCTAATATCAATTCAATTTCCTCTTTTCAAAGCTGTTATCAAATGTAAAACATGCGAGTGCAACTATTTCGAGATGCAGCATCCAAAATAGCAGACACCGATAAAAACCATTATATATTTATATATATTCCATGCCAATTTCCTAATGGTTCCATTGGCGATACACGCTAGTTCCGGCAGCACGCGCGAAAAGTATACTGTTTGTCCAAGCCGTGTTTTCCACACAAGAAGTGAACGTTGTCCATGTAACCGTCGCCGTCTGCCGATGGCGATGGCGATGGCGATAAGGAGGCGCCGCCGTCTATAAAAAGCGAGTCTGGACAAAAGTTGTCGCGTTTTTGAAACAGCACCTCCAAGCCGGTTTACCAACATGAAAGTTTGTACGTCGAACAATGGATTATAGCACATCGTTTAAATCATTCATTGGATCATTGGATTAGGAGATTGGATTATATGGATACTACAAAGATATGATCATAATGTCTGCCCATAAAACATGATATACCATTAGCCTAAAGATCTTATTGTTAAATCTATATTAAAATTGTTGCATATTCTTTCGTCTTCAGGGATTGCACAGCATCTATTTGTGGTGATCCTTGTGTCCTCGGCGGTGCCATTGACTGATGCCTTGGGCAGCACCGTGTGTGCGGATCGCTTCAATGGCCTGTCGTTCGCGGATCCCGCCAGTTGCTCCAGCTTCTTTGTGTGCCAGCGTGGTAATGCCGTTCGGCGCGAGTGCTCCAATGGCCTGTTCTACGATCCAAAGATCCAGACGTGCAATCTGCCCGGACTAGTCAAATGTTTCAACGGGGATCGCGGCGGTGCTGTGCTGGGTGATGTCAAAGCCAACGTCACCGGAAAGGCCAAGGAGGAGGCCACCGCGACGACAACACAAACCACCACTAATCCACCGACGACGACAGTGACACCGGCAGTGACCACCAAGAAATCGAAACTTATGCTCGATGCCGAGGATGCAAATGATGGCCATTCCATGTTACATGTTACTCCGTATCCACTCAGCAACAGAATCGATGTGCTGAGATCCCAGAGCGATTGCCGTGGAATAAACGATGGCGAGTACTTGACAGATCCCAAACATTGCCGTCGTTTCTATATGTGCCATAAGAATCGGGTCAAGCGCCATAATTGCCCACGGAATCAGTGGTTCGATCGGGAGACGAAATCCTGCCAAGATCGCGAGTTGGTACTGAACTGCCCAGTCAATCGGAATTAGTCGTGTTTTCCAATAGCGGATACAATATACAATGGTTGCCATAGTAGCATATGTGGATATCGTAATTAATGTTCAATGATCTTGGTTCTTGGATCCCAAAATATCAGTTTATATCAGATATATAAATCAATTATAACACCCATTGGTAAAATAAACCAAAGCAACATTCGAAAAAATGCAGCATGAAAAGCATATTTTTTTTTTTTAATTCTAACTTAAAAACTTTTAATATAAGTACGAAATATACTAAGTTTTGCCAATGCTGAATATTGTTATTTAAAATTAACAAGATTCTATATATTCTATCTTTGCCTTTTTCCAATCCTAGTTAAGAAAATCGATTTTTCAAAATATATTTTTTGAAGATTGAAGATAAAGTTAGGAATTACAACAAATAATTTGGAACAAAATGTGTGTGTGCTCTGCAGGATTCGTGTCTCAATCAAGCCACGTGCTGTGCGTCCTCCTCATGCATCTTGTGGGCATCGGTATCGGGCATGGCCGATGGTGGCATTATCCTGCCACCCTCGGCAATCGCATCGTTGTTCTTCTCGCCGCCGGCTGGCAAGTTGAGGGGCAGGTTGATCTCCCTCAGGAAGCAGGTGAAGTTCACCACACGACCCTTGTTCAGGAAGGGGATCTTGGGGCAGAGCTCGAAGGCGTGGTTCACGGGCAGCATGTCGCAGCCCTTGCCGCAGGATACGTCGATGAAGTTCATCAGGTCGCACACCTCGATGTCGTCGCACTCGTTGCGATTCAGAATCGAGAGTATATTGTCGATCAGTTCCAGGGAGAATGGCAGGCGACAGCCCCGCAGTGCCGATCTCACCTTAACCTCGGGCAGGAATGGCTGGTTGGTCGGATTGATGTGATGGAAGTGCTCCATCAGATCATCCCGAGCATTCCACAGGGTTCTCTTCAGCTCGAGATGAGCCGCCGCCCGCACCGTGGATCGATCGCAGGCATTTGGTTGACTCTTCTCCGCCGAAAAGTGCCGGCAGAGGCTAATGATCTCGTGATCGCTGATCTGGTTACCCATGATGCTGATCAGGGCGCCCTTGAAACTCTCGAAGGACACAAAGACATCACGCTTCTTCTCAAGATCCGTACAGTCCGGAACACACGATCCCACAAACTCCGCCATGCGATTCTGCAGGGCACTCTTCACCTTCTCCATGATCACACCCACATTTGCGTGGGGAAAGGTCTCCGGATGGTGCTCCATGTACACGAGCGTGTACTCATCCGCCGAGACTATGTGAAAGATGAAGTCCTTCAGCGACATGGTCGATCCGACAAAGAAGTTCCATGGCATATAGTACTGCGGCTGCTTGCAGGAGAACCTCTCCTGGCCAGGCAACTCCAAGCGTGTGCGCTTCATGAACTCGCCACCAAGGAATCCGGAGTTGCGCACCGCAATCTCCTGGATTTGCAGCGTATCATCGCATAGATAGTAGCTAATCACAAAGATTCGCTCGCAGTTCGCCTTAATGGTCGAGAGCATTTTGGCGCCAAAGCGGAGCACATAACGATCGTATTTGATGAACTTCTTGAAATCGGACTTTGGCGGCTTCGGTTCCACCGATATGCAATTGCCCACCGAATCCTCGTAGCTACCCCATCCATTGTACGGCGGCAATTGTCGTTCCGATCTATGGTCAGCACAATCATCGGATCTGGCGGGGATCGGCAGTGGGGTAAAGTCCTGTATGCCATATCGCTGGCGGTAATAGTTCTGGGTGAAGGGATCCAGTTCGGTTATCACCACCGCACGGCCATACACGTTTATCACACTGCCTATCTGGAGATCCTTTTCCCTATAGTAATGGATCTCCTTGTTTCCGGTGTTCAGCGGATCCACGCAATAGCGCACGTTGCGCATATTGGTGCCCAGGACGTTCAGTAGCGTCATCGGGGTCATCTGTCCCAGCAGCTGGAGTCCTTCGAACTCCTAACAAACAGAAATATAGTATTAATCATAAAATATGATTTTTTCGAACAGATTTTCCATCATAACTTGGCCAAGTAAGCTGTCAACTGATTTTTCCTTAAAAATATGTATAAATATGGCAAAAATACGATATTATGACAGGAATACGATATAATTTGGTCAAAATTACAGTCTTGCACTGCTAATAAGGTGAATTACCTACACTCTTAATTATAACTACAGGTTTATAGGGAAATTGGGAGATTTCAAATATCAGGAGATCCGAAACTACAAATTTCAATAGCAGGGAATCCCAAGAAGATATCATGTATCTGGGCTCCAACATCCCAATTCACTTTGCTAATATCGTATCGTAAGTCGTAATGGTGAGTACCAGGTACCATCTATACTTATATTTACTTACTCGCGCTAAGCGCCCGCGTTTGAGAAAAACGGTTGGGCCGTCGCGACCTGAGTTGCGAATGTGCTGCTCCTTGATTTCGATGGTATCGTCGGAGAGGTAGTAGCACACCTCCAGCTTGCGTACGTCTCCGAACTCGGTTCTATCGTCCCAGTACGCCTGGAACTTGAGTATTTGCCTATCGTACTTGAGGAACTGGGCAAATGGATGATTCTTCGGGATTAAATTTCCAGATCGCGGTTGGTTTTCACGCTTGCGCTGCTCCTCGGTGGGATCGCTATGAGAATGGACAGTATAAATGGGTAATTTCCGCGGTTCAATTATCGTTTACCATGGCGATTTGACCGGATCGGGAACGGTTATGCCGCGTTTGTTCAAGAAGCTCCTTGTGAACGGATCACAATCGGTGATATGATACTGACGATCAAATATCTGAACAGTCTGATCCACGTTCAGATCGATGAGGGACATGAACTCATTGTCGCACGGCGGCGCCTTCTGGACCCGCTGCCTGTGAACCACACAGCCCTGCACAATTCCCGAGTTGTCCACCCGGGGCTCGTAGATCTCCAAGGTACCATCCTCCAGATAGTAGTAGATCTTGACCTTGCGCACCAGATAGGGCGCATGGTAGACCTCCTGAAGGGTCTGCTTGAAGTAGGCATGGAAGCACATCACCTTCTTGTCGTACGCCAGCCATGGAGGCATCCGGGGACCCGAACGTGGCGGATATATGGAGGATGCCCCAACGGGGGGACAGCTTATGTCCACCGTAACGCTGCCCGATTCCGCAGGAGGCGGTTGCTGTCGATCACTCAGCATGCTCAGACCTTGGACATTGGCCAGCGATTGCGGTTTGGGGTAATGTCCCTTGGATACCTGTTACTCGCATAGATGCTTATCTAATCCCAATTGATGGTCAATCCGAACTACTTACATCGCGGAAGAGAGTCCCCGGAAGAAGGGGCATTCCAGGAATGCGCAGCATTGTGTATATTTTATGAGAATTGAACCGTTTTCGACCTTTTTGGAAATATTTTGTATATTTGGTGTACGCTCTAAATGTAATATAGAGCACTATTGAAGAAAATTCAAGACCAGATCCTGCGGAGCCTACTGTGTTTTACTCTTTTTCTTTTTATTTCTCCAAGTTCGCATACTTCATATTTGAAGATTTGTCCTCTTTCAAAAAAATCAACCACTTGTACACTTATCAAACGTCTCCCACGGTTCGCATTCAACTTTACTTCTTATTGTCAATGCATAAAATAGTAATAAAACATATAGAATACTGTCAATGTTATAAACAAACACAAGTTAATTTGTGGGTGCTCAAACGGAAATGGTTAAAAGAACGAATGCAAGCGAAAATCCATGAATGTCTGATGCTTGAAGATAACTTATAGTTTACCCAATGAGACAGTCATTTCGGTTTTTATCTTATAAATACAATGTAAAATAATATCATTATGCAATGGTATATGCGATGGTTTACTATTCGATACGAAAAATGTATGCTTAATTGTGAGTTAGTCTCGCAGCTCTATAGCTTTTGAGATTTCAAAAAATACATTTCTTGTTTTAAGTTATATTCTGGGAATTGTTTGTGGTATATGTATGTGTGTATGTATGTATATATAATGGATAGCTGCTGGGTGTTCCTTTTATTCGGAGGGAGTGAGATCGTTTTCAGGTTCGTTTTCGTTGAGAATTTGAGAAAGCAGATCGTAGAGTGGTTCTAATATCTTTTTCGCTCCAGCATTGGTCAGATTCTTATAGTCGAACATATCGTGATGACTGATGCTGCCGTCGCTCTGGACCAAACCCTTGTCAATGGCCACCGTCTGGACGCGATACAAGCCCTTGGTCAATCCATTGACCACCTCATTGATTTGGGCATTCTTTTCGCGCAACTTATTGGGCTGCTGGCCACGCGGCAGTAGCGACTGCAAGTGAGAGATAGATGGCAATGGTGAGGATTTACTGCGACTGGCTAATAACACAACTACTTACGGGCAAAACGATGTAGGCGTTGGGCAGCTTTTGACGGATTTTCGTTACGTTCGCAAGCACACCCTCGGCCACTTCCTCCGCGCTGTTACGCACGTTATTGGTGCCCACATGGAGGACGACGATTTTGGGACTCACATTGTCCAGCGCACCGTTTTCGATGCGCCACAGTACGTGCTCGGTGCAGTCGTCGCGAATGCTGAAGTTAAGGCAGTGCAGCGGCGCAAAGTACTGATTCCAGGCCTCCGTGTCCTGGACGGTCTCGAAGATGCAGTCGCCGAGGAATATCACATCCGGATCCTTTTCGCGACAATCCGAGATGAACCGGCGGTGTATGCTGTGCCAACGCTTGTCGCCATCCAGATCGGGCAATGGGGTGGGCAGCACACAGGGATTCATTTCGTCGGCGTGCTTAGATTCAGTTGCAGATCTAGATTGAGTGTCAGTTAAAGATTCCGATTTCGATTCCTATTCCTATTTCGATTTCGATTCAGTTGCAGTTTCAGCATGCGGATGAATGCGGCATCGGCTGCGGCTTAGTCTTACCGGCTACTTGGGCGTTCTGCTCGGCTTGCAGTGACAGCGTTGCAGTCGTGGAGAAACAATTCAACTGATCTTCGCTAGCATAAAAAGCTCCGTACCGTGTTTACTTTAATAGATCGTTTTTATGGCGAAGATTTTTTTTCTTTTTTTTTTTTTGTTTTAGGTTACCTTAACATCAACACCCGTAAATGTCGTGGAATTATTTGGCCACACTCGAGTACGTGGAAATTGCCAGGGAATTACGGTTGGAAAGATTTATAAGTTTATTTTAATTTGGTATAGAAATTCTATGATTTCTTGGTAAGCGTTTATGTTTTCGTGTTTAGAGAGATGGTAGATGTTTGGTATTCTTCCAGGGCTGGAAAGTGTTGCCTAGCAGTGTTGCACTTGGAACAGCTGAATAAGATTTGGGTACGTTAGCGAAAACGTTCTATGGTCACATATGTTATCGTTTGTAACCTGCATTTTATTCAAAGTATAATTGTCAAATGCGTTATCGTTGGGAAGTCTGTTAATTGTTATTTACTATTGGATTTTTTAATTATATCAAATATATATAAATGAAGCAAAACTATTTTGTTAGCTTTTTCTAGAGAGCTTAAAAAATATTACGATGATTTATTTCAGAAATATAAAGATTTAAAATTAAGCAAGATAACATGTTAAACGGTAAAGGACTATGATTTATCATGAATTATTTTTAAACTGCATAAATAGCAATATACCATTACCCTTGCATCGCAAAACTTTCCGTCGCTACCTTGGCGCAACCGATTCCGTATCCAGCGTGCGGTCACACTGCAGCAATGACATAACCTAGTTATTGTCAAAGAAACTGAAGTTAATTTTATTTCTTCGAAAACATAAATCGCAACTTGCGTTAGGTTCGACGGCATGTTGAAGCTTAACCGTGTTCGCCAGCTGCGAACGACGTACAAGCGCTGTTTGGCCGGCCAGTCGCAGCTGCAGCTGAATAGCACGGACGCAGAGCCGGTATATCCGGAGATTCAGGATACGTCCTTCAAGGCGCGCAAGCAGAAGGATGCGGCCAACTGGCACGAGGAAATCCGGCAGGTGCCGACGGTGGAGGAGAAGATGATCAAAATCAATATGCCCCGCTATTACGGCTTCAAGGTGGTCGACTTCAACGACTCGAAAATTCCCTACAACGCACTGCCGCTCACGCAACATTATACGCGCACAGTGCTCGAGGATTTGCCATCAGAAACGGAGAAGAAGGCACAGGCTCAGGACTCCGAGCAGGAGCAGCAGCAGCCGAGCGAGGATGGTCTTTTCAAGGCGGCTCGCGGGGATGTCATCGATGCCCTCGAGTTTGCCCACGACTACTACAAGTGGGTACAACGAGGTCGTCTTCCAACGAACCAAGTTCTCCGGCGAGTTTGCGGACAGTAGCTTGTCCAACTCACTTAAGAACTCGGGTTGGTTGGAGTGGCCCTAGTTACAAGTTCGGTCGTCTGATATTAATGTATTCTCCCCCATTACCAAGCGTAGGCACCTGGAAAAGCAACCCAACTCTGTCGATTCTAACCCCGTTGAACGTGAGCGCATCCTAACGCAGATCATTGTGGAACAGCTGAACAGAGCTCTGCTGCAGTCGCTCAGCGAGGAGTACAAGCACCTGGATGAGCTCGAGGTCGACTACAATCCACGCCACGAAGCCTTCTGGGCGGTTGGCGGCGTAGATCCTCCCAAGAACGTGCAAAAATCGAAGAAGGGCCGGGAATGGCAAAAGGATATGGCAAACGATAGCGTTGATCGGCTGGTTCAGTATACGGGAGCGCCGTATCTTGCCCTGCGCCATCGCAAGCAATTGTCGCCGTGGAAAACGGAAGCGGAAAGCGAAAACCTCGAGCTGAGCAAACAGCTGCCCCGTTTCAAGCACGACCCGCGAACCCTCGGCTACAGCACCAAGCATCAGCACGCCACCAATGTGCCAGGCTATTGGCCCAAAGGAAATGAGCATAACTTCGGCCTGCTCTCATTTCAATCGCGTGCACACCTGCAGATCCGTCCGAAATCGTTCGGCGAGCAGGATCAGCTGGAGGCTCTGCATTCGCTGGCGATTAAATCGTCATACGCTTGGCTTTTGGCCCAGGCGAACTACAATGGCTTCAACACCTACAACGAACTGACCTATCCCATGAACACTCAAACTGTGATCACGAACGGCAGGGAATGGAGCTTTTACGAGTATCAGCTTAATACGCTGCTGCTGCACGGCACGAACGTGGCGGAAAATCCCCGTGTCAACTTCTGTCGCGGTACAAAGCCACTTCCACTCTACGCCGAGATTTCGGCGAGCGGCAAGTGCGTTGATTTCAACGATACCGCACTGCGGCACCTGCTCAACTTCTATGCCAATGCGCCATCGATTCAGCGGAGTATTGGGGAGCAACAGCCGTATGTTGCCTCCGACGTTTCCGCCTATGAGAACGCCGAACAGCGTGACTTTATCAATAAGACCTTCAAATATTTGGCATCAAACCGACCGCGACACTTGGAGTTACCCGAAATCTACCTGTGGGAGAAGCTTTACAAGATCGATAACAAAAATCGCGCCATGGAGGCTAAGAGACGCTTCTTCGAGCTGAACATCAATCCTTGGCAGCGAACGCTGGACACACATGACAAGGAGTATGTGCCGCGGGCAGTCCGACCAGACGTCCCTAAGAATAAGAACAGGTTCAAGAAGACGTACTACCCTTAAATGAATAAAGATAAACACTTCCTAAGGTTACACTTGTTAAAAAAATGCAGCATTTTTAATGCGAAATAGAGGATTGCTGATTCGGAGGAACGAATCGGTGCACAAAGTTGCATTAAACTTTGATTAACTCAATTTTCCGCAAACTTTCTTAAGTATCTTAATGATTTTTAATATAAATGTCTTGTTAAATTTAAAGGGAGTGCCTTACAAAGTACATATATATATTTATTAACTTTGTTATGTTCGTCGATAAAATCTTCTGTTAATTTATAAGGTAGTCTTTCTTATCTTAAATTCTTTCCAATAGATATGATTATAAAAATACCTGGAATTTTGCCAATTATTAGTGCTGATGATGCTAAAACTTGCCAATGCAATGCTTGTTATCATTATTTAATTGTTTATGCAGCACATATTTATTCTAGATTCCATTGTTTATTTCATTTATCAGCAAACATACCGCAGTTATCTCAAAAAGTGGGTGAAATGCGGTTACACTGGACCAGAACAATATTTTTCGAACGTAAAAGAGGTTTATAATGCTATAGGGTAGTTTAAATCTTTTTACCAAATCATAAATTGAACATAAGGTTTATATGATATTCCATATAAGTACACTTCAAGCTCTTACTTAGTCTGGTAATATGTATGTATTAATAACTTGATTTTGTATTATCGCATTTATTATAGTAGTCTTACATATTTGATAATAGCTTTATAGTCCTATTTCAAAGTTGGGATTGCTAAAAAAAGTTACCACTTGTTGACTATTTCGGTAACGTCCCAGCTAACCGTATGGTATGTTATAACGGCCGTGCGACGGTCACACTGGATCTGAATAGTTAGGCTCGAGTAAATAACCAGTTTGAGACTTTACGGTGGTTCGGGAACTCGTACCTGGCGCTTCGGTTGTCCAAAAAGGTGGAGCAGTAACCTGTTGCATATATATATTTTTTTTTTTTGGTAATAGTGGAAAGTGTAGTGCAGACAAGAGTCGAACCCAACTGATATTGAGTCGAAATTCCGTTGGGCGAGTGCTGAAAAATCTTGAATATTGATCGTGGAGTATGTGGATACGGTGAGCATTTGTGGGCAAACAAGTGTATTTCTCGGTTATTTTCTTCTATTTTTTCGTGGAGCCCATCGAGCTTATAAAGTTGTAAGCCGTGGTGTATAATAATGTGTATAATAATTATGCCATAACATACAAGTAGTACAAAAGTATGCTACTGATGATGTGGAACAAGCGCGGATTATCATAAATATGCCATGGACTCTGTGGAATGCCAGTGTAAAATAGTGAAACCAGTGGCCAACCACATATTTGTCTACATCTATATCTATGTCTATGTGTATATATATATCTATATCTATAACTATGTATATTCCTCCCCCTCCGATCGCGAGCGATCCGATAAACCACTGTGTTTATGCTTTGCATTCTGCGATCTCATGAATACGTGAAATCAACATCGAAATCTCCAGCCAACCGACGTGCTTGCATGTGTGTATAGTTTAGTTGAAACAAAAAAGAATTAACGACAACGACAACCGAATGGCAGTTAATTCCTATTGTTTTCGAGCGGCCTGTCCCAGAAATACCGTTCGATCACAAGCTTCATATCTCGGTGTCCCAGAATTCCAGTTCTTGGCCCACACTTTTTATAGATATAAACGGACTTTTACGATCTTGACAAGTTTGGGTCTTCGTCTATGCTCAAACCCTTTAAAATTCGGACACTTTGTGAGTTTCTAGTGTTGCATTAAATAATAATAATTGAATAATTGCAATCCTATGTGTTTATTCACCATATCTCAAGATGAGTTTGCCCTGGAGCAGCGCCATGACGGTTATATTATGTTGATGTTTGGCGCTACTTAAATGGCTCGCTCGAATCGAAAACCGTTAAGGCGATTGATGAGTTTGACCTCCTAAAGCCGAAGAAGAAGAAATGCGGTTCTATCTTTAGCTACTCCATGTGCATACATACGAAAAACGAGCAGCTCGTGTTATAATAGTTAGTTAGTTACACCATTCATAACGCGACAAGTGCTGCATGGGATTTTCATGATCTTGGTCTTGTCTTGAAGGTCGGAAGTCTAGATGTTTAGATGTTTATTATTTCAGCATTTAACCACAAATTGAAAAGTAATCCAGTGTTTATTGGCAGTCCTTTTGGCTCATAATCATTTCGGATTTCGGATCTTTGAACCATGGATGAAAAGGAGAACGAATTGTCGACGCGGGTGGCGAAAAGCGAGGAGAACGAGGATGACGAGAAGCTCAATGAGTTATCCTTTTGTTTTGTTCGGGTGAGTATTTATTTATTTATGTTTTTGTGCATTCAGCGATGCGTAAAATGCCAAGTGGTATTAATCATGTAGACTGTTAAATATTAATATTTTCCAATTGTAATTGTTATCACCTAAAACACCATAAATAATTGTATCACCCAAAAGCTTTGTTATGGAATATTTGATTCTGAACACTGAGTCATAACTTTAAGGGATCGCTATCATGACTAATGACGTACAGGAATCCGCAAATAAAAGCAAATATCTCCACAATATAGCCTTAAATTCATATATATACATATATATATTTAGATATAATCTATATAATCATATGCCATCCTGTTTCCAGGGTTCAGATCCACGAGCTGCCACTTGTCGCAGCAAACTCCAAAACAGGCGATGCAAATTAAACAAAGAAATAAATAAGGAACTCCGCCTTCGAGCTGGTGCCGAGAATCTATATAAGGTGGGCACCTTACCTACCCTTATCACTCTGAACCTACATATTTATGCCCATGCCAAAACTAAATGCATATCTTTATGTATATATATATATATTTAGGCCACATCGAATCGCAAACTGCGCGACACAGTTGCCTTGGAATTAAGCTTTGTCAACTCAAATCTGCAACTGCTGAAGGAGCAACTGGCCGAGTTGAATTCGTCGGTGGAAATCTATCAGAGCGAAAGGTGAGACAATAAGCCCGCTCCTGGGATAAGAAACTGTGTGGAAAGACCCACCCGCAAGGTCTAACTTTCAAGGAAGCAGGCAGTTTAAAGCTATTCCTTTGATGATATTATAATAATAATCCTCTAATAATACCTAGTCACAATGGAATTATGCCCATGATACCGCTGGGACTGAAGGAAACCAAGGAGATCAATTTCATGGAACCATTCTCCGACTTCATCCTGGAACACTACAGCGAGGAGCCCTCAATGTACATAGATGCCATAGCAGATATGACGGACACGAGACAGGTAATGTCTTGTATATATATCAGAGTTTTATGCACAACTAATCCAATTTCTAACAGGCATCCAAAACACCGTCACGAGATGCCCTGGGAGTGGCGCTACTTTTCCGCTACTACAACACGCTGTATTACGTGGAGCGTCGCTTCTTTCCGCCGGATCGTAACCTGGGCGTGTACTTCGAGTGGTACGACTCGCTCACGGGAGTTCCCTCGTGCCAGCGGACCATCGCGTTCGAGAAAGCCTGCACCCTGTTCAATCTGGGTGGCATATATACACAGATCGGCGCTCGACATGATCGCACGACGGAACGGGGTCTCGACTTGGCCGTGGATAGTTTTCTACGGGCCGCCGGGGTCTTTCGTCACATTTACGATACGTTCACGAATGCGCCATCGATGGACCTGAAGCCACAGGTCCTGGACGTGCTCGTTTCGCTGATGCTTTCCCAGGCGCGAGAATGCCTCTTTGAGAAGCTCCAGCTGCAGATCGAGGCGATGAGCGTGAGTATCCGTCATCATATATATATAGTATGTAGTTGCATTGTACAATTGTACCATCTATATAACCATACAGTACGATTGCCAGGCGTTTCGGGATCTGGCTGGCGAGGCTGCTCAAATATCGCACGAGTACAATGAGATGCACAAGAATATCCAGGCAAACGATACGCACACATATCTTCCGGAATGCTGGGCCGGTCTAGTGCCAGTCAAGGCGGAACTTTACAAAGGTAGAATGGGTTATCACCTCGAAATGGGAATATTCATACTAAAGTGGGATTGTAAACGCCAACAGCATTCGCACATTTCTACAAGGCACGGAGCATAGATGCGACGGACGAGCTGAAGGCATCCAAGTCAAGTCAAAAGAACCAGGAATCCTTCATCGGCAATTCCCAGGAGGTGGAGCGCATCACCACCGGCGACTATGGAGCCAGCGATGAGGCGTCCACCTCCATTGCCAACAAACTGGCCCACTTAAAGGAGGCGCTGGCCAGCATCGAGGAAGCCCAGCGACTGCAGCGGATGTGTCGGTTCTTAAAGGTAAATATACCTACTATATCCTATACCCTAATTCTAACCTTTAACTTGAATCTTTAAGAACAAGGCATCGCTGACTGAAGTCATGAAGGAGGTGCACTCCAAATCGCAGGAGGAGCTCGAGAAGTTCAGACTGCAAGCTTCCGCCAAAAATATCGAAGATGGCGATCTTCTAGAGCGATCGGTTGAAGGTACATATATCATACATATCCTACTCAAGATAAGCCGATGTCTTCATGTACATACATCCATATCCTCAGCATCTTCGAAGTTCACATTATCCCTGACCGGACCCGACTTCACATCGCACAAGGTTAAGGATCCCTTCAAGCGCCTCGGGCCGATTGCAATATTCTCGGCGAGACGCCACTGGACAGCGCCCAGATGTGTGCGTCTCCAGAAGGGTTCCTCCCTGTATCACAGCGTGCCCAGCAATAACAACAAGTGCCCATTGGATAACGATGATGACGAGGAGCACGATGGTGGATACAATCTGTACAAGGAGGAGTTTGAGAACTTTGGCTTCCATGTGCGCGGCGATGCTCCGGTTATCATTGCCCACGTTGAGATTAATTCATTGGCAGACGTAAGTGATTGCCACTTCCATCGATTCGTCGTATAATGTAGGCATTATTTGCAGCTTGGCGGCATCAAGGAGGGTGACTTCATAGTCGAGATAGCCGGCGTGGACGTCAAGTGGTACTCGCATCAGCAGGTAGTGCAGCTCATACAATCCTGCGGCTCCACACTCGAGCTGAGAGTGATAACGCCCATGGATCGCAACTACTTGAAGGTGCATTTTGTTTATTAATCATACGTAAATAATAAGCAAACTAATACACTAATTCACCTTGTTTACGCACAGCCATTGTCGTCGAAGGGCTCATTATCAACGCTATCGGCGGCCAGTTCATCGGGCATTTCATCCGGATTTCCCAGTCCCACAAGTATTGCGGCCAAGCCCAAGCTCCACCTGAAGACATCCTCTAGTTCGCGGCCCGCTGGCAGCGTTTCATCCAGTTCGTGGAATCCGTTTCGGCGAACGCCTAGCTTAGCTAAAATATTTTAAGTAGCCACCAGTTTTATTTTGTGTTTTATTTTTTTGCTCTTAAGGCAATGGCCATTTCAAGTTAAAATGAATGTTGTGTAGTTTAAGTTAAGCAATAAACTTAATTTTTAAATGCCCCTCTATTATACCCATAATTTATTTTATTACTATTGATTTAATCGCTCCCAATCACCCATCGATAATAATCTACACGGAAAACGAATTGAAATAAATGTTTTTAATGTTTTATCGAGTTTAAAATATATATTTTTACACTTTTTGACATCTACATTTTAAATAAATCATTACGATCCAATGATTTCGAAATTTCAGTTTTTTACGCTGAGAGTCGTAGGGTATCGCGGCCTTTTTGAAATAGTTTGGGGTACCCAATCCACTTCTGTTTTGCGAATTCTCAAATTACAATTATAACCGAATGCTTACACTTTATGTTAATTAATCACACCAACGACTATTGCCCAACGAGTTTAAGAATATTGTTGATTTAACTGGAGGATACTGCTATATGATTACTTCGGACGCTTGCCATATACATTTGAATATAGGTTCTTCTTATCGGGGTGATGTCTCTACGCGTTCGCAGATTGCTATGCATAGAACAGCCACATTATGCACACAAGGGCCAGATACAAAAAGAGCTTGGACAGGGCCTGTTCATTCTGGTATTGCCTTGTTCCCCGAACAGCAACTAAATACATAAATTGTTATTTAATGTCAATCATAGAGCTATTGAGATGTCATGTAAAACCTACCAGGCGGACGTGGTTCGCCAAAGTTGAACGTAGATGTTATGAACCCGAAAGGAAAAGCTCCAATGCCGAAGGACATGTGAAATCCGTCGCCGAATCCGAATCCAGGGAACCCGGGAACAGGATCTGGTTCTGTACGGTGTCCAGCGGGCCGTGGTGGAACTTTGTTACTGCAAAACACATATATGTTGCGTAATTGAACAATACTCATGTTGTAAGCGGTCCAAACCTACCGTGGATCTTGCTGGTGTGTACTATTTCTTCCGTACAGAGGTATGACCTTATCCTTATCAACGGCAGCCTTGCAAACGGGACAGAGTTTGCGATTGGGACGCGTCAGGAGCCACTGATGCAGGCACGGCCAGCAGAACAGATGGCCGCACATGCTGACCACAGCATCCTTGGCGGTGTCCAGGCATATGTTGCACTCGTAGAGCGAGTCATCTGCGTTATATTCCTTCTCCTTGTCCTTTTCATTGGCTTTCGTGTCCGTATCGGTGCCACCGGATGGATAGCCACCCTTCAGATCGGCCTTATTGCCACCAGATAGATAGTCTCCAGTAAAGGAATACGAAGTGTTGGACGTATTCAGTTCCGATGCCGCCGAATCGGTTGGAATCGAGTTACCCAGCGGGCGCAATTGACTTGTAGATGACTCCTCAGCCAAGGGTTCTGTGATATCCCGAGTCCAGGCGATCTTGTCGTAGCTCACGTTGTTGGACAAAGTCGATGATGACGACGATGCTCCGGTTGATGTGCTGGGAAGCTCCGCTGGGGTTGCAATTTTGGGTTCCTCCATGGTTTGCCCAGGATGCTGGTAAAGTTTTAATCGTTCAAGCTGCAACGTAAGGTTGGATGATTTAGAAACCCGAATTTTCTGTCTGTGTTCTCCCTATTGACAAGAGCCTAGATTGCTTAGATTAGACAACTAGGGTCCGTACTTTCTTGAATATGACTTAATTTAATTAAATACTTCAAGCGTAGGTTTCCCCCGAGTTCCGCAGCATTCAGCATTTGTCCGACCCGAGGGGGTGGTGTTTATGGCTACGAAAACCGCCCAAAGGGCGTATTTACCGCCAGCTCTTCAAGGATAATGCTCCGAACATTCCCATTGACTGCACCCATATAAATAAAACAGCAAAAGTGCAATTTTGTTTGTTTTGCGCTGGCAAACAAGACGGTACAAGACGGTAGACCTGCATATGTACCTGAACCTATGTTCGTACTTATGTACACATCTATACCCACACAAACACCCGCGTGTATATAGAGCGAGAAGGCTTCCATCTACCTGTTACATATGTACATTGGAAGCGATTATATGCTTATTTATACAGTACGTATAGCTGTTAAAGATGTCACATGATGTTTTTATGGAGCACTTCCTATTGGAGTTAAGGGGAATTATATGCTCATGTTTACTCAAATACACATCGAGTGCCAGCCATTGCTTTTAAACGCATAAGAACTTAATTATACTATATATAACTTCTTGGGGCACAGCAAATAGTATAACGTCTTGAAATTACATACATTGTAAGTGTATTGTTTGCAAAACCTGACTTGTTTGCCCTCATTTTATTGTTCGTTTTCGCTCACTGTTTGCCTTTACTTGCCGTGCTAATTATTGTTAAACCGAATCAGAGAATGTTGCTAAATTATTTGTGTGGACAAGTGCGTCGTGTTACGGTAAAATTGGGAATTTATCAATTGACGTCTTAGCACCTCAAAACAATTGCAATGACGATACCTGACCGAGGCCGATAGACCTTTACCCTATCGGTAAATAGCTGCCTGTATAACAGCCCGTCTCCACCGGACCAAAGTCCACGCTCGCGTTCGATAACTATCGAGTTGGGCGAAAAATCACGGGTCTCAATGAATCTTTTGAAAAGTAATCAGTCCTCGATTGACACAAAACAAAGTACTTAAAACATGCGATGGACAATCGATACCAGGAATCACTCGACCATCTCTAGTTCCAACGATCTGGTCACAACAAAGCTCAATAATTTAAAAATATTGTTGATATTAGCCTAAACAAAAACAAGGAACAGCTGATATGTACAATGCCCATGCATCATAGATGCATGCGTCTATAAGACGTTTAAGTCGTAATCGATAGCTCACCCACTGTGCAGAAATCACGCGACCATTCCTAATTAGAACTGACTTCTTTTAAAACAAAGCAAACGAAATTTAAAGCTTTTTCAATTTATATGTTCCATTGGTGCCTCTGGTTGCAATGAGCTGCTTTGGATGCGGTCGCAAATATGGCCTATTCTGCAAGGAGGCAAGTGTCATCAAGCCAATGCAAACCAATATATATCACCTACTAACATTGTGTTAAAACCGAAATTGTAGTATGGATGCCCCAACTGCGGCTACTCATTCTGCTCCAAGTGCTTGAAGAGACCAATGCCCGTGCCCCGTCACGCAGGAAAAGTGCTCAATGTGTGCCTCATATGCTACGACAAGCTATCCAAGCTCCAGGCGAGCGCCGATGCCGAGAAAGTTATAGACTGTGAGGCTTTGCCGGGGGTCTTAGTCACCAAAATTAACCTGCCTCCTCCCTCCAAAAGTTCAGAGGGCGCCGATGCCCTATTCAAGTAAGTAGAGTACCACATTAGACAATCGATTCTGAAACTATAATTCAATTTATTGCAGCGACAGCCTGCCTGTGGAGGAGCTGCCACAGGCATTGGTTCCCAGTTCCAGTTCGTCACCACATTCCAAAGACCACAAGGATCATATTGATGAGAACCTGGACAGTGAGTTGACCAAACGAATGCAGGCCTATAAACGAGTTGATGCCACCGATGACGAGATCCGCGCCCGTCTTGCCAATCTCACTGGGATGCCGCATACGAAAAGCTACGATAAGAAAGATCTGCTTCTGTCCACCGACCAAAGAAACGATCAGGAGAAGATGAGGGACTTGCTCGAACAATTCGTGGACGAAGCCCAACTGGATCAAAATATCAGCAGACAGAGGGATGACTCAATATCCGACATTGAGAGACGTTTGCGAGCTCTGCGCGACACACCCGTCGATTCCGATGCAGGCCCATCGAGATCCCAGATGGACACTGTCGCGGACAACGAAGAGGATGACGAGACACTTCTACAGAACATATTGAAAAAGGTTCGCATTTATATATTAGCATTATTTTTTTTAAGCCAAATCATCATTGTCGTATTCCCATCCAGTATGTCGCAGAATCGCGCTTACCAGAAACCTCCGAGAGTGAACTTAGTCCAATTAATATTACTGAGTCGCCCGGCAACATCGAAGAATTGCCCTGGTGTAATATTTGTAACGAAGACGCCGACTTCCGATGCCACGGATGCGGTGGGGAACTCTTTTGCACTCAGTGCTATAAGGAGTGTCACGATGATGACGAGGAGTACCGCGCTCACGTTAGAGAAAAGTATTCGGCTCCGCCAAAGCTTAAAGAAAATCACTTCTAATTGTTAATTGTTTACTTGACCGCAATTTTTTGCGTTTTTACGCAATTTTTTGTTTAATTATAGATTGTTTTCAGCCAATGCATTACTGTATGTGTGTATTTATGTGGTGCTACCTCGCTCATATTTGTGCAGTATAATTGTTGCTTCTCTTTCAGTTGTGAGTTAAAACAGGTAGGCGATGTTGGTTCCGAAACATCTTGTGGTTTTTCCACCTTTCAGAAACTGCATTAAAACTATACCAAAGTAGGTGATTTAATGTTCAACATTATAAACCTAACTCGGGTGCATTTAAGTCATGTATGTGAAATGGTGCATTCCTTTTGTCCTTCATTGTTCCTCCTCCTCGATATGGTAAAAGTGGGGCCATGTCTGTATCTCCTCGTACAATCGCCGGCCAGGACTCTCCGTCGAATTGCACTGGCAGTGACAAACTAATCTATAGTCGGTGGATATGTGGCCATCCTCAACGCCGCGGGCCAACAGATTGCGGCACATATTCAAGGCGTCAGCCGTCGGGAGCTCTTTCATGAAGCATCCAATGAAACTGATGCCCAGCGAGATCCTATTGTAACCCAGAGTGTGGGCGCCCACCGTTTGCCAGCCGCGTCCCTCGTAGATGTTGCCATCACAGCCGACCAGGAAGTTGTACGCAATGTCATTCCATCCCCGCGACTCAATGTGGAAGCACTGAAATATATATACATAATTATTACATAGTTCGCAGCATATAAGATTTAATTGTAATTGTATTAACCTACCTGCATATCACGGATAAGTCTTACGTTAATCGCACGCTTTTCTGAACTTTCTGTAGCT
The DNA here is from genome assembly GCF_004382195.2 of Drosophila sechellia. Taxonomy (NCBI): domain Eukaryota; kingdom Metazoa; phylum Arthropoda; class Insecta; order Diptera; family Drosophilidae; genus Drosophila; species Drosophila sechellia. The sequence continues at coordinate 15,799,827 of NC_045954.1, forward strand.
GTGTGTACTGCGTGGAAGAACAATATTAGTTAATCAAGGTTTAAAATACGATATAATCTTAGGTTAGTGAGTGCTAAGCATGATGGCCAGATCAAATAGTACAAAATGTTTTAATTATTGCGTCATACTTTTACAGACAACTTGATTTATAATCAGTTGGCAAACAAATCGTTAAAACGTGCAGCAAACTTGAATACTCACAGATAACCACATATTTAACAGGCAGCTGCAAGGACATTGGCTCGTCCATGGGCTTCTGTGCTAGCCAGGAAGAGCGCGGAATGATGGCACACAGCTCCTTGGGTATTTTAAATTCTGTAAGTGAAATCAGTATTCTATGGTTAACGTGTATGCATCCCCTGCTGAATGATAGCTTACTCTGGCGCCTGATAAACACATCCGAGCACACCCTCTCCTCCGACTCGTCCTGATAGTCGTCTTCGAAATGTGTCGGAGTTTTGGGAGCGCTATCTCTCGGTGGCGAAACGTGCCGCCGATCTCTTCTGTTTTGGGTAAGGCCATCGGCTATGATTTGTATATTTCCATTGATATTGGTAACATTGCCAATATGGACGTTCGTGGAGTTGCTTATATTAACGTTGCCCAAAGTCTGAATGCTGTTGATCGAGTTCATAAGGTCCCTTATGGTGTCGCTAATGATCGAGTGCTTTTTGGTAGCTTTAAGGAGGGGATATTGAATGTTTAATAATTGAATGTGGGAACTTGATCTAAAGTACTACGCACCGATTTGAGTGCCTAGTGTCATGGTGCTGATTTCTTCGCTGGTATTTTGATCGGTATCGTCCTCTTCCTCGGTATAATCGTAGTCCAAGCTGTCCACAACCGAGGACTCTGCAATGGACTCCAGTTCCTCGTCCTCCTGACTGGCCAGCCATTCTCGAGTCCGCTCCTGGCTCAACTTCTTGATTCCCGATTCGGACATGTCCGTAGCTTGGCTTCTGTTTGCTGTCAATAAATGCGCGTGTATCTCTCGGCTGGCCCCTACTTTGTTTATCAATATTGGGAGTTAGAACTGTTCTATTCTCTGATTAGTGCTCGTGTCGTGTCCACCTCGCACGATAAGATAAGGACGTTCCACAGGCTATCCACCATTATATGCGCAGGTGCCGTGGTGAAATGCCTTATTGCATATCAGTCGACTTGGGGCTTTTTTTATTGCATATTTAGTCATGTGTATTAATTATTGTCATGGATATCGAGGATCAGTCTAGATATCGATAAGTATTATCGATGTTCGCATATAGAACAATTCCACTGCCTTTGAAGCGAGCTTAACGGTATCGCACACACAGTGGGCCGGATCCACTAGTTGAGTTTCAGATTTCGATAAGTAATTGATTAACCCTATAAAGCTTACAACAAATTTTAATTTAAATACGAACGAAAATAATAGTTTAAAAATCCCTCTTTGACCGTTTTGGACATATATAAATTTTTTTTCTATAAAAATATATAAAGGTCATATGATTTGTGCAGAGCTGAAAACCCCTTATCACCGGCTAGAATATAACCAGTTTGGTTCACCTATCAAATAGACTAGAGGTTCAATGCACTCAGTGCTGGAAAAGACGAGCTTTCCAACGCTCTTGCCTATATTGGGCTTTAATGCAAAGCAGTTAACTGCAACACTGCACCGTGTTTGATAATAAACCTGTAGAGGAGAGTGATTACACCCAAGTCAGCCCATCTTTGAGCATTAGTCATGGGGCTAGAGGTACTCAGATAAACCACCGAAAGTTAATTCATGCGCTGTAAACATTCACTCGACCACTCTCGCATATGCGCTGTTCTTCCCTCCAAGCCTCTCAATTACTTTCCTTATTTTTGTTTTAAGTTACTGCTGGCTATTCAATCCAACCAAAGAGCTACCAAAACACGGATTTAATATTCACTTAGAGCCATTAAAAGAGAATAAACTAAAATGTAAAGAACTTATAAACTCATTTGATACATTGCTTAAGCGATAGTTTGATGTTTATATTTATTACTTTTGACTGCACAGTGGAATGCATTCAAAGGACTGTTTATGTTTTTGTTCCGGTGTGACCGTAATCCGAACAGGGACGCAGTCTGATTTAAAAGTTAAATTAAAAGCATATAAAAAAGTGCACTAAAATTAAAAATAACTTCCGCTAATTGGACAAAAAATTTAAATATATTGTAAACAACAGATATCGTAATCAAATATGCAAAAATAAGTATTTTTAGTGGAGTTTGAAAAAGGCGGCAATCCAACTTCATTGAATCAGCTGTACAAATAAAGTAAAGCTTTGGTGTTTAAGCTTTTAACATAATTTAAGGGAAGAGAAAACATAAAAATGTATGAAACTGAAAGAGAAAATCTTAGAATTAACGCTCTCTTGGGTTCCACAATTGCTTCCGATTGGAACAGCGCACAAAGAGAGCGACGAAGAGAGCGAGAGAGTTTCGAGTCGAATTGGAATGGCCAGAAAAATATATTTCTGCTTTCAGTTTCGAAAAATTTTTGGATGGAAGCAGCCGAGTGCGAATGCGAATGCTCAATGAGAAGAGCTTTTACTGTTTTACTTTTTGCCTGAAATACATTTTGAGATAATTTCTTATTGGTAGTTCTGTTTATGCCATCGCTTGCGTCTGTCTGTGTTATTTCGATTGCGAGAGCTAGTTAACATTAGTTAAAATTAAAACAAACGCCAGCCAGAAGATATAATCGAATTGCGGTTTTTTTTTCTCGCACCGAATTTCCATCCACATCCGCATCCACCATCCGCCATCCGCCATCCGCCAATCCATCCCGTTCCGTTCGTTCGTCGCTATCCGTCGGATATGTTGTTCTATCGGTGTACCGTACAAGTACAAGTTCGTACCCAGTCCAAAGCCAAACAGATTGCGCCGTGTGCCGGTAAAAATAAGCGCAAAGTTTGAGAAAAACCATCAACATCAAGATGATGTGCCCTGGAGGAGTAAAAAAAACGTCGCGGTCTTAATGAAATCTTAAATAATGGGTTCGCTTTAGCACAATTCGACGTTGCATTCGGCCAGCGGTGTGTTGTGTAAACAAAGTTGTAGTTATAGTTTTAGTTTAATTAGCTTCGCATAAGCTGCAACCGGATCTGAAACAGACCGTGGAAACAAAAAAATAATAATTGCATTTCATGTATGCCAGTGTAAATTTGCGTTCGTGTGTGCCAAGTTTACATATAGAGAGTGGAGTGGATTGGGATTGGATAGTGTTGGATTGGATAGTATCCCTATCCGATTCGCGCCGTTATTGTTAATGCGCAGGTAATTCGGAGCGCTTTTCGGCCATTCTGCCCAATACCAATATTTTGTTCTACATCGTGTTTTTATTTTGTTTTATTTCTTTTTTTTCAACTTTTTTTTGCTGTGCTGTGCAGTGCTGTATGCGTTTATTTGACAGCTTATGAATCACCCGCAAAGATTTATTTGTGCTGATTGCAGCACAACTGTTGCACCCCATTCAAAAAAAAAATAAATAAAAAAATAAATGATCACAAAAAACACCCTTACATCGTCTTCGGGAAAACTACTGAAGCGAGTTGGGCCAGCAAAAAAAAAAAAGAAGAAACGTATAAATACAAATAAATAAATAGTAACCAAGCTACCGAGCCCATTGTTCACCGCCCTTTACTATTATAATTACGTTGCCTTTTTTTTGCAGTGCATTTATTAAGGAATCAGTCTGATATCAGAACAACCTAACTACCGCCTTTAAATCAAAGATATGGTAGCCAATTCCGATTCCGCCGAACAATCGACTCGAGCGACTAGATTCGGTAAACACCGGCCAAGTGCAAACTCGACTCCCATTACCACTGTGTAAATACCAGAAAGTAAACCCGAAAAGAACAATAATTCAGCCTGCAGGGGAAAAACAACAAAAAAACGCACGATACACTTATTTGGAAGTGGATTTAAGTTTCAGTAATGCCAGCCAATGAACGACCAATTGCGATCCGATACAGAAACAGAAACATATGCGACGAGTAAATAAATGCAAATTAAAACAAAAAAGCCGGGCTCATGTCACAATTGGTCATGTAAATCGCGAAAGATAAACATAATCCGTATAATCCGCACAATATCATCGAAGTCGCGACGTTGGAAAATGTGCAGTGCGGTTAAGTCCTGAAAATGGATCGCTTTTCACTGATAAACATCCGCACTTGGGTTTACTTCCTCGATCCGAAAAGTTCGCCGAAGAAGGTGCTGTGAATACCCGAAATCCGCACAGCACTCCATCCAGAGATAGAGATCTCCTCCAGCTTTCGGTTTCCCGCACATCTAGACCATATCCCAGCCAATCGTAGCGACCGCACTAAGTAGCATCTAATCCTGGAGCTTCACACCAATGCGATATGGATTGTGATTACTCGAAGTTTCTGTACAAAAGTAAGTAAGACTACGATTAGGTATGATGATAATATTTAGAATTTACCGACGGCAACTTACACAAACGAAAGTTGAATTTGCCCCGTTCATTTTGAAGAATTACAATTTATTGTGCATTTGTAATTTTCAAATAATCTTCAATTTTAATTCTTAGAAGCAAATGATGAAAGTGTATTTAATGTCGTAGCCATAGAATTAGAAATATGACGAAATATTCAACTATTTACAAAATTTTTGAATGCTGAGAAAAACAAAAAAAGTTCTATTAGGTGGAAAAAATGTTGACTAATACTATAATTGAGGGATTAATGTTACTTTTTACAGTGCGATTAGAGGAAACAAATTTGAAAATTTTGCGATAAAATAAGAAGCAATAATCTTGAAGACGAAAGATCTTTAAACAAATAGCTAGTTAGCCACTACAAACAATCCCATTTTATGTGCCTCTCCAAATCTTAAAATAACAAGATTTTTTAAGTGATTAGAAAATTGCCATAGCAGGATTGCGTCGGTGGTAAATCGTCTCTTTCCGCTGGAAAAACATAAAAGAAGTCTTAATTAAATTCTATTGGGATTTGTTAAGATTATATTTACACACATATTCAAGTAGATTGCCTAATATGCAACGTAAAGTAGCAATACATAAGTTAAATACATTGATAAAACACCAATAAAATGGGAAAAGTCGCTCAGTTCACAGGATCAACTCGATCTGTCCGTATGTTTGTCCGCCAATTTGGGAATTTTGTTTCACAAACATGTCATATTTTTGGAAATAATATAGAAATAAACAAATTCTAATAATATAGAATATAAAAGGCTAGACATATTGCTTTTAGTTTCGCGCTTTTTACGAATCAAGTTAATTTGTCCGTATGTGTGTCCGCATATTTAAAAATTGGATTCCAGAAGAACATAACTACGCCACAAGTACCTTTTATATTGAAACAGAATGCAAGGTTCTAGAACTAGAAGGGTCAAGAATCAAATCGACATGTCCGTAAGTTTGTCCGCCTATTTAAAAATGGAGTCCCAAAAACTATAGTTGCTAGCTGAAACATAACATTTAGCTCGATCATATTCCCCAGCACAGTTTCTGATGCTAAATTAATTCATCTGATAATCGAAAATAACAATATCAGAGCAGAAATCGTACAACACATTGCTTTTCCGCGATAAAAATCTCGTGCTAGCTTTTTTCCAATGAGGATGGATGACCATGATGTGGCTGTGAGTAGAAGGGGTTTTATCAATTTCGTAGGCACATTTCTCGCTAGAGGTATTTTCAGTTTCGAAACATTCCAGCGGGACACTGTGCGTCTTCTTGTTGCCATATCTTCCATAGAAAGTTCGGTGGATTCGGCTTGGTTCGCTTCGGCTTCCCTTGAAAGCGACAAAAGCAGACGACGGAAGAAGCGAAAAGCAAGCAGCACCGGCAGCGTCGGCAACGTCAAAGCGACACAAGCAGCAGCAAGTTGGAAAAAAAGGATTCTTCCCATCAGAAGTTGGTTCCTCATGGTTTTGCACAAGATAAAAATATTTTTTAATGTTCCCTGAACACAAACAAAAATTTAAGGAATGTCACGTTGTAGTGCCGTCTCGCTCCGCTGTGCGCTCCATGTATGCATTGCGCATTTATTTTGGTTCCCGGTCCGTCGATTCTTCTCAGCCGTTGCCGTTCCTGTTGTATCTCGTATCTTCGTTGGTATGGCACAAAGAATTTCTTTTACACAGACAAATGGTTCGCTTACCGGGGACCAAAGATCTGCTTGAAACTCGCATTCGGGGTAAATATATGCGATATATACATATATGTGCATGTGTGTCCATGCGGCGAACGGTGAATAACTGGCCAGAGTCATGTCGAGACAGGCCAATTTGTGGAATCCTTGCAAAGGATACAGACGAGAAGTTCACAATCGACTGGCTTTTCAACTGACTGAGTCTTGATTTCTTCCCATGGCCATAATCCACTTGAAAATGAACTGGGAATGAACAGAGAAACAAGTGGCATCTCTTCAATGTGACCAGATTTCATAAGGTTCATCTGAAGTTTTCAGACCACACACTCCAAAAAAAACGGAAGTCAAGTGCTTTCTTTGAGAAACTAAAATTTTGTGTGCAGCTTGATTTTATTTTTCTCAGTGATGACGAGGAACGAAGACCTTATTTATATAATTCTGAAATGGAACGTTCCTAATTGCTCCCGTTTTAGAAACTATTCTAAAGATGCTCATTTCCAGTGCTCTCAGGTTCAGGTTCAGGAACATTAAGTCAAATATTGTATTAGGATTCTATTTGAATTGCATTATTATCTGGAAGAAGTCGAGTTGGGGATAGTGTGTATAACTATGGAAAAGTTTGTACATTTTTTTAATGACGTACAACCAAGCGAGTTATGTGGCATTTAACGGTTTGTACTGTATGCCAATATGGAAAAGGTAAATCGCGTACAATTGAAAATGATCGTTTTGTCATGTCTGCGGAACGTGACACATGCTGTGTTCTAAAACTAAGCTGTATCGGAAGGTGGTTCAAGTTCGGCAATACGCCTACGGTATTTATGGTATATGTATGTGGATTGCACACCTATCAAAATGTATTCACTTGAACTTAGAGGTGTTCATGCCTACACTTAAAAAAAAACAGTGTCTTTTAAATGGCAAATACAGCACATTTACAAAATATTTGGTTTCTAAAAGTCGAACTATAGTTTTTGTATTACGATCTTTCAGTTTTCTGCCTGCCCATCTGACGTATGTAATGTACCATTTGGCGCTTTTATTTTTCACCTTTTCATTACATTTGTTACTGGAAAATATCAAGAAAACTAAGCTAATAGTACATATATGCAATATATATTACAGCTGTAAGCCTGTTTCAATGGAAACTGATTATTTTCGAATGGGAGAATGCGGCTTTGCCTGAAATATAAATACAGTATGTCAAGAAACTAAAATATTCAACTTATTACACAGTGTGTAAGCAGTTTCTTGACAAACTGTATATATTTATAATATAAATATGCTAAAAAGATGTTGTTTTAAATAATTCACAAGAAGTGTAGACTTTTGGTTTGGCAGGTTTGTTATGATTATTCCCTAAATTGAATGCAATTTAGAAGAAAATCGGATAAAACATAAACTATTAATAGGTAACCATCAAGTTTAGCGAATTCATTAAACATTTGTCCCAAAAATAGTTTGTTTATGTACGTTTATGGAGAAACAATATGGTCACTTAAAATTGAAAACTGTGTTTTATATAAGTAAGTAATTAAAATGAAACTTCGCATTCGATTTAATTTTTTCTATAGCGTAAAAATGTGATAAAAGCAAATTGGTTAAATATATGTTATGTCATCATAACAAATACAAATGAGATTGCAATTATAATTCGATAATAGCATATAGGGTGTGATAATAGCAAATCGGTTAACTAAAAGCGGTTACCTACATATAGCAGAGATATCTGATAGATACCCAAACAAACGATTGCTGACAATTATAGAGGAAATGGTTATCAAGCACTTGTTTGATTACAGTAGGTTCTGGCGATTGATTCGAAAGCATTCAACCCATATACGTTCATTTTTTTTCGACACGAAAATACACAAAAAGTCATCGATTTGAAGCCATAATGAGCACCAAACTGGGCTACGATGTGACCGATCCCACCGTCCAATTACTCCGGGCATCGGCGTTCATGCAGAACGGGCCAGTGAAGCAGGTTCGCAGCCTGGAGGATCTGGACCGCTGGGTTCGCTCGCAGGCCTATTACGATATCATTGCCTACATTAGCAACACCAGCAAGGCCATCCAGGGCCATCGTTTGACGCAGGCCTTTCCGGTGACGGAGCAGATGCGTCGATTGGGCGAGATATTCGATGGACTGGAGCAGCTGATCGTGGAGCATACACCGAAGATGGAGGACTCGAATCTGGCGTTACCGTTCGGCCAGGTCAGAAGCAAGGCCTATCGCACTTGGATGCGGCAGATGTACCAGCATGTGTTCAGCAAACTGGACGAGGCCATCAATGTGAACTGCAAGCACATCAACGAACTGGGACAGTACCTTCGTCGATCTTTTGGGAATGCGAACACCCTGGATTTTGGACCCGCCAACGAGTTGATGTTCCTCTTCTTTCTCTGCGGGCTATTTCGCGCCGGTATCCTGCTGGCCAAGGATACGGTGGCCGCTGCACTGATGCTCTTCAATCGCTATGTGAATGTGGTAAGGCGCCTGATCAGCACCTATGGACTGACCATTGCCAAGGATCCGGCGTGCACCATCGAAGACTACTACTTTCTGCCGTATCTGTGGGGTGCGGCCCAGTTATCGCTGAATTCTCCCTTCTCGCCGATGCAGTGTGAGCAGGGGAAGATAATGGACAGTTATCGGCAGGACTACATGATGCTGGAAATCATTGACCACCTGCAGAAGACACGCAGAGGTCCATTGAGCCGCGTGGCCCTGCAGCTGTGGAGCATCCTATCGATACCCACGTGGCCGCAGGTCTACAGGGGATTGAACCGCAACTACGTCGACCATGTGCTCTCCTCGTTCGGAACCGTAGAGCAAGCCATCTTCTGCGAACTGATGTCCTTCGAAGCGGTTGTACCGATCATTCCTCTGCAACGGGCATACTTGGGCACCCACTTAATGCTGGATGAGAAGGATAACGAGGATGAGCTCGAGCAGAAACATGGGCAAAATCGATGGGAGCTATCGCCACCGGTCAGCAGATATGTCAGCATGGAGCCGGAATCCTTTCTCGGCTTCCAGGGATCCAAGATTCAAAACAAATCGGAGGATAGCGAGGAGGAGCGGCTCTGGATGATGCGACAGTTGGTCGATGAGAACGATCCAAACTCCGAGATGTTTTTCCCGGATCGCGAAGTTAAAGGACGTGATTCACTCACTTCGTTCGCCAACTAAGGTCACTAAAATGTCAATCCAATTAATATATGTGAATTTCTGAGGAAGCTAACTGCATGGAAATTGGTCTGCACTTTTGAATTTTATATTTACGTTATCCCAACTAGCTGATTTATTAATTTGTGTTTCGAATTTCCTGCCAAAGTGCTTTATTTATGTTTAACAAATTCACCTTATTGGAATAGGAAAAGGGACGCAAAACTTTTGTCTGCACGCAGGCGCAAATCGGTTTTTGGTTTAAACTAACTTGGAACTATGGATTTTAAAATAATAATATCGCTTTCACACGAACTCTTGATATCGATATTTCGGAAATCTTGTTGCTCTCTCGTCTGCATCGAGTCGCGGTCAAATTGTGCCAAGCTTTCGCAATAGAACCGTTTATATTATTTTAAAAATAGCCTTTTCCGCGAATTCAAATCACTAGGGATTTTTGAAGTGGCCTGTCTGTATAGTTTGTTCTAACGTTTTCTATGTGTATATCTCATGCAGATTGACGCGTTTATAATTAATCAGGCGAAAAATGTATTTACACAGTAATTGCTGTGTCTCGAAAACAGAGTTTTTGAAAGTGCTAAGTGGAATTGGCATTGGCGTATTAATGAAGGCGCCTTAAACTTAAATCCTAAGCAAATATCGGTACTCTTTTTCATCGCTTGATCCTTCGCTCAGTCTGCTAGCTGGAGGTCACAGTCACCACACAGATCCATCGATCTGATTAAGGACCTGACTTCCGTTGCAAAATTGTGGCCAGAGTTATGGCACCCGAAAGCCAAAAGCAAAAGGCTTGCAAAGTGAGCGAAATCGAAATCGTGCGGTAAGGCGCCAGCGGCATGTAGTTGTAGTTCGAGTTCGTTGGATATTAGTCACACCCGTTGCGAGAGCGAGAGCGAGCGCGAGAGCGCAGAGCAATGTACGTATATGCATGTGCGTATGCGTATGTGTTTGTATTTTAAACTGGCAGAGCGACGCTCGCTCGCTCGCTCGGTCGCTCTCTCTCTCGCGCTCTCACGCTCTGGCTCTGCTTCTAGCCCCACAATTCTGGGCGTGTGTGCGTGTGTGGGATGCACTTGTGTAGGTGATATAGTGCTGTTTTCTGGGTTTTGATCGGGTTGTATTCTGCGCGCGCGCGTGTGTGTGTGTGTGTGTGTGTGTGTTATGGCCAGTGTAGTCATCACTTGTGTTAGGAAACTGAAACTAAACAACCAGATCCACCAGTTATAGTTATGCTGGCAGTCCTCCACATTGTTGTTGTTGCTGCTGCTGCTGCTGCTGCTCTTGCTGTATTTTGCAGAGAATGAGTTAAAGTTGAGTTAGCCAGGCCAAGCAAGGCAACAACAACGGCACGAATCCAGCCAAACAACAACAGCAACAACGGCAACAACATCAACCAGACCCGACCGACCAGCTATAGTGTGTTATCGACGCTGACGTCGGCGTCGTTCTTTGTATTGATTCGAATTTGGATTCAGTCGATGAGTTTCTCTCGCTTCTGCGCGTTGCGTTTTTCGCAGTGTTTCCGCGATTTTTCGTTGTCGTCATCGTTGTTTCGTTTGCCTCGTTGTTGTGTGTGGTGTATAGTGAGTGCGCCCCCCCGTCGCCGTTGCCACCGCCGCAGACGCCTCGTCCCCCTTTTTTTTTTTGCTTCGTACAGCCGTGAGCGGCTGTAAAAGTGTGCGTGGGTTTTTAAGATTATTAAAAGCGATTTTCATTTGGATATTCTGCTGCCTCTTCTGGTTTTTTTACTGCTTCTTTTTTTTTGTTTTTATTTTTTTTTTTAATTTTGTTCTGTTTTGTGTTTGTAATATCTGTATGGGAAAGATTTAAAGAAAATGTATCTTAAGATGTGGCTACTTTTTTGGTTCACCTTCTCGCTCGCTCGTTCGTTTGCGCTCTCTCTGGTCTTTTTGTTTTATCTATTTCTTATATCTATCTCATAAACAGTAGGCGTGTATGGGGAGGGGAGGGCATCCCAAGATATGGACGTGTGTAGCTTTATAAGCAAAATATCCTATGCCTCTAGGTGGCACACCAAAAAAAGAAAAAACGAAAAAGAAATCAAAAAAATCAAAATTTCATAAAAATACATATCTAAATACAGATGTACATGTGCTTGCACACATGTGCGTACGCTTTTGCACACCCATAAACGCGAATACACACATGTGCACACACATGCATGTAATTAGAATTGCACTTGTGCAGAAAAACAGATTATTTGCTGAGGCCCCAAGCAGATGAGAAAATGCACATGTACGGGATACCATCGTCATCGTCATCGTCTTCTTCATCACCAGAAACAGAATCGTAATTAGAATCAGAATCAGAATCGTCATCGCCTAGGAGCCCCATCTCAATTACGAGCTCCTCCATTAACTAACGAAGTGTAGGAAAAAGTCTAAACCAAACCTATCCCATCAATAGTTGGCTCTCCGGTGGCCATTCTTCTTTCTTCATCTTATTGCCGCAGCTGCGCCTTATTTCCACTGAAAGGCTTACTGACACATTCTCACTTTCACAAAGACCACGACGATATTGTACAAAGCTGCTCATACAATATACACAGTTATATATATATATGTACATATATCGGGAGAGCGATGAGAGCGGGAGAGCGCGAATAGAGTGAGATTGAGAAGATGCAGATGTGTGTGTGTGTGTGTTGCCTGTTTAACTTTAACGGAATCCGAAAAAGATCTTTCTCACTTCCTAAGAACTCCGAACCAATTCATGAATTATTGCAGATGTGAGTAAGTATTGCGAGTTTGCATGTGTGTGTGCACGCGTAGAATCGAAAAGTAAAGTAGTGCAAAAACAAGTATCGAATGAGCCACATAATCCAAAGCGAAAGGGTTTCATTTGTTCGGTTTTTCGTTTGAAAGTCAGCACAATATCCCCACGCCCCCGCCCCCGCCAACGGGCCCGCTCAAAGACGCTGCCATAACTTGTACACATGTATAATATAAATTAACAAACCGCTCCATCGTGTTATCAACGACATAGATAATAACACGCCCAGCGCAGAGCCTGAAAAACTGAAAAGCTGAAAAGCTGAAAAACAGTTACTGATACAAGCGAATAATAATAACAAGAGTGAGTGCCTTGCCTTTGACCAGCCGGAGACGACGACAACGTTTGATGTTGTTGGTGAAGACGGTGACATCAGAGTCTAATTCTAGCGCGAACAGATTTCTTTTAATTCCGTGAACTAGTGGACAACGCACCGTACTCGTACCGCACTCGTTCCATACTCGAAGTCGTATTCCTATTCCTCCGGGCGGGCACACTCGTGAATAGCGAACCCTAAACGAAATCTTCGAAGAAGAAAAGCTGGCTGCATGAAAAACATCACCAGCTCGAGCACTTGCAGCACCGGGCTGCTGCAATTGCAGAACAACCTGAGCTGCAGCGAGTTGGAAGTTGCCGAGAAGACAGAACAACAGGCAGGTCCGTTGCCCATCCAAATCACCCAGTCATACAAAGACACACCTCGTAAATCCAAACGCTAAGCCATAAACCTCCACCTCCACCTCCACCCCCACCCACCATACCCACCATACCCCATCCACCGCCCAAAAGTTTGTCGATCTCTGGTTTTTCTTTGGTGACTTTCCTCGTGGGTTCTCAATGCAAAGCACATGCACATGCATGGCGGGTTTTCATTTGAGAAAGTCACCCGAAAACGGAGACCTGAACTGCAGGGCACCTTCTCTCCATCGCTACAGAGTAAACTCTCCACCCATCTGCACATATCTCATACATATCGTACACATACACCATACATACATACATAACATACATACCCAAATCTAAATCTAAGCGTTCTAAATCCGAATAGAGAGGGCAAGCCGCCGCCACCAACTTTCGATTGCCAAGATGAATAATTCAATGGATTAGTCAGGTTTAAGATAACACAATGGTTCTTATAAGTTGGGGGGGGGGAGCTCGAAAATATTTTGCCAACCGAGCGGATTTCGAAAAGAGCTTTTCTCGCATGTGTTGTTCATTTTGCACAGCATTGCATAATCATATTTTTGGCCAGATGCTTGTAAATGCAGTGTGGGAGACAATTCGCAGCACAAAAAAAATCAAAAAAATCATACATATACATACGGATTTTGTCGATCTGGATTTTGGCGAAATATGTTGACATGTCCACGCGATCTGCTGTTTTACGATATATTTATTACCTCAGTTTAAGAGCCATCAACTTGTCTGCTGTCCACATACACATAGATACACATTAAGAATAGATACATATGGACATATACTTTTATTTTTATTACTTTACTGGCAATAGTGGGCAACGAAGATTGATCGAATAGCTGAATATCCTATTGGAATCGTTGAAAATAACCGGAAAAAGATTTCCCACACTTGTGGCTATCCTTTGCCGTACTCACAACTTTTCGGTTTTAAACAAAAACTTTGAAACAAAACTAATTCACTTAATACTTGTACTTCTGAATCGCATTCTACACAATGAATTTCTAAATGGGCTGTAAATATTTACAATAATATCGTAATACCCGCACGTACCTTTCTCCAAACAACGCAACCATTGATAAGTGATAAAAATGAAGTGAAAACAATGAAGAAGTCAGCTTGGATAAGCCGAACACCACATACTCTAGAAGTTACAGCCAAAATGTATTACTCACGTTGGTATTTGACCAGTTGCTATCACAGCTATGGGTTTCAGTAGCCTACGAAATGAGTATGTCATGAGTCATTGGCGAATATCTTTAAGAGCAACGAAAACATATCCGATTGTGATAAAGTTAATCGCAGTTACTTAAAAAAAAAACAGCAAGCTCGGGCCATTTAGTTCTTATGACTGCTGCGTTACTTACTCAATAATGGTGTTTCCAGCATATCGATGAATTATAAATTTAAAAAAAAAACACATCTTATTATGAATTCTTTACTCAATTATGGTTTTATGCCTTAAGTTTCGTATGTTAAGTTAAACGTACGTAAATTTCCAACAATATTTGATCTTATTACTACAGAGGTTTTAGGAAAACGTAAAGCTGTTCAGCTTAAAATATCCTATATCCGCTCGAAATCGTAAATATATCCAATGAACCATTATAGTTTTCACTTCCTTCACACATTTGTTGTCCATTTTCTAGCTGTCTGTTCTTAAACACTTGCTCTGAGTAAAGTATTTCGTAGTTTCTTTATTTCTTTATGTTCATTATTAACATTGCCTCACATAATTTCATTAGAAGCTAAGCGGACAAAAGATGTATTATTAATTATTTCGGCGTTGCACCTCACAGAAATTCCTTTTTAACCTTTGCCAGGTTGCAAATTCGTTTGTGCTGACTTCTAAAGATTTTCGGCAGCAGAAAATGGAGTGCGCTGTTTTAGGGGTTGAATTTATGAAAGGGCAGCGCACCGAACTCTATATGCCCTATGAATAATCAATGAATTAATATGAAGTGATGTAATACTTGGGAGTTTAGGTTATATAATACATATGTGAATAATTAAAGTTTACAGATTGTGATGCTGATTAGATATATATATGTACACTTTATAGAATTAGAATTGTCGCCCTATTTTCCTATAAACCTATCGACTTGGGAATAATTTGAAGATCTAAAAAATCAATTCTACATTGATCTGTAGTATATGTAGCCAAAGGTGATCCTTTTGAGAAAATTAAAGGATTGTGCTATACTAAAAATATTGTCAATAATTTGATAATGCATTGCACTGCTGTCCTTTTATGTTATTTGCCACTGAAAAGATATGAACAATCATTTTTACCTGTTATGGTATCTGCTTAAGGTCAAAATGATTTTGCCTGTGTATAGGGATTGCGGATCCCAACTTTGATCCTGAGTGCGCTAAGTACTAAGTACGTCATCGCCGAGCTCCTTGCCATCCCATCCAGGCACATTCTTCGTTTATATATGTATGTATGTGTGTACATTATGTATGTGTATGCGACGGGGCATACATAAAGAAAATGAAAAAGCAGAATGCATACCATAAATTCCAATTGCCGCACAACAAAATTGCGGCTTCTAAGGGTAGGAATGGAAAAGGCAGGAAAAAGAACACACATTCCCTTATTAAAACCGAACAGAACAGAACAGAACTGAACGAGCAGCTGCGTGTTGAGTTTTCGAGGCGGAAATTGAGTTCAAGCGTACGAAAGTCTGTTTCTAGTTTTTCTAATTGGAAATTATCCCGAACTGAACCGCTGGCTGTTTGAATTCAGAAATTCTGAAATGCCATGTGATAATATTAATGCACGGTTCAGCTATTTTGTCCGTTTCATTGCGCTCCTTTTCGTCCTTTTGTGTGTGTGTGTGTGTGTGTGTGTGTGTGTGTGTGTGTGTGTGTGAGTGTGCGTGGAGTGCTTACGAGATTATGAAAAATGGCACATTCACCCCCTAAAACGATCACAACCCCTGCACTGCGCCATGCATTTCCAAGCTGTGCAATATGCATTCTACTTTTTTGATAGCCATACAGTCGTTTCCGTTTCGGGAATTTCTGGTATTGTGCCTAGGATAGATTGAACTTGCTCTTGATTCTGGAGAACTGCGTTCGCTAAGCTTCCTTACAACACCATTCTATGATTAACTACACCCATATATATCATACTTTATTAAACTGAACCGTACTAAGCCCTGTTTCTACTTACTATAGCAGTTTAACTATACAATACTATACCATTTTTTACTCCACTATTACATAACCTATAAGCTACTATTCCAAACTGAATAGCTGACTACAAACTACTATACCCTATATGCCATATCTCGCACTATAACATTCTATTCCTTATCATACGATAACCATAGCATACCATGCCTCTGATCCTTGATTGTGCTGACTCGCCCCCTGTCTGAAGTTCCGTAGCACACCTTTACCTATGCTAGACTATAGACTATAGACTATAGACTATACCATACCATGCCACACCATGCCATACCATATCATACCCCTGCGAACTCAGACTCTCACTTGACGCCCCACACTGCAGGCTGGCTATTTGAAGGCTTCTACTACCATTCTATTCTATTCTATCAATAGTACGCTGCGAGGGTATGTGCCACACTGCATTCTATCCGCTGCCTCACGAACACGAATGCCTAGAGCAACCATCCCTATAGGTTTATATGGGCGAAACACCAGGGGCAGAAAAGGAACCGGCCAAAACAAAGAATAGAAATATGTGGAAACTATACGGCACATTTCAGTTTGACGTGCGCGTTTCTCTTAACCAGACGCATTTTAGTTTTTGTTTCTTTGCCGCTGCCGTCCGGGATTGTTTTTTTTTTCACGCTGTGTGGAAGAAGCAAGTCGAACACAAAACAAAAATAAATTACAAAATAATTGAAATTATAATGATTCGATAGATGTGTATATAGACTCGTACGCTCAGCAGTGATATGTTTAACTGAAGCGAGATTTTGTTCGTGTTCGAAAAAGAGCCCATAGGCGTTTTTTGAAGCTTATTTTGGAATATCACCAAGCGATATCGGCTTTACAGTGGCGCCCTTCTCAAATCATTTAGATTCCCTCGAGGAATTCAAGGAGTTATCGGGTGAGTGGATTGGCATCTGATGCTCAATTCAGTGGGATATATGTAGATTCTTTGATTCCTTTGAAAATATACAATTATGGCTAGATCTTATTGGTTTTCTTGTCAGTCGAGTTTCAATAATGCTAAAGCGTTGAACATTTAATTAAAATCGTCGAAGAAAAGGAGTCTCTCGACTCTTAGAATACTCATTACCTTGTTCAAAAAGTGTTGCACACACGCAAGCGTAATGTTTATCAGCACTACAATACTATTTTCAATTGGAAAATACTTTTTTTCGAATTGAAAAACCATTGCAGTATGGCTTGCCTATAATTGAGTCTTTCCTCTCTACCTGTTACATGGTGTTCGACAAACACAGCATACCATCGAATACCCTATGCGAATACACCATCCCTTAGCTGCGCCAAATATTTTTCATCGAGTCCACCGTCCACCGGGGATGTTCGAATCCAATTCGCACTGCTTAATGCCGTTCAACCCTTTCCAAATATCCACTACGAAAATGTAAACAATGGTGTGTTGAAACTATTTAAGTTTCTATTCATTTGAAAAGAATTTTAATTGGCTCGTGGGCGCGGAGGCAATCGCCAAATGGGTTTCCTTTCCAATGGACAGAGAAGTTGGGAAATCTTACTTTTAATGTGTGGCGAAAGCCTCGATCCGATTTATGAACAAAGTATCTCGCTTTTGATTGGATTGTTTCAAATGTTTCATAAGGTTGAGAGTAGTTATTCATTATTTGCAAGATGGTTGGCGAATATTCCTATTTGAATTTTGGCATTAAAGATCCGAGATCCTTCTAGGATATTTCCGATAGTATTTCAAATTGCAATCATGTATACGATGTTTTTTTTTATTCTAAGATCACACTTTCATTCAAAGGTGTGTGCTTTGGCATTTCTATCATAGGTACAGTAAACATTTTATTTAATTTTTCATAATGTTTTCAGTTGGACCCGGCACCATACCATCACCGTGGACACCAGTGAATGCCGGTCCTCCAGGCGCACTTGGATCGGCAGACACAAATGGCAGCATGGTGGATAGCAAAAACCTGGATGTTGGTGATATGAGCGATGTAAGTTTGCTTTCTTAAGATTAAGATCAAGTCCAGGAACTGCATTTTGGAATATTTTGAACAAAGTATTTACCCATAATCGAATTAAATGTTTTCTTGTTTCTGATTGAGAAATGTAGTTTTTTGGCAATGTTTATGGTGAACTATAAACTTAAAGTACCTTGTTGTGTAAACAAAGAACATAGCACTGTACGCCAAAGATCTGGCAAATCTATTTATCATCTCTTGAGTGCAAACAAATTTTTCATAAATATTCCAGGACGAAAAGGACTTGTCATCCGCTGATGCCGAAGGTGTATGGAGCCCAGATATCGAGCAGAGCTTTCAAGAGGCTTTATCTATATATCCGCCGTGCGGACGTAGAAAAATCATTTTATCCGACGAGGGTAAAATGTACGGTAAGTGCAAAGGAATCTAATTACCAATGTATAGAAATAGTTGGAAACCCATACTTCTGCATACGAATACTGACATATAGCAGCTAGAACCCATTGGGAATTATAGCATTGCAGAGGAAACTATCTGTTCTGTTTGAGTCTGTTAATGTTATTTTGAAAGTGCTTCCATCATAATAGATCCATTTTTCACTAGGTTCTGTAACACTAACAATGCTATATTCGCTATGTATTAATTCAACTCATTTAATCTTGATCCTTTTATAATGCAGGTCGCAACGAGCTAATCGCACGATATATAAAACTGCGCACAGGCAAGACGAGAACCAGGAAGCAAGTCAGTTCGCACATCCAAGTGCTGGCTCGCCGCAAGCTCCGCGAGATCCAGGCGAAAATCAAAGTGGTGAGTGGCCTGTGGGGGGTTTTACGAACAGTGTAGTTGGGATTGTAGGGCTCTAGGGTTAGATATGTGCCCATAGAAAGCGAATTTTACAGCTAGATCCTTGGGTTGGATGAGCATGAAAAGCAAGGAAGACTTGTCAGTTGAGCTGCAAATGTGTCAGATGGAAATCGCAACACCCATCTCATCTTAACATCCCCCCAAAGAATTGAATTCGAGCAATAGGGAACTCCCGGTCGTTCAAACTGCAGAAGGGTCAACCGATTCAAACTTGGTTAATGCGATGATGTGATGCGCACTTAGTGGCAATAAACAGCATGCAAATGTTGCAGCAAACTGCACCAGCGATCCAATCGCAATCACAAGCACAAACCGACTGTGAACACCATATCGTATATCGTATATGAACACCCTCCGACCAACTGAAACTCTTTTGCAGGAAACCAATGGTGTGTCTTTGCATTTATTAAATGAGAAAGAACAAGCGTTGCAGGTCATGAGCACAATGACCAGTTCGCAAATCGTGTCCGCCCAAGCGGCCAACAATCTGGCATTGGCTGCCTCGGCATTATCGGCAGCAGGTGGTGGTGGTGGCGGCGTCCACCACACCACAAGGCATCTCAATCTCAGTCTCCCACCACCCCCCACCCACCATAGACACTCGTCGGCGGCAGCGGCAGCAGCTGCTGCAGCAGGCGCAGCAGCCGCAGCAGCCGCAGCAGCAGCAATAGGCAGCCATGTCCCTTCAGCCGCGTTGGTCCCCGGACCGCCGGCTATACCGTCTACCACGTCGACGTCGTCGTCCTCTGCATCACCACGACAGCAGCAACAGCAACAGATACAGCAGCAGCAACAGCACCACTACCACCACCCAGCCCACGCCCACCACCACCACCACCATTCCCATCCCAATTTGACGCACCTACCGCATAGTCATATGCATCCACACCATCACCAGCATGCGGCAGCCGTTGCAGCGGTATACCATCTACAGCAGCAACAGCAGCAGCAACAACAGCAACTGCAGCAGCAGCAGCAGCAGCAGCAGCAGCGGGCAAACCATACGGACAACGATCCAGTGGCTCTGGGTACTGGCGGCGGCACTAGTGAGGCGTCGCCAGCACCGCCAGCGCCACCACCTCCTCCGCCGCCGCTGCCCCATCCGCCGTTGTATTCTGGCGTAAGCTAACGTTAACGTTATTATAACCAACTCTCGATTTCCACCTCTCGATTTCCACAACCTTGTGCAAATCACTCCGTATGCTGTCATACCGCGATCCAAAACAAAAACCGAAAAGCCGAAAAAGCGAATAGCAAAAAGCAGAAACTGAAACACACGCAACTCATTTACCAAGCTACTGCGCGCCTACTGTTGCATCGAAAGAAAAAAAACAACTGCACAAGAGAATCATTGTAGCTCCACCACCGACCACCATCATCACTGCCATAATCCGCAATGCTCATTTAGGATTTGCAATTGTCTTGTTTAGCTTTCTGTTTTGTGTGCTCACCCCAAAAAACAAAAAAAAACATCAATGTGCCGAAGGAACCTCTGACCCAGCTTCTCCAGTCTCAACAGATTTGAAATCGCTCAAAGAGGTGTCTTAGATTATTGTGCTGTTCGATGATATGTCATCATCCAAGTCTAAAGTAGCTCGCTTTTGAGAACACCTCGTTTCAAGAGATTTCGGATCTAAAGAGGTTTGATTCCTTACAATAAGATGTTTGTTTTCAACTAATATATTAACGAAGCTCACTTTTAAAGACCTCTTGCATCTTCAGGGGCTTTAAACCTCATAGGAAGGTCTTTAAAAGTGTATCATCTTAGGACCACTAACGTAGACACCTCTTTGAATGAGATTTCGAATCCTCGTAGGCTTTTGGGTGTCCGTGAGTACGCAACGAAGAATATGGCATAGCCGCCATATTCTGTAGCATACTTTTGGACACTTTGTTGAAGGGATTTTCGATCTATCGCACCCGTGTATATAACCAACTTGCTGCCCTCGACGAGGAACTCCACTTTTCATCTCAAACAACCCAGCACCGTCACACTCCTCTCCTCCTCCTGTTTTCATCTCTAGCTAGCCATGCCATCGAGCTCCCCAACCCTATCACCCGCCAAACCACTCGAACATCAAAATTGCCCATCATGGCCTAAATGAGATGCCCCCGTCGTACTGCTACGCCAAAACCCCAATGCGCTCGCTTGCTCATTTGAAGTAGACTCCTTGCTTTTGACTTGCTATGCGAAGAAAAAAAAAAGTAGCTTCGCCCCAAAAAAAAAAAAAAAAAAAAGAAAAAAAGAAAACCAAATTCAAAGTTCGCTATAGATCTGTGTGTGTACTATCGTATGTAACAACATACTCGCTGGGTAACCTTAGTTAAGTGATACAATCAGTTGGTTAGTGAACAGTTGATTAACAAATCACCTCTCGCCATATGTCTAACCACTCTTGTACATCATCTACTGACACCGATGGGTCTTAGTTTCAAAGCTAGCCTAACCATTCGATCGATACGAGTATGAAACTGATTTTGATCACTTGCATATTTGCACTTTTCCCAACAGCAATTCTGGCAACCTGGACTACAGCCAAGCACGTCCCAAGAGTAAGTTGGCATCTCGTCGTCTACTTTATGAGCTAGCTATACAACGCATTTGCATTGACCAATAGTTTCTATGATTACAGCATCAAGCCCTTCCCCCAGCCGCCGTATCCAGCTGGCAAAACGTCGACTGCGGTTTCCGGGGACGAAACTGGAATTCCGCCCTCACAATTGCCCTGGGAAGGACGAGCCATTGCCACGCACAAATTCCGCCTACTCGAGTTTACGGCGTTCATGGAAATCCAGAGAGATGAAATTGTACGTACGAACCGTCTCCCTCTTCCCCCAAAAGCTACCAAGCCACCATCCCCTTGTGCGCTGCACTGTGCACCATCAATCAAACGAAAATGTGTTATTAATAAATCCCCATCTGCGATATCCACAGTATCACCGGCATCTATTCGTTCAACTTGGCGGCAAGCCATCCTTTTCCGATCCATTGCTTGAGGTGAGTACTACTCCATGGCAAATAAATTGTAGTTCTGCAATGTATTACTTACTCTTCTTTCCCAACGCAGACTGTTGATATACGGCAAATATTCGACAAGTTTCCGGAGAAATCTGGGGGACTCAAAGATCTCTACGAAAAGGGTCCACAGAATGCGTTTTACCTAGTTAAATGCTGGGCGGACCTGAACACCGATCTAACAACCGGCAGCGAAACGGGTGATTTCTATGGCGTAACCAGCCAGTAAGTATTCGATGTATTTGGATGATCATCCTAGATTATATATGGTTAGAGTGATCTGATGAAAAACAATCAAAAATACAAAATGATTTAAATGGCGACTCGTTCCATCCGCAGATACGAAAGCAACGAGAATGTCGTGCTCGTGTGCTCCACAATCGTTTGCTCCTTTGGCAAGCAGGTGGTGGAGAAGGTGGAAAGCGAGTACTCTCGACTGGAGAACAATCGCTACGTCTATCGCATCCAACGCTCCCCCATGTGCGAGTACATGATCAACTTTATTCAGAAGCTGAAGAACCTACCGGAACGCTATATGATGAACAGTGTGCTGGAAAACTTTACAATATTGCAAGTAAGTTTGATCTTGGGCCCATCATGGTTGAAATACGCATAATGACACGTATATATGAATTTATTTTAGGTAATGAGGGCCCGCGAGACGCAGGAGACACTGTTGTGCATAGCTTATGTGTTTGAGGTGGCGGCCCAGAACAGCGGCACTACCCACCACATATACCGTCTAATTAAGGAATAGCAAAAGCTGCATGGAGCAGAACCCAACCTGTCTGCGAATCCCATCATCAACACACAAGTTCACAAATATACCGACAACAACAACAGCAGCAGCAGCATCAACAATAATAGTAGCATCATCAATACGGCTAAGAATTGCGATAATAAGACGAGTAATGAAATTGCCAACACAATATCCAACACCAAGAGTGCCAGAAGCAACATCATCAGCAGTATCAGCAGTATCAGCAGTATCAACAGTATCAGCAGCATCAGCAACGCCAGCAACATCGGCAACATCAGCAGCATCGGCAGCAGCAATAGCAACACCATCGCACTAAAATGTGGCGACAGCAATATGAAAACCAGGAACCTATCCGTTGCTGGCGGCACAATTATAAAGCAATCACTCACCTCACCGCAACATCATACGGATATCGATGCCTTGACAGCACTTCAAGTGGAGGAGGTTATTTATACACAGTCTCAAGGGAATACCAGTTATCAATTAGACTCCGAAACAAGCATTGCTCCCAACGTACAAGAGCCAACACTCCAGCAGCAACATACCGCCTATGAGGACCGTACAGTGACAGTCCTGCCACCGTATAATCTATGTATCGGCAACAAGCAACCACAACCATTCGAGGCTGAGCAACACGAACACGACCAGGAACAGGAACTGGAACTGGAACTGGACCAGGAACAGCAGAAGCAACTGGGGAACGCGGGCTATGAGCAGTTCCTGAAGTTGTCCGCTCATGAATATTCAGAAACTGACAGACGCTCCGCGGCTGCTCTAAATCTCAGCAGTATTGGCGAAAAAGAAGCGGCATTGGTCGGTGAATCCAAGGCGGATCTTGAAGATCCGCCAGAGTTTCGGATGCTTCGAGAGGTCAGAGTGACCGCGGCGGAGGATCCACGTCGAGGACCCAACGCCAATGGAATCAGTAACAAAGGCCGTGAGCCGTGAGCGCCATATAATACCACCAGCCTTTAAGCAAGGTTGAGGCTAATTTTAAGGGTTAGAAATACGATTGCAAGGAACGACACAATCAGAGCTTTTTGTTTTCCACCCAAAAAAAAAAAAAAAAAAAAGAAAAAAACCACATGGCAGGGGACAATGGAAGAGCCTCAAAACAAGAGATGATTGATTGGTGTTCAGTATCGAAATCAGATTTTTATTTGTGCAAAATAAAAAGTGTATCATATTTTATGTTACAATCATTTGAAAGACTCAAACAACCGACTTTAGTTCAGCATAGAGTGCTTTCTGTAAAATTGTACTATAATACATAAAACAAAAACATAAAAAAAAAATACATTTAAATGATCTCAAAGTTACTTAAAACATATTTTTTGTGTATAATTTTTTTTATGAAAACTTTACAAAATCCTAAAAACGCATAACAAACAAAAAATAATGCACGAAGGAGTCGTCCTGCGCCGATTTTAAAAAGTAGCAAACTAAGAGTATATATATATTGAATATGTTTGAAACAAAGAACGCCGCAACAGAAACAGATACAATATAGTTTTCCGAATTACCATTTAGATATGCATGGTCATGTGCAAGTAGGATTAAGCCATTTTTTTTTATATAACAGCCCTTGCGTAAGGCTACAAATTGTATAGAAATAATACGTTAGTTTTATTTTATTCAAGCTCTCAAGCTTAATCTTCATTTAGCAACTGTGCTGAGCAGTCGAAGGGAAGGCCAAGTTGCCAACTAGTTTAGATTGCTGGCTGGAGTGAGAGCGCTGATATGGAGCTAAGGTGCGATAAGGTGACATCGAGCACCTGGCTGGCGAGGAGCTGAAAGTGAAATTCAAAATTTGTTCATTGATTTCGAAATCCTGTCGTGGAAGCGCGAGTGGTGAGAGATGAGGAGGGTCAAGGAGCGAGGGAGCGTAGGAGGATCTTGTGTGTTACGCGATGGTTTTTGTCTATCCATTCGTATTCGTAGTGGCAAAAATGGATATGTAAGTAATTGAATTAAGCAAGTGTCGAATGATCCACCGTTAATTAAATTATTGATTACTGATTTAAATTCATTAGTATTAAAAATGCTTATATATTATGATATGATAATTACTGGTATGTAATTAGCCATTTCTGCATCCACCGAAGACAAGCTCGAACACATCAAATGTCCAAAACTGTAAGAAATTATACATAAATGCAGAAGAAATAGCATACCGATTTATTTTCCGATCGAAGTAAAGAGGTAAAGATAACTAAAATGTATTCTGAATGTAAAACAGCCTAATTAAAATTATCTAATTAGTAATAATACGATTATATATACATATATATATATATATATATATATATATATATTTACCAAATAATATAACATATTTATGCTCTAAAGTATATACGACTACAGCAAATACGCATTTTTTGATTTTTTGTTCGTAGATAAGATAAGTTAATGTGAAAAGAATAACATGATTGCATACTAAAAAGTTCCACAACAATGAACGTTGAATTTTATTTCGAGAGCTAAGAAAACCAGCAACAAAAATATTTTAAAGCTGTAGACTTAAAAATATTATTATTAAAGATCACTAATGAATATGGTTGGCAAATATAGGTGGAGAGTAAATATAATAAATTCAAATTTAACCGAAAGTCTTTGATTTCAAAATTGTAGCAGCCGAATAAGTTAAATTCAGCAATATAATTTCAATCAGAGATGCAATTATTTTACAAAACAAATAATTTTCCTGTCATGGACACAAAATTCGAAAAATTCTGGAAAAGCAGCAAGAATGATTGGTTTTAAAATTTGTACTTGGATTTTTGTATCTATATGCCTACCATATAATATCGTGCAAAAGGGGCAGATGGTATTATAGAAAACCTTGACACGCAACCTTTTGGAGATAATGGATCAATTTGCGTTCAGGAAAACTGGTTTAAAATCGAAGCAAAGACAACATACAATGTTGGCCAGCTGAAAAGCTTCCATTCTTGATTGGAGAAAGCTTCCAACTTCCTTTTTGGGACCCAAACTAAAACAAAACGATGAATCAATCAACTGCACACCCATCAATCGTGCTTGTGAGGCAAAATTTCCAGTTCACACCATGCAGCATTTCACAAACAGCTTCGTTTATGCGGAGAACAGAGTTTATGCGTACATTGAATAAATATCAAACCGTTTTTAAAAAACATCTCAAAAACAACGGAAACTTTACCATATTGTACATCTAAAACGATTAACGGTTTTACAATCAATCACACGAAAAACAAACAAATTGACTAAGAAAAACGCAAAAACCAGTTTTTTTTAGTAAGACAAAGCGCTTTTAACGATTTATAAAAATGACAAACAGTAAATGGTCGAGCTATTTTGTAAATTTCCTTCAGTTTTAGTAACTCCACGAAACCTTCGAGAAAATTATCTTTCCCAAATGCCCTATGCTTCAGTCCTAAAGCGAAATTCAATTTGGTTTTCGAATTAACTTACTAAAAATAATAAAAAACCAACCTTTCGACACCCTCAATACTTTAACCGACTGACAATAACATAGTTAATTATGATAAAAAGTAATATATTCTGTTATATTTGAATAAAGAGTGCTGTAATTATCAAAACATATAATCAATTTTTAACTGTCTACAAACAAACCAAAAATTGGATTGTTAATTGCATTGCTTTAATTTAATGATGTTCGAAGTTATGTTTACGTGTTGTTTCGTTTTGGTAATTTTTGGCGCACATGCAATTAATAGATTATTTTTCTTATTTTATTGGTATTCCTTTAATGCTGATACATTTGTTTTTAAAGGTGTTTTGATGCTCTCATCATCGGGCGCACGTCCTACAAGTAGGGATAGCCCATGTTGCGTCCGCCTGCCGCCGTTACCGTTGCTGCACCGGGTGGATAATTCTGTGCATATTGTGGAGGAATGCCCATTGCTGGGCCAGCGGTGATCATCAGTTGCGGCTCCATCTGAATAATGTTTTTGTGCTCAGTGGAATCGTCCTCCTTCTCGCGCTGAGCCTCGTTCAACTCAAGTTTGTCCACCTTTGTTGTGTATTCACGCAGAACCTGAAAAGCATACACCAAATTAGTATGCCATCAGTAGCTATGCAACCAAATGGATGTACCTGAATCAAATAGGGCATGGCGAAGTCAACGATTTTGTGTTTCCAGGCCAACTCCAAGATAACATCAGGGCGCAGCAAGTCGTAACACTGGAAATTCACACATACATATTAATAAAATCAAATATCCAATTAACATTCATTATTACTCTGCTACCCACCTGATAAAGACAAGCTGCAAAACAATCGTAAGCGTCACGTTCTAGGAACCAACCCAACAACTCCTCGGCAATATCTTGCTTGCAAGATTCGGCGGCGTACTCCATAGCATCCTTGTAGAGTTTGTCCTTTTTGCAGAGCTCAACGCTCTGTTTCCAGCGGTTATTTCCTGAAATTGCAATGCAAATATATTGTATAAGTTGAAAATTGCAAATATGGTTAAGTGCATATGGTTAACTCACCCTTGTACAAGTAGGCGGCAATCCTACGGAATTCGGTAAGTTCGTGCTTTTCGAGTTTCTGTGCCAACGCAATGTTGTCAAAGTTGTCAAATCCATCGATCGAATTGCGCAGGCCCTGGTAGTCCTCCTCGTCGATTAAGAGTCCGTTCAGGGCTTCGTTGATTGCCTTGTTATTGAGAGATTGGACTGAACGCAGATAAGGCTTGACGAGTGGCAAATAGCCGGTTTTGGAGAAGTAACTAACAGCACGAGTGTGATCCATCCTGGGTGCCAGCACGAGCAGCATGTCGTTCAACAGCAGCGGCTTGAAGTCCAAATAGAATTCGATGGCCTTGTAGTACAGCTCAATGTTGGCCACCTTGGTGATGATGTCCTTGAAGTGCCCCTCGCGCCACGCCTCCGTGGGATGAGCCATCATGGCCAGGACGGCGTTGTCGTACTCCTCGTACTTATCGTACAGGAACACCAGCTCCGACCACAAATGAGCCGATTCAGCGGCACGCAGAACTTTTGGAATGTTAACGCGAGACCAGAACAGCTCCAAGTGTTCGCGCATTTTGGAAGGTTTGAATTTTGAATAAAGTATAGCTAATTCGGTGAACATTCCCATGTGCGCACGTTCCAGCCCCAAAGCCGACTCGAGCAGCGCAATCAATTCATCGAAGTATCCCCGGTTCTGATAGTAGTTAATCAGATCCTCCAGCTCATCGGCATGCACCACAATGTGCAGGCCACACATCTGGGCTAGCCTAAACTCCTCGGCGTCCACGCAGGCGAAGCACACCTCCTTCCATGTGCGCGTTGAGTTGGCTTTCCGCGCCGAGTCCACGGCCCCTTGGAACTCCTTCAGGTAGACCAAAGTGATGGCCAGACGGGCAAAGTTGCTCACATTGTTGTACAGTAGCTTCGCTGCATCGTACATGCCGTCGCTGAAGCAACGGTTGCCAATCTTCTGGATATCGGCATGGTTGGGACCCGAAATGAACTCCTCCAGATCGGCCAGACGTCCAGTGCGCGCATAGGCATAGATCAATTCGCTCTCGATGTAAGATTCGCGTGCCTTCTTGCGTGCCATTTGCAGATAGCGAACGAGGTCATCCCAAGACTCCACCTTGCTGGCCACATCGACGACATCGACGTAGGCGCTCGGATCATCAGCCTTGATGTACGAATCGATAGCCTCCTTGACCAGACCCTGCTGCAGTTGGGCCTTGGCCAGCTGCGACCAAACGGCCGGCTCATTGCACCGCTCGGCGAACTCGTTAGCCCGCTCCAGGTTGTTCACTTGATCGATGAGCACCTGAATGGCCGATGTGTTCACATCGAACTTCTTGAAGATGGCGAAGGCTTCTTCGTACAACTGATTACTAATCGCAATGTTCGCAATGTCCGGTGCATCGTAGTTCTCCAGCCGGTTGATGTAGTCCATGACTCGTGTGCGATCAGCCTTAATGGCTGTGAGAATAAGCAAGTTCTGCAGATTGCGATGGTCGCTAAAAACGGACGAGTCGAGAATAATCTTCTCGAGAAGTTCGATCAGCTCATTGGGCAAATCGGCGGTCATGAATGCCTTGACCGTCACCGAGATGTCATCGGGATCCTGGGTCTCGGACAAAGCGGTCTGTACCACCTGATCGATCAACTGACGCTTGTAGGGATTGCTCTCCGAAAGGACCTCGGCCCAGAGTTCGGCGTCGCGACGACCAACCAAGTAGCGTGCTTCGCTCTTAAACAGTGAATTCTCGTTACAAACGGCGATCAGCTCGCGGTCGCACAATCCACGCTCGTAGGCCACACACGCCAAATGGGGATCCCGCTTCTCGCAGTAGCGACCGACCACACGGCTATCGTAGTACTGATTCTCCTTAAGAAATCTCTCGGGATTGTTGTTCGAGTCAATGTAGATCTTGGCCAAGGCATTGTGGGTGGCTGGCTCGACGCAGCCCTCGTGAACTCGGGACTCCAGCCAGGGAAGGAGGAGCTTGAGACGGTTGCGCTTCTCGACCTCCTCGACCAGTTCGTCGGTTGAGAATTGTCCCTTGACAACGAGAATTAGATTTTTAATTATGTCCTCACTGCAATCAACATCAAGAAGCCCACCCACTACAACTGGCAAGCGGGATGGATTCACTTTCTGCACATAGATCTCGATGTACTTCTGCAGATTGTTACGATACAGGTAAAGCACCAAGTCGTGCACGAAATCAAAACGATCACAAACAATAATTAATGGTAGCTGATCCGTCAGCTTGGCCTCCTTCAAGAAGTTCTTCACCCGTTCGGGATTGTAGCAGTTTGATTCGCGGCAAATACGCTCCACCTCCTTGATCTGATTAGTCTTGCAGGCCGCCTGAATGTATTTGAAGTGCACTTCGGGATCCTGTGAGAAGTTGACAATGCTGCTCAGGAAGTAGAACAGTCCGTCGTAGCTCTTGAAACCTTCGAACAGGTCAATCAGTGCCTTGTTAGTCAGCTGTTCGTGGTACTTGGTGGCAATCTGCACACAGATCTGCAAGTTCTGGCGCAAATTCGCCGTAAGCATTGCCTTCAGACATTCCAGCGAGTCCTCCACCGACAGCGTGCCAAAGAAACTGACCAGCCATTCGGCATTCAGCATGTGCGTGTGCACAACGGCCCGCTTAATGTCATACAGATCCGTGTAGTGCTCGAGGGCGCGCTGGAGCAGTCCAGCCTTCTCGCACAGCTGGGCAATGTGGGCCCGATCGTAGTGGGTGAACATAGCGTTGCCCAGGATGGCGTCGGCCACCTGCGGAGCAGACATCAGATTCATTTCCAGCAGGCGCGTCTGGAGGGCACCCTCGGCGGGTCGGTTATGCTTGAGGGCGTCCAGCAGAAACGCAGTGCACTGCTGCACCATGGAATGCTCCATGAAGATGTCCACAATCTGATTGATGTCCGCCAGTGGCTCTTCTTCGGCCACCAACATAGAGGCGAAACCAGCTCCCTGCTCTGGGTTGCTTCGCATCACGGAGCGCAGAAGGAACACGTAATCGGGCGTATAGTTGACCTTCTTGGCGTAGAGTACAATCTTCTGGAACTGCCCAGTCTCAGCAAAGCATTGGATCACCTTGTTGGGCACATTTGCGCGTAGATAGATGGACAGGGCAAGTGTAAGATCGGAGGCCTTGACCAGATCACCCAACTCCTCGCTGCACTCCAGCTTCTCCTCCTTCAGCCACTTCTCGCACAGCTGCTTCTTGCCCTGCAGCAAGACGGGACGGCACAGCTCCAGAGACTCGAACTTGTTCAGCTTGCCCTGGTCGAGGAGAATGCCAAAGTATTGCAGCAGCGGCGGAGTCGTGGAGCCAGCTGGTGTCTGCACCTGTTGGAAACGCTGGATCGTCTGTGGCGTACGCAGAATGGCCTTGGGCGCCAGGGCAGCAACTTTAGCCGCCTCGGCATACTGGCCGGCGGTAAAGAGCTTGTTGAACTTTCGCACAAAGAGATCTTCGGCACCAGCCAAATTGTTGCGCACGGCCATGCGAAGGGCCAAGTCGGGATTCTGCAAAACGGTGTTGATGTAGGGAATGATCTGCTCCTCGTCGACGGTCACGGAGAGGACTTGTCCCTTGCGATTGACGCCAATGATGCCGCCACTTGCCTCATGCGGTGCGGTAACAAAGATCGTATCGGCCGATATACGATTCATGTATATGCACGTGGCCGTCTCCATGTCATACAGATGTATGTATCCATACTTGGTTATCAAGTAGATGGTGTCGTACTTGGCAGAGACTTGCATTGCCACAGGGAAATCATTTTGTGCTTCCGGCGGAAAGAAGACATCGACAGCCTTCTTGGCAAACGGCTGATTGCCGCTCGGCGGAGCACCAACTTCGATAATATGAAGCTTGCCCCCAGTGGCCGTACGCACTGCAAAGCAGAACAGCGTGGTCGGCTCCTTGTTGGCATCGATTTTGAACGTGGCAAAGCTGGCCGCATGCCCCTCGATCGCCTGGGAGACCTTGCGCTCCACCGAATACAACTGCATGGCACCGGCAACGCGACTTGGCAGTGCCGAAATGCCGACCAGGAGTAGCCACTGCTGGGAGGCATTGCAGCGGTAGTTGATGATTTGACACCCGTTCAGCGATGAATGCCGGTCAAACATCTTTTGCGGCATCGAATCGCCCTCCATGGACCAATGGAACACACTCGTTTCTGTGACCAGAGCTAGCGTATTGAGGGAGATCCACTTCCAGAACACCACATCCTCGTTCATGGTATGCGCCTTCATCTTGGACTTCATCTCAATGTTGAAGATCTGCAACGTCTTTTGCGCTAAAAGAAAAATATTCTAAAGTTATACATGTTCAAAAATGCATAATCCCAGCCGACCGAAAAAACCTTTCATCCCTGAACAGGAACCTTTTCTAATTATTTGAGGTTTTAAGAATTGAAGACACGTAGTCACATCAAGCGGACCTGTTTACTAAGTCTACGTGACTTTAAGCTAAAATCTGATCCTCTTCGGACATTCTGATCGACTGGACACCATCGGTTTCAGTTACCTTTGAGCGCAATGACCTTGCTAGCTGGATTCATGATAGCCGAATCCGCTGAGATGGGACGCCGCGTGGGATTGGTGGCATCGTTCATGTCAATGATGACCACTTGGGCGGTATCATTCACCTTCTCCCGCACGCAAATAAACTTATCCGATTCCATCGTGAGCGTGCTGAATGAAAATGAATTGGCGTTGATCCCGACATTTGTGAGCTGTGCGTAGTGGAGATTGAAAATGTGTGTTAATTGATAAATCGAAAATCATAGCATACGCACTCACTACACAATATAACCATTCATTATTAATTATTGAACTGGCCTGGATTGACCTACATTTACTATTAGATATTCGCAATACTTTGCTTAAGTTTATATCTAGTTCAATAGAAAATACACTGTATATAGACTTGAATAGAAGGTATAGATAGCATAGTACAAGCTCGACCTAAGCCCCCATATTTTCTGTTTACACGTTGAATTAGAGCTGGAAACCGTGAAATTTCCACAAGAAAAGTAGGGAGCTTATGGATTGGATATAATCGGAGGTAATCGTGGCATATTGGTGGGTTGTACGTATGTGGATATGTAATGATGGTAGATCCAAAATATTTAATATTACTCACCTGTAAATGCTCCTGAAAGCGGATGGGCAGTGGTTGCGTCATCTTTACTACTACAGTGAGGTCTAGTTATTGACAGACCTTTACAACGTAAATGTATCTTTGCGAAAACAATGCCAATACGATGTTTTTTTGAATTGCACACTTGGTAACAAACAGTTTGTATTTGATTTGTTTCGATGATTTATTGTTGTTTAATTGTGTTCGAGTTTAGTCGGTTTCTGGTTTAAGATTCGGTTTCCATTGGAACGTTTAGCTGCACGAAAGACAAAAGATTTTGGGAAAACATGTAGTTATGGACAGCACTGATGCGGCAAGAATGAGGAAAAATCCAATTGTGGGCGTTATTTTATTGTTGATAGAAAGTGACAGCGTCACCGGATGAAAAAATGAAAGATAAAGGCCTATATGTATGTACATATGGATGTAAACGCCCTTAAAATAAAACACCGAGTCTCTTATTGTATGCCCAATCGCTTTTGTGCAAGAAAATATATAGACGAATTTATTTTCTACGATTAATCCTTTGTATCGGTATTTTTTTCGTTTTTGCACTTGCCGTGTCGACGGGAAAATTACCAGCACTTTATTTTATTTGAGGTGAGCGAGGGAGAGAGAGAGAGAGCGAGCGAATTGAGAGAGAGTTTGAAAAGAAAAGAGGCAGCATTATCATCAAAAATCGCTGCTCACCACAGAAAAAGTCAGCCATGTTGAGTTGCGCTTTGAACAATTAGTCACTGACTAATACATGTACGGCAATTTTGCTCTTGTTTTTTCCTCCCCCTGTGTGTGCGATGTGCATGAAAAACGAAAATCGAATTTAAATGTCACTGTTTTGCGCCTGATAACAATGGGACAATGCCAGGAAATTAACGAAATTCTGTGTATATACATCCAATTGAGTAGCGGTAATTCCCAATTCACACGCACACAGCAGCACTCGCGCACACACACTCACAGATGAGCGCGCACACTTGCAGTACCGCAATATGCCACATAAACAAGAACATAATTAGATAAACGGTAAATTAATCGGATGCTTTTACATCAAATAAACAAGATTTATATGTATATATTGCATTTGCAAGCGCACACACACACGCACTTTGGCACTTTACATTTTTTCCCAATGAATCGAAAGATATTTGGAGCCCGTATGCTTACTGCAATTTAACAAAGATGTACGCTAAGTTACTATCGTACTCGAAATAATCACGTCGGTTTGTTGCTAGATGACGGGCACACACACTGAAGACAAACTGAGCTCTTATCAAGCTCTAACAAATGTAGTTTATTTTTTTTGTTTGACTAAATACTGACTGCAAGACAAGGTAGAGGTGTGAAAGTTATACAATTAATGCCGATATATACGGCAAATATGCAATTGCGTGGAGTGAAAAAACATCGATACCACATTAATCATTCGAATCGATATTTGTAATGCACGATAATAGTATTCAAATGTGGTTATTATTTCAGTAAATGCAATATAACTTTGTTAGGGACAACAAATTTCTTTTATTATATCCGCACATACGTGTGGGTAACAGGTGTTATCGATTGATCCAATTGGATATAATCTCCAATTGGAAACATTTTTTTTTAGAGCAATTCTATTTGGAAAGTGAAATTATTTTACCCGTTACTCGTAGAGTAGTGTAACGGGTATCTGATAGACGGGGAACTCGACTATATTATTCCCCCTTTTTAATATGTAGATTAGTACAGTGCAGGCGCAGAATGTTGAACTGGAAACGTCGCTTTTTGAATGCTTCTCTTAGAATCTGTTCCCTTTTCATGTTTAGTCAACGGTCACACTGTAAGCCCAAGCCATATGTAAATACTTTTTGCAACGCCCACTATAAAGCCCTAAAACCGCTCAAAACCCCGCCAAGATTGTCGCCGTTGTTTCTTGTTAATATTGATTTATTAATAAGCTATATCCTAATTTAAAAGAGGCATTAAAGAAATTTTCCAAAAAAATATATATCTAGTATCCTGTTTAAGTGCTGGATAATGAGTAGGCGATAGGTTCTTATCCAATACTATTTTTAAGTAGGCGATGATTTAACTTTGTTCTTTTTCAATACTATTTTTGACATTTACACTCGTTGTGCTCGAGAAACAACACCTTTAGGATTTGCTCCTAACATTTTCTTTTTTTTTTTGTATATATCATGCGGAAAACCAAGGTAAGCAGCAGTATCACAATTTGAAGCACCTTTCGGCGATGGAATCTATACCTTCCTTATCTAGGGCATGACGATGGATGGGGCGAGGAGGTAGGCGAACGAACGGTTGGCAGGTGCTCCGTATACCATAGAGGCGAGGAGTCCTGCGAATGGGACGCCTCGCAGACTTGTGGTAACTTTTGAACGGGGGAAGGATCCAGCACTTCGGCAAGTTTTGGCCGTCCAACTGGCCTTATCCACAGGAATAGTACGAGTATAACATTGAAGAAACCCACGAAGGATTCTCGTCAAAGAGGTAAAATCATTTTTGCCCTGCATGCGCAAAAAACTGGTGATAAACATTGCCCTGTTGGGGGAAATTCTTTTAGTAAAAGCAAAAGCGATGTCACTCTCTACCATGAGCAATACCTCAAGGACTTCTGAAAGTTTTACACTATTCCGAAGGAAAACCCCAGCTGGTTTGTCCGAATTTGACCAGTGCTCGATGCTTTGGCCGTTCGCAATTTACCGCAATCCTGCGAGGCGTCGCAGACGTCCAGGATCCCTCGACCCAGCGCCATTGGGGGAGGATCCGTCGTTAACAGAACAAGGTGCTAATATACCCCTCGTTTTCCGGAAAAATTCTTTTATTAATAGAATTTTCTTCTACAGTATATACAGACGTTGTTACGACGCGGAATACCGCGATCCCAATAGGGATCAAGGAAGCCCAGGATAAATGGCATAACGCTGCGGACTCTGAGCTCTGTCAATCATATTCGTTCTTATAAAATAAAGATACCCATAATTCTGATTTAATTTATCTTCGTTTTCATGTTTACCTAGATTAGCTTAATA
This sequence comes from Drosophila sechellia, assembly GCF_004382195.2. NCBI lineage: Eukaryota > Metazoa > Arthropoda > Insecta > Diptera > Drosophilidae > Drosophila > Drosophila sechellia. Next base: position 15,835,126 of record NC_045954.1, read on the forward strand.
TATATTATATACCCTTCTCTGTGGCAGCCAATAATGCAAGTCCCATTTTTTATACCCGTAACTCGTAAGTTAGAAATAGTTAGATGGATGATAACTTTCAAATAGTTTGGCACTGTTAAGCTTTTGGCAAAATATGGTGTAATCTTAAAGATAAACCCAATATGAAAATAAAACTACCAAATCATTTGAAGGTATATCATTTTTCTTTTATAAAATGTTTCATTTTATTCGTGTACACATGATGTCAGTAGTAGAACTTTTTACATTTTCGAAACTGGTTTAAGGCCTAGTATATAAAAGCATTGGCGCAACACAGCCGCAGTTGCCTCGCACATTAGAATCCGGCTATGATTGACCGCGATAATATCGCCTTGTTTGTTCTTTTCGATGCAATAACAAGAGTCATAGAATTCGGTGAACACTGTGCACACCTCGAAGCAAAACTCGCACAGGAAGTGCAGGAAGAGTTCCTTGGAGCACTTGATGAGTATGTCGTGGAGTTTCAGTAGAGTCTTTGCCAGCTTCCATTCCTTTTCGTGGGCCAACACAATGTTGGTCTTCTTCAGTATTTCGGGCAAATTGGTGAAATCTTCGCCAGAGTTTCGTGCAATGGAGCAAATACGTGTATAGGTGTAAAGTAAGTACACCGCAGTGTTGCCGCGATCCTCAAGCATCTTGTCAAACGAAAATATATAGTCGCTGATCCGATTGTGACATAAGTCCGAATACTTAATGCATCCATATGCCAGCGACTCTTGGGCGTCCTTCAGTTCCTGTGGCGTGAGGACCTTATCGCGGCCACGACTCTCCAATTGCTGCAGGGATCGCTTCATTCCCTCATCCAGCAAATCGGCCAGTTTAACCGTATCACCCGATCGAGTCTTAAACTTCTTGCCATCCTCACCCAGAACGACGCCAAACTGTACGTGGTCAACACGATGGCTGAGTGGATTCAGGATGGCAGATCGTTCAGCAGCTTTGAATATGGTGTTGAAATGCGTGCTTTGTCCGGAGTCGACCACATAGATGATCCAATCGCAAAGCTCCTCCTCCAAGCGATGGCGAATGGCTGCCATGTCAGAGGTGTCATACGTAAAGCCGCCATCCGATTTCACGATTGTCAGAGGTATGCCAGTTTTCGTATCGTCTGGCCACATGATCTCGCGTCCTTCATCTACTTCCAGCAGCCCCTTGCCACGCAAGTATTCCACAACGGACAGCATTCGTGATTGGTAGAACGATTCACCCCGTTCCTTGACGCTAATATCTAATCGCTCGTAGATCGTTTGGAACTCCTTTCGCGACACATTGCAAATTAGCTCCCAGGCCTTAATGGAGTTCGGAACACCTTTCTGCAATGAAACCACTCGACTGTAGGCACGCTTTTTGAACTCCTCATCTTCATCGAATCTGCAGGGAAGTATTATTTACCTCGAGCACATCGTAATTAGTTCGCAACGTTACAAGTCTTACCGCTTCTTGGATTCCTTGTAGAACAATTGCAGATCACTGATCGGAGGGCTTTCATTTAGGTAGTTGGGGAATCGATCTTCCAAATGGGCAATCAGCATGCCAAACTGCGTTCCCCAGTCACCCAGGTGGTTGATGCGGATCACATCGTGCTGCAGGAACTCCAGTAGGCGGCACAACGACTCGCCAATGATCGTGGACCGCAAGTGACCGACATGCATCTGTTTGGCAATGTTGGGCGATGAGAAGTCGACCAGGACTCGCTTTTTGATCACTTCTGGAGGCGTGACACCATTACGCAATAGATTGCTTAGGGCTGAAGATGCATAATCTCTGCAAAAATTAACATTTTTAAAGTTTAAAATGGACTTTGTGTACTTATGTCACTCACTTGCTAAGGAAAACGTTTACGAAACCAGCTCCGGCAATTTCCAGCTTTTCAATGATTGGCGATGCTGGGCAGTGTCCTTTCAACTCGGTTGCAATATCACGTGGTGCTTTATTAATGCCCTTCTCTTTCAGTTTCTTGGACAATCCCATGGCATTGTTGCACTGATAGTCGCCGAATTTCGCAGACGTACTGTTAACTGGTGCAATTATAACAGGCGTATCTCTGAATTCCGGAAAAGCTGATGCAATCGCCTGGCCAAAGACGCTTTCCAGGTGTTCGGTGATCGAAGAAGATTCTTTGGGCTTCGCGGCGGCGCCGCCGCCGGCATTTGATTCCTCAGCAATGGACTGACAGGGAAATAAAAGACATGAAATTCTTAAGCTGAAACACATTGGGGGCCATAAACTCACCTTCTTTAGGATGAACAGGCGGTTCTTCAGCTTCTTATTTTCAATTTGAAGCTGAACAAGATCGACGTCCAACTGTTCACCATTTTTGGCAGTTTGTATTCTGGCGGCAAGGCCTTGGGTCTTCAGTTCCTTTAAAGCCGGCATGTCATGTCAAAATGTTGGCGTAAATTATCAGCTATTCGCTTACCAGCTCCCTGAGTTTTTTCAGCTCCATATTTAGCTCGGACATGTTTCCAAATTTTGACTCTTGTTGCTCCGCTGATTAATAACAACAACACAACGATGCCACATGGATGGCAAGTAGTGTGCACACGTCGCCTATCGATGACGATAACTGTTGGTGATGTCACTCATCACAGTCACTCCTTAGATGCCGTTTTTCCCACTGACATTTAAAATATTTTCTCATTTGACAGTTAAACTATGCGAAAGACAATTTTTATTGTATGTGCATTTTAAAATCAGCCTTAAAAATGTAGATGTCAGTATGGAAAATATATGTATGGCACAATAGAAAGCATTGCTTAGATAAATGTCAGCTGTGCGCGGTGGAAAAAGCACATCGGATGCACCTAGCACTTATGATTTGTATCGATAGATCGATTTATCGACCACCTCTATTATGATTAATTGTGATTGTTCTTTCGCTTAAGGTGTCTCTTAAAATTTTTTATGTGTATGTGTGCTTAATTAATTTATAGATTTTGTCACCTTTGTGTAAATACCTAAAGTCTAGTGGGGGCGCAACCTAAACTTTTTGATGTGTGCTGCACACAGTCCCCGAAAGATACGTACGTGAAAACTTGGAAAAACAGATGTGTGTAACGCCGCTCCCATTAAAATTAAAACTGCAATGCAGACGGTTTTTTTGTTTTACAAATATAAATAGTGGATAAAAACATATTCACCGGGAACGACGGACTGATACGTCCTATTTATAAACAGGAGATAAACTAGTTTCCTTGCATCTGTGCCACAAAATTGCCAAGTGTCGATGGGGAATTTGTAAAAGTTAAAAAGAAAAAACCATTATGCAGCGCAATGCAAAAAAAAGTTTACTTTATTTTCATCATCTGATACGCATTTTGTCTGCATGTTCGCTTGCTTGGTGACAATGGGACTATATATACACCGGTTTTTATATAAGTGAGTCGGCTCTGCTAGATAACAAAGTGCGTTCCGATGATAAGGTATCCATTATCATACCACACACGATCATCAATTAGGACATTCCAAAATGTTTTCTATTGTAGGGGGTTTCAACGAGCTGGAAACCGAAAGAGCAGCACTATAAATGCTGTCTCTGCAATCTCTAAACTATTATATTTGTTTATAAGTTAGTGCTGACTTCAATTGACTTTCCTTTGGAATGATCGCAATATGATCCTTATTATCACTTACAATGGGTTCAAATCGAAACTAAACTTTATTACATTCTGATAGACTTGAAACTAACAAGTTGCTTCTTTTTAGCGTGCGATCGCTTGCGATTAATATATAAAATATAGTTAAATAGAGCACAGATTCAATGGAAAGTATCAGCACCACAGGTCGGCGACGGAACAACATGCGAATCAATGCCGAAGACAATGCGTTGGATCAAATTACGAAAGAGGTGTGTATTTTACATCCCAAAACATAGCATTAAATGTAAATATTAAAATTGTTACTAACAACTGCAATTTGTACGTGCTCGGTAAACACAAGGACATTAAAGCCACAATGGTCGCATAAGTAATTCAAATGAAACTGAATTCGTTCTTTTCAGGCGGAAGCGCGACTTGCTGCGCGTCGACAGGCGCGCGCCGAAGCCCGCGAGATTCGCATGAGGGAGCTGGAGCGGCAGCAGAAAGAGCAGGAGATCACCGCCGATCGGGTCTTCGACATGCAAAACTCCACGGCAGTGGGCAGCGAAACCCTGTCGGCGCATCCCGTGCGCATCGCCTACGGCGGACTGTTAAACGTGACCCGTGCATCAGCATCCCGCCGCAGCAGTGAGGACTCCGTGGAGGAGGAGGGCAGAAGTTTTCGCGACTTCAAGCACGAGCTTAAGGTGGGTGCTGACATCGCAGCCATCACTTCGATGTGATTCAAGTGGTTCTGCTTTCAGGATGTTGAGGAGCGGTTTCGCAAAGCCATGATAACGAACGCCCAGTTGGACAACGATCGCGCCTCGCAGGCCTACGAAGTTAAGCTACTGAAGGACAAATGCGAAATAATGGAAGAGTCGTATGCACAACTACAGCGCGAGTTCAAGGAGAAGATGCGTGACTGCAATGCGCTCAAACGCAACCTGGATCGCGCCAATCTCGAGCTTAAGCTAGTACAAGGGCAGTTGAACGAGCGCGACTCGTTGATCGCCGAACAGGGCCTTCTAATCGTAGCAGTTGAAAATGCCGATGGCAGCGATGCCAAGCGTGCTCTAGTGAGTGTCGAGAATGCCAAGGTGCTGGCCTCCGTGCAGGGTTCTTTAGGTGAATATTCCCCATTTGCACCTGGATGAGATCACTTCACAACAGTTGGAGTTCTTTGCAGACGTTAGACTTAAAAAGTTCAGTGACGAGAAGCAGCGGCTGCTGGCGGAGGTGCAAAAGCTTCACGAACAACTTGACGAGTATAAAAGTGATGGAATTTCCGGACGCCGCAGTCTTTCGCAAGGTTCCTTCGGCGATGAGAATGATTACGAGGCCCAACGTACGTGTACCATACTTACTTAATGCCAACTAAACTTTCAGCATGTAAAGTGCGCCACAGTGATTATCCTTTTTATAACTAACCGATTCTTGCTCAAACTTGAACGATTTGCTAAATTATTATTTGTAGTTTTCATTATTTGATAACATGGCTTAAAGTAATATATATATATATATATATCATTTATATTTCCGATCGCATTGATCGGCCACATTCTCTCGCACTTTTGTGTATCTCCATATATCTTCAGTTTTTTTAAACAATAAATTGTATATAAATATTGCAGTTTGGCACTATAGAGCTGCAACAAATTTGTACTATATTACAAGCCCTTCCTTCTTCTTATACTATCCGACAGGGGAAACAAACAAAATCATTTCAGACCATAAATATAAGCTGCAAAAGGCGGAACAGGAAATCGCCAACCTACAGTCGAGCCTAGCACGCTCCGAAACTCAAGTAATCCGATACAAGAGCACCGCAGAAGCCGCCGAAAAGGCGGAGGCTGAGCTGAAGCTGGAGCGCCGCAAGCTGCAACGCGAGGTGAGTGGTTCGAATGCCAATCGAAATGAGCAGTTTATGATTCCATTATTATTCCATTTCGCAGCACCGGGAACTGTTGGAGAAGTTGGAGGAAGCTGAAACGTCCAACAACCATTTGTTGAAACGCCTCGATAAGTTGAAAAACGCAAAGAGTGCCATTCTAAAGGACTTATGATCTAAGATGGGAAATGCAATCTCGCCAACCATTGAAGGATCGCACCCGATGACATAGAAAACAGTACACGACATCATCAACACAAAAATAAACATGCTGCAATTGAAATAGCACTTCGGTAGCAATTTAATCGGTCTTAGTGGTAGTAAATCGATAATTTTTGAAGGATAATCCAAAATACTCTACCTTAAAAATATATATATATATATTTAAATTAAAATATAAACTAACTGGATAATAATTAACATAAATAATGTCTATATGTGTATATTTAAAGCGCAAAATATAAGTAACAATTCAATTGGTTCAGCATTATGTGTATAAAATCATTCTATACAAATATGCGTTGACAAAATTATAGCAAGAAACCTATCACTGATCCCAATTGAAAGGCCTCTGGTAAACCGGACCAATAGTTCTTTTCAAAAAATACAATATTCTATTGAGTCTATATTTGAATCTTTGATCTTTTGCTAGAAATCCGTTTCATCGGTCGCGATCTCTCAACGGAACGCCCAAATAAATGCCACATTTAAGAACAATTAAAGTCATCGTGTTTAAATAAATTACATTTATTTAATTTTATTTATTTTTCATGATTTTACAACATTGCAGCTTAGGGGGATCTCAGTTGTTGCGAATCATTCTCGAGGGGCCACTGAAAAGCATCTAGGATTCCGATTGGGTTTGACGCTCTGCGGACAGAAAAAATGGCAATAATCAGCATTCGCTTTGGATAATAGTTTTTCATCACAAAGAAATAGTTAATAGTTGGTCGTTTGTAAACTTTTGGGGCGGGCACTTTGGGATATATATGCATATTAACTATATTATATTAATATATAAACACATCGCATTTGCATGCAGATCAGCACGTAAGCGTAGTTAGAAACTTTGGGAACAAAGTTAGATACATAAACTGTCGTTGAGTTTAATGTGAACGCTGGGATAATTTGGGTTTTGTCTGCCGCGGCAGGCACTTACGCCAGTTTTTAAATTATTAATTTGACGGCGGAACACTTAAGCCCTTTCATCTGAAAAATATATTCAAATATGACGCAATATGAAACATAAATTTAACTTCTATTAATCTACGGAGCGTTTGTTTTCAAAGAATGGGTCTTTAAGTGCAGTTTTTGAGCAACTTTGCCAGATTTTGTTTCAATATTCCAAACAGTTAAGAAAATTTTGAATTTAAAGTTTTAGAATTTGTGTGGATGAGTATGAACGCTTCAATGTTGATCAGGATTTAAAATATATATGATATATGCACTAATATACGAATGTCTTTAGATGGGAACAGTTTCTACGCGCGACATTACGCCTTTAAATTGGCAACATTTTCGGAGTAAAGTGGGAACACGAGTGAAACGTTCAATTTTCGGTATTTTTCACATTGTCGTTTCGAAACGGTGCTTTTTTCCGAAACTTTTGGGTAGAATATCGTGTGGAAACCACTTGTGGATGACTTCGAAACATTCTGAATAACTCATTGATGACGGTTCCCCTTGGATTTCCAATTATCCGAAGTTAATTTATATAATGCCTGCTATTTGGCCGCCTAAAGTGCTATGATACGTACGAGCTGGCTTGCCGTTTGCCCAGGGAGTGAACTTCACATGGCTCGCGTCGCGCTTGGCGGCATCCGCACGCAGTCCCGTCTTCAAGGACTCGCGCAAAATGCGAGCGGCGATGTTGGAGTATTGGATGTAGCTGCAATCGGTAATATTTGGATTAATTTTGTTATGTAATCGGGCAGCAAATGTGTTTTTAGTTGCATGAGAACGCTGCCACAACACAGCTGGTGCGGCAGGCACTTATACAATGCTTACGTAATTCCGGCAGCTCTCCAGGCAGTCATTGTGATCGGTTTATTCGAAATATATTCACGCTACACAAAAAATATATAAGATATTCCCTTTCAGAATCCGGTCAGTGTGGCCAACTAGTTTTTCATACTTAACTCGGAAATATACCGTCGATTGTCGCACATATACCTTAAGTACTAGATTAGTGTGCGTCAAGATAGCGACGACGTCTGTGACTTCTGTTATTTAACATACGCACTGTTAGTAACATTTTTTAATCGATATCGAAACTCAAACTTTTCCATACTCAAAAAGCTAATTTACTTATTATTTTTCTTTTGCGAAAAAACCCTAATAAATATGATGGATATACCAAATTGTTTTATTTGAAAGAACGAAGCTTGCTACACATTCATACCTATTACAAATAATTTAGCAGACATTGTTCAACCTGCCTTGCATATTAGAAAGCATTTCTTGAAAAATTATTACATTAAACCATTAACTTAAAAAAAATATTTCCCAATTTTGCTTCAAATTTGTTTTTAGTTCTAGGCAAGTAATCAAATAACCAAAAATGCCACCAACCCAAAATAGGATAAGCTTAAGGATATATTAGATTATTTATTTATCATTGACTTTAAGTTAGACTTTACAGATAATATTTTAAAACTTAACAGAAGAAAACACTTAAGTTCTAATTAAATGTGTATATATACAGAACAAAAATTGCTTCAATATTCTTTAACGCATTAAAGAATCGATCTGACAAGTAATTGCTGATTTTATTTAGTTTTTCGGTTGACGCACACTTAAAAGCAGAACGCAAAGGGAAAATTACTTATTCTTGCACATAATTAGTTTTCAATATTTTCGACATATTTGAAATAAGTGTTGTAATTACCCATTCTCTAATTAGGTTAACAAGTCCGGTTTCTAAAAGCAATTAGCATTGTATTCGTATATTACATGTTATAAATATGCAGTCTAGCAACTTTAATACAGAGTATACGCATTTTGCACATGCTCATGCTCATGAATTCCTGTGTGGTATATATATAAAATATATATTGTATGTACATTAATATTTGAAACAAAGCGCCTTGTTGATCCAGACATACATTGTTATAGTTTAATAAATATACTTCTGACTGCACAAAAATGTAATTTATACATTCATATTTCTTTTTATTTCGGTTGTGGGTTTTCTTTTTCTTTTTCTTTTAATGCAAATTAGTTTAAATATTACGCTATTATATAATAATTTAGTTACAAAATAGAGCAATTTGTCGAACAGCATCGTCCAGAACCGCCTTTACTATTTTGTCTTTGATCTAAAAGAGGAGGGAAATTCAGTAAGATTTTTTTTCGTATGCAGTGCGACTTCAAAACTGAGCAGCTCTTTATTATGTAAACCTTTTTTCTTTTCTTTTTCTTTTTGAAAACCTACCTTGTGAATTGGGCTCTGGCAAATTATCACGTGGCACTAAATGCATAACAGTCGTTTTGCCTAATGGAAGTCCCAGTGCTCCTAAGGTTACATTGCAATGAAGAAAACGACCTTGATAAATTAAGCGCAAGATTTCGGCTTTCGACACAGTTTCGTGGGTCCAATCTGCAAAATATGTGCGTAATAATGTATTACATCGGTTTTCGCATTAATAGTCTAACTTTAAAAGCAAATCAACTAAGAAAGAATGGATTTTAGAGGCACATTAGCTGACAATATTTGAACAAACTTCAAAAGTCGCATTTATTTGGAATATCCAATAGATGCAATAAATATTAAATATTTCGTGGAATTATTCCTTCCTTAATTGCTTTCTGTTTGTAATTATTTTGACCACGATTTAAGCGTTCTCAAAATAAATGCAGTTCACGCGAAAAGCTCAATATCATGCCATTATAAATGGATATAGAGAGTAGAGTATATATAGTATATTCACTCTATTTGTATTACGTAGCTTACATACTTAATCATTAGTGATTAAAAATCATTCGGGGTCAAACTTAACACTGAATTCACTCACCTTCTGGCCAATTATCAAATACTGTTTGTGCAATATCACCTGCGGAATCTGAAGGGCTAAAAATAAACTCTTTTGTTTTACCACTAACAAGAATGAGGCGTAGGTTAATCTGAAAAGCAAACGGATATTATTGCAATTAAATTGTTTTATATGATATAGTTTTATTGCGTTTAAATTGTTGCATTTCATATAGTTAAGGTTGAAGTTGAATATGAGAGCTCAATGAAATTAAAAAAAGATTTAAAGCTACGCAACTACACAAATATAAATCTGATAACTGATTTGTATAATAAAACATCTTTGTAAATAAATAATTTAAAATGCATACTGCAGCTAAGAGTTGCGTAAAAGGAATCGAAGGTTGCTTCTAGCTCATGTTACGTTTTACATATATGCATTTTCGCTCAGGTATTTATACCACAAATTGTAGAAGTAACTGGCTGCAACTATTCAATAGCCAGCCACCCACTGTGCTCAATAAATGCCTAAAATAACACTTACTTTATCAGATGGTATTGTTCGGTGCATTTTCTGTGTGGTGGTGGCCAATGGGGTGGTGATATTGGCCTTGACATTGGCGCAACAATGGGTGGCGACCTCCGATGGGCTAAGGATTCCGGATCCGCAACCATCGGCGGCCAATGGGGATGAGGGTTCCGAGGAGGTCATCGTGGGCGAGAAGTTGCTCAGCTGATGATTGGGCTTTCCCTGGTAGCGCAACGATGGGGGCTTCTGGACCAGCGCGTACGACTGTCGCTGATGATGTACGGCTGCTATGGTATCGGTGCAATATGAGTACGGCAAAAAGGATTGCTGCTGCTGCGACTGCTGCTGATGATGGTGATGGTGTTGATGGAGCTGATGATGTTGATGGTGGCTATTGCTGGCCGAGGAGGAGCTCTTCTCCTTATCTTTCTCCCTCTCGGCGGTGGTGACCAGTGGCGATGTCGCAGACCTTATCGCCCCAAAGGAACCAGAACTGGAGGCGCTCGACGAGGATAGCGAGTACGAGCGCTTGGAACTCAGGGATTTGCGCTTTTGTTGCTGCCCTGCTGCTGCTGCTGCTGCGATTGCGATGGTGTTGATTTTATCCTGCTGCTGCTGCTGTTGTTGTTGCTGTTGTGGCTTCTGTTGCTGCTGCTGCTGATGCTGTTGTTGTTGCTGAATTGCACTTGCTGTGGTTGTTGGCTTTTCAATCGAAGATGTTACCGACATGGCGAGAGGGTTGCAGTTCGTATTTGTATTTTGTGTGTCTTCAAGTGATTCAATAATTCACTGACTTAACTGCCCATCCGATTTCGAAATGGGCAAGTTTCCAGGTCGTATGTAATCAGCACAATCAATTGCCAATGCCATTTTGCTATTTCCATGGAGCATCGAGCATTTTTCGTTGGCGATACCCACCAGGATTTGATGTAACTCGATTCGATTATTCGCTGGCTGCTCTACAATCGTACATAATAGAATACGACTACATAGCTCGGTTGAAATACACTTGAATTTTAATTGGATTGCGTTCAAATGGCTTTTCCAATGAATCCGATTGTTTTGCTTCTTTTTTTCTCAATGTTTTCTTCATATATCTGCGCACTAATCAGTGTGCATACACATATATACGTATATATATATGCGAATGTGTTTATGAACAATTTGGAGACACTAAAATGATGTAAAAACAGCAAGGATTATGAATGCGAACACTCGACAGCACGGATATTACATCAATGCTTTTGGTATGCTATGGTAAGCTTATTGAATTTTTCTCAATTTTATATCAATGCCTTTGTACACACACATACGCATATGCATATGTACGTATGTATGTGTTTGTGTAGTTGGTATTGGATAAAAAAAAAGCACTTTCGCGTTTGATTTTTTTCCTCGTACGCTGAGTTTTCAGCTTCGATTGATGGCATAATCAGCAGGCAGAGAGAATTTGATCTACAATATACCTATGATTCACTTTGGTTTGCTCTTCAACATTTATCTTGGTCCGAGATGACACAATTTTTAATTTTCCTATAACGACACGATGGTAAATACTTATACATACTCAATTTTTGCATTTACAAAATCGGTGTGACCAGCGTGCGAATGGCGTGAACAGCCAATTCAAGGCGTTCTCCACTGATCGGTATATTTTCGTATTGCACAGGTTGTGCATTCAAACAGCTGATAAAAAACACCATTCATTGTTTAATTTAAATCAATTGGGGTAATTTAATTGACTAAATTATGTTAAATAAATGCTTTAAAAACGTATACATAAGCTATTAATTCAAAAATAAACAGATTTATTAACATAAATAACCTATAATTTTTCATAATTATAGCTTATTGTGGCCACAATTTTGATTTTTTTTTTTTTGAGCCAATTGTTGTTGACTAAAGCCACACATAAAATAATTAATATACTTGGAAATTGTCAATCAATCTGGTCACACACCAACTCCGTGCATCATGTCGTGCGCAAAGCCGCATATTTTGATTATTGAACCGTTTTACGGGGGCAGTCACAAACAGCTGATCAGCGCACTGATCGAGGGTACATATATACATATACATATATGTAGAATATTACAATTAGCCATACAAACTTCACTCCAACTTAGCCAATTTGCAGGTCTCAACCACGGCGACAGCAAGATATACAGCCTTCCCGCCAAGAAATGGCACTGGCGAGCACGCACCTCTGCCCTCTACTTCGCCCAGCTGATTCCGCGCGATCACGCATTCCGGGTGCTCTTCGCCAGCTCCGTGCTCAGCCTGGCCGAGCTGATTGGTCTGCGTCCGGATCTGGCCGCTTGCCGGAAGATCGTCTACTTCCACGAGAACCAGCTGATCTATCCGGTGCGCGAGGTGAAGCAACGCGATTTTCAATACGGTTTCAATGAGATACTCTCCTGGTGGGTGACCACTCTGTATACCCAACTTGCATCCATAACCCATCCATTTTTAGTCTTGCCGCAGACATGGTGCTCTTCAATTCCCAATTCAACTGCAACTCGTTTTTGGATAATGTTCAGCCCTTTTTGAATATGCAGCCAGACTTTAAAATTAAGCATATTCGCGAGCAAATCGAGAAGAAATGCCAAGTGCTGTACTTTCCCGTCAATTTCGAACGGTTTCCCAATCGGAGGGTGTGCGCAATGGGGGAGACTGCTGAGGATCTGGATGAGAAATGCATCCATCTAATTTGGCCACATCGCTGGGAGCACGATAAGAATCCCAAACTACTGGTGGACACGCTCTGTGAGCTCCATGAGCGCCAAGTGGACTTCAAGGTGACTATTTGCGGCGAGAGTTATCAGGAGATACCAGAGGAATTTGAACATATACAGGAGAAGCTGGGCAGCAAGCTGGTGAACTTTGGCCATCTGGAGCGTGAGGAGTATTTGAAGACCCTGCTCACCGGGGACATTGTGATATCAACTGCCGACCATGAGTTTTTTGGAGTAGCAATGCTGGAGGCCACTTTCTGCGGCTGTTATCCCATTGCGCCCAACAAATTGGTCTACCCGGAAATCTACCCAAAGGAAAACCTCTACAACACCTCCAATGCGCTGACGAAGAAGCTCTACAACTTCTGTAGAATGCCGAGGGTCTTTCGCAAGCAGCGCGATCAATTCTTTGAGAACTTTAATTTCGATCGCTTTTCGGCGAAAGAACTAGTGCCAAAATATCTGGACATATTTAATAAACATATTGCAGACGAACAAAGTTAGAAATCGAATAATAATAATATTCTCTGTAATATGATGGACTTATTTTTGAATAAATATATCTCTCTTCTGTAACCCACAATGCCAAAAACCAATATATGTATGTAAGTCCCTTGTGTTAAAAACAGGCATCATTTACTTTAAGCATTTATTTATGAAATATCCGAAAAAAATGGGATACAATTTAAGGTGGATGTAACCAATAATATGTAGCACAATAAATTTAATTTTAAAAACAATCCAGTTTGGATGCAAATTTGGGGATTCATATCTACAATTTGATAAAGATGATGCTCATATAATTTTGTTTGTAATACCTTAATATAGACACATAGAATTTAGAGCGAACCAAAGCGGTCGAACGGGTTCCCCAAACTCTTTTGTTTCTCGAAGTTCAGGGAGCGCGAAATACAGGATAGATTTTTGAGGCACGCATAAGCCTGCTCCTCCATAAACATTTGATCTATGGACTTGCCACAAGCGACGCGTGCCCACTTGGGATCAATGACATGATCGTAGGTCAAGCCACCGCGGTACTTGTAGTTTCTGCGAATATGGAATGGTCGATTCTCCTTTCTGCCCTCGTCGAACGGCAGGTCCTGTTCGCTGCACAGCGTGTCCTTCAAAATATCGCCCGGCGATGTGAGAAACTTGCTGGGCGTCTCGGTTTCGAAGGGTTGAATCCTTTTGGCGGAGCCAGAGTTGTATGGATGATTGGAGCTCCAAGTTGATAGCAATGACTTCCTGGCACGTTTCATATGCGGCGGCGACTGAGCATTGTATTCGGTGTTTAGCGTTGAGTTCTGATCGGCGGCGCCCATCATTTTGGAATTGTTTGCGGTCAGCGAGTTGCTCAGATGCTCTTCATGGATGATTTCGGCCAGATCCTCCACCAGACTGGATGGGCTGGATGGCTCGTATCGACGACCGTCCCTCTTCTTGCCGATGGCAGCAAGTGCCTTTTTGAAGGGCGTTGGTGTTCGTGGCCCAAGTTGACCTACATAAAACGATGACTGTGTATTCAAGATGCATTGAAGCCGACAGTGGCTTGTACTTACTCTTGTGTGGAGTTTCTATCGACGATGTCTCCATTTCCTTCTTGATCTCCATTCCAACGCGATTATAGACCTTGGTTACCGGCGTGCTAGCCCGCAGATCCATATCTTCAAAGGTGGTCAGGCATGGCGACTTGAGGAAGTGACTCGGTGAAAAGGGTAGCGACTTAATGGGCGATATAACGGGCGAACTCGGTGGTCGCGGCCTGGCGATTCCGGCGGCTTCTTCCTGGTTGAGTGTCCCACTTGATGAACATCCTGCCTGATGCTGAGTTTCGGGAATGTGTTTGCGTGTACGCTTCAATATGATCGGTGTTTGGCGCGGGATGGTCAACTTCATGAGATGCTGCATACTGAGGTGGGCCAGATTGGATCCCTTTTGATGATCGTCTTGTGATTCCTGTGCCAGATCACCGCCTTTCACGCCAGTAACCGAAGCGCCATCGGCGTTTTCGGATTTATTAGCTCCCCCACCAGATTCCTTGTTATGTTGCATATTATTCATACACTTGCTGATGCCACCGGACTTGATCAGCGTGATGAGATGGGTTCGCGAACTCTTCAAATCGCTACCAGATGCATTAACCGACCTGCGTTCGACATCATATTTGCGACGCATTGTTGAGTTCCAATGGTTTTTAATGGCGTTATCGGTGCGTCCGGGCAGACGTTTGGCTATCTTTGCCCACTGGTTGCCCAGCTCCAGGTGAGCCTGGTAGATGATCTCGTCCTCCCTCTCGGTCCAGGCCGTCTTCTTGATATTCGGATTGAGGTGGTTGTGCCATCTCTCGCGACACTGTTTCCCAATTCGTCCGTTCAGATATCGTGCAATTAGTGTCCATTTCTTCGGCCCGTAAGTGCGAACAAGCTTAATAACCTTGTCATCCTCGTCCCGCGTCCACGGACCCTTGATAAGCTCCGGATTGAGGACTTTGGCCCAACGCTGCTGCACTTGCTGTTCCAGGCGATCCTTGAAATGCGGTCCGATAATCTCCCAGTTCTCACCGTGCGCCTCCACCAGCTGCTTGAGCAGCACATCCTCGGACTTGGACCAGCGTTTGCCGAATCCATAGTTCGGATGCACTGCACCGATGTTCGTCTTACCGCTCTTGTTCTGTCGCGTTTGCCCCGTCGACTTGGAGTCCTGCAGTTCGGGCGAGTCCAGTGGATAGCCCGAATCGGCATTACTGTTCTGTTGCGAATCCTTGTCGCCATCTTGGATATCCTCGTTCTCCGAGTACTCGGACTCCTCCGAATCCGAATTGCTGCCGTAATTCATCAGCTCCTCGCCGTTTTCAGTGCTCGCACTCGCCATCTTAAGCTCAACTTTATGGGTATATATAGGTAAATATATATATGTATAATGGCGCTCTATGTATATATGTGTATGGGTATATCTTTAACACTGCTTGCGGGGCGAACAAAAGTGATAGATCTCCGGCTCTGACTTGTTATTACGCTGGAAACGATGAACGTCGCGCTTGCAGTACAAGCACTTGGGCAGATGATGGCGCAAATTATCCGAATTATGCGGATGGTTGAATATGTAGTGCGAGCAAATGTCGCTGTACGAGAAACTCTCGAATTGAGAGCAGCACGTCAAGCATTCGACCCGTTCAGGCTTATGGCGATGATCTCTGCGTAATATTGGGTGCGTCGCATCGCTCTCGGTGCGGTCGAAATCAAATGTTTTTGTTTGCTGGTCCTCGCGGTTATTTTGGTTTGGATTTGTGTTCTTTATTACTTCTAGATTACAGATATTTGTGGACATACTCATTCAGGCAGCGAGGACTAAAAAGCAGATAATAGTTTCACGATATTGCGTTCATGCCAAACATTTTGATGCTCTATATTTAGCACTGGGGAAAACTGCGGAAAAAAATGACCACTCGCACATTTTTTTCGATCTAAATTTGTGCTACGGTTATTTCAAATTCAAAGTGCTGGACTATGGGTACACATGTTGGTGTTTTATATCAGTTCATTCACGTTTTTACACTGTAATTTTACGGCGTCGCATCTTATTATTTTAAATGTAGTATTTAGTGTGACCGTTACACTAGGGCTAGCGTTGTCATTTAAAACGATTAAACGTCGATATCGATTATATCGATAAATAATCGCTTAGGCAATCAGCACATTTTCACTAGAAGTCAATCTCTTGTGCGATAGCTTGGATAGTATCGATATTTAGCTATCAACTTTTTGGAAATATTATTAAAAAGTTGACATCCTAGGTTATCGGATAAATTAATTTTGTCAGAACTGCTAAATTAAGTCGTCAGTAGCGCTTATAGCCACTGAAAAATATTTAGAAAACGGTTAATTTCACTTATAAATTTAAGATATTTCCATTGAACGCATCACTTCAACGTAAATTTCTGTTTCTCTTAGTTTTCAATTAAAATGCAATTTTTTATTTTGTAAAACGCTATAAAATTAAAAACTTGTCTAAGGAGGGGTTAAAGTTTAACATCTCCTGGATTTAACACTTGACGTACATTAATATTAATACGTGAATCGTCCATATATCTCGAAAAAGGCTCCCAAAATTGGGGGTCGCCAACATTATGAAATAAATCTTTATCCATTGTACCAGTTTTAATATCTGCATTGACGGCATCTTCATTTATCAGTGATGAAGTCGCGGATGTCTGAGTTTTGATGATACGGGGAACTGCGTGATAGCATAGACGCGATTCTCCCGACATTATCATAACGTCCCCGCATTGAAGGTAGATAGCGGTTGGCTTTTCTTCTAAAGATCTTCCACCAATTAGAAATATTGCAGTCTGACCAAAACTGTAGGCATAAAAATTAAAAAAAATTAGGTGCACATATGTGTATTGTGTGATATACTACCTAAAAGAAAACAAAGGGGCCGATTTGTTTGGTTCAGAGTGATCTGTGTGACCCGATAACGTACTACCAACTGGATAGTAATTTACAATTGCAGCTTCTGGCTTGAAATCAGCGTATCCCAACGCTTGCGCAAACAATCCGCATAGACTGCTCAAATCTTCGGGAAAGGGCGACTGCATCTCCTCATCATAGATCTTCGTGTCCCAGTTGTGATGATATCCAAATGTCGTCCAACGCATCGCGGATTTTATCCGTTGGAACTCAGCGCCATCGCTGCACAGACTAAGCTGTTTCCACCAGTCCGATCTGACGGATTCATCGAAGAGCCTTTCATTCAAATTGACTATATTTGGCGTTCGCGGATAATCCCGCAGACATCGGGCGATCCAATAACGCCGGCCACGTTCCGAGAATGGATTCCGAATCACAATAATGCCGGGATGGTTAGTTAATGTATAGGATCGCCAATCTTTTGGCGATTTAACGCCTGGCATTGTCTGGGGGCTTTCTACATTGCTGATACTTAATCGTTGAACAATATTCTGAGGGAAATGTATAAATCATAATTAAATTGCAATGGGTCGATTACTTACAATATCAATCTTTTCTTGATCATTCCCCTTGAATACACAATCATCGATCTTAACCACTTCCGTTAAATCGGGACTGTTACTTTTGCACTTATACTGCTTAAAAACTAGCTTGAACATGCTTCATACACAATATAAACAATAAGTTAATATAAACGATAACAATAGTGTGACTGCGCTTGGAGAAATCTTAAATGCATTTGAGCACGTTAAGAAATCATACATGGGGTGGAAACACTATAGGATAGATATAAAAAATAAAAATGAATGCAATTCATATGAGACATTGCTAAACAAACTCGAATGTCCTTTTTGTAGAAAAAGTTTTAAGCCTTTTTTCATGCGGTGATTCATATGTGATTTCATTTTCCACTCCTATCGATATAAAGTTATCGATATATGAACGATATCCAACTATTTTTAACTATTTTGAAATGTTTCGTTGATTTGAGACTGATTTTTTCATTGTTTACGTTTTCATAGTGATCGTTTTCATTCTTTCGGTCGAAGATACGTCCTCAGTGTTTCAAAGGAATATAATCAGGTGGGAACATTACACTTCACAGCAATAATTGATCTTTATTTTTTATATTCTTATGAATTAAGATTAAAAATAAGGAGTGGGAATAAGAAAATAGTATATTTATTATTTGTTGTTGTAGTTATATTTGTTTCATGAAAGGGTGGCGTGCCACCCTCTGGTCAAAAGAAAGGAGTAACACCTTGCTTAATTAAAATAAAATATACTTTCAAAATATAACGTCTTTTGACATATAAGCTTTGAATAAATAAAGACAAGTTGGTAAATTTGCCGGCTCTCTCCGCCTGCAGTGTGAACAGCCTGGTTGCCGAATATGTATCCATGCTATCGATAACCGCATACATCGATACTGCTTCCTTGCACCCTTAATTTGTTTCTAGGTGTTGGCTGCCAATTGTAGAGTGCAAATGAAAAGTTACAGATTGGTGGCTTCGTTAACAAAATTTTCAGTTATTTGTGTAGTTGAAGACGGGAATTTGTTTTGCGTATAAAAAGTTAACGCTGCGTGTAAGTAACGTATTGTCGTCAGCAACAAACTGACCAGTGAATGAAAATTGAAAGAAAAATTACTGATCTATGGTAATGTGTGTGTATGTGCTAAAAGGAAAAAAAATTTTTCATACTCGCTGAACGACGAGTGATGAAAATGCAGTCTCGATAGTTTTGCGCCTACATATATGTATGACTATTGCACAGATTTGGTTGTTTTTTTTTCTAAACGATTGCCAGTCGGCATGGAAAATCAAATGAAATGAGCTCTATATATTTTGTGCCTGTGCCAGTGCCTTCCCAACGAAAAATGTTCAACGTTTAAAATTGATTATTTTTTTTTTTTATCTATTTCCCTCCTGCTCTTTGTCATGTGTACGCTTACGCGGTTGCTGCGCGTGCGAATGAGACAACCGATTGCCGCGACTGTTTTTGTCTCACCGCCCGCTTTCGGGAACTTCTGACCTGCTTTCGCTGCCGCGCTTTCAATTGCGCACGGCTCGCATCCACTAGTCGTGCTCCTTGCTCCAATCGAAAGGGCCACTTGCGCCGCGGTGGTGGTGCAAAAATTGCAATTTTGGTGTACAAAAAAAGCAAAAGGAATATATCCCATATATCCTACCCATCCATCGGAAGAACGGAATTCAAAATCCAGCACATAAAAAGCATAAATCACGTCGAAAAATTCGAATTTTATCTTGCCCTTCGCACCAGATCGCTTTTTATGCATCCAATTCGGTTTTCTTTTTTTTTTAGTATACCATCCCATCCGCGAGATAACGTTCTGTATTAAACAAAACGCCCAAAATCCTAATTACAAATCAGACGGGACGGAAAAGCGAAAAAACTATAGGAACCTCTCTCTCCCCTCCCACTAACGTAGTTTATGTGTATTTAACAAACCAAGAACTTTCTGCAGAGGTCTGAAATACACCAATCGCACATACCAATCAAAAAGTAATGAAAATGAAATAATAGAAAAACCAAATAGTTCAATTGGCAGAGCAAACACAGGACGACGACTATGAACTAAAGTCTAAAATAAATGCACACCGTACCGAGAATATAATGCGTGAATAGTACTATACGATAAAACATAAAAAGAAAAGCAAACCAACTAAAAGCAATAAACCAACTCTTGCAGAACAAAGTTCATGATTTATCCATACTAGAGTGCACAAAATAAACGCCGTATGCAAGCGTGATCATCCAAGGCTCATTATCCGACTAAGCTACTGGCCAGCTTAAAAAAAGTAAGCGTAAGTACACCCACAACTGACCATATAACTAGGTTAATGAACGCCTACATCTACTACTTCCCCATATGTATAGCACCATCTAACGAGAGCGAATCGAATCGACTTGGACGACCGACCGACCGACCGCACAAAGAAGGATCTATCTGGAAAGCCGGCTAGACGAGTCCCGCATCCGATTCCGTATACGAATACGTATCCGTAACCGAATCCTCAACCAAATCATCCCATAAGGACGCCGCTGTCTTCAACGATCACAAGATGAATGAACTAGACAGTCTCAGGCAGGAAGCCGAGTCCCTAAAGAACGCCATTCGGGATGCCCGGAAGGCGGCCTGCGACACATCACTGTTGCAAGCGGCCACCTCGCTGGAACCCATCGGCCGCATACAGATGCGCACCCGTCGTACATTACGCGGCCATTTGGCGAAAATCTACGCCATGCATTGGGGCAACGATTCAAGGAATCTCGTATCAGCCTCACAGGACGGCAAACTGATCGTTTGGGACTCGCATACCACGAACAAAGTCCATGCCATTCCACTGCGATCCTCGTGGGTGATGACCTGTGCGTACGCCCCATCCGGTAGCTATGTGGCCTGCGGTGGCCTCGACAACATGTGTTCAATTTACAACCTAAAGACGCGCGAGGGCAACGTCCGGGTGTCCCGTGAGCTGCCCGGCCATGGTGGCTATCTATCGTGCTGCCGCTTCTTGGACGACAATCAGATCGTGACCAGCTCCGGTGATATGTCGTGCGGATTGTGGGATATCGAGACGGGCCTGCAGGTAACCTCGTTTTTGGGCCACACCGGCGATGTGATGGCCCTCTCACTGGCGCCCCAATGCAAAACGTTCGTATCCGGCGCCTGCGATGCGTCCGCCAAGCTATGGGACATCCGGGAGGGTGTCTGTAAACAAACCTTCCCCGGCCACGAATCCGATATCAATGCGGTCACATTTTTCCCGAATGGGCAGGCATTCGCCACCGGTTCGGACGACGCTACCTGTCGATTGTTCGATATCCGTGCCGATCAGGAGTTGGCCATGTATTCGCACGACAACATCATATGCGGCATCACATCGGTGGCATTCTCGAAGAGCGGACGTCTGTTATTAGCGGGCTACGACGATTTCAACTGCAATGTATGGGACACGATGAAGGCAGAACGGTCTGGCATACTCGCTGGCCACGACAACCGTGTATCCTGTTTGGGCGTCACCGAGAACGGCATGGCGGTGGCAACAGGATCGTGGGACTCCTTCTTGCGTGTATGGAACTAAAAACAAAAAAGAAACGGAAACGCAGCATAAGCAGAAACAGAAACAAAACAAAACAAAAAACAGAGAAAACCAAACAAACAAAGAACAACAAAAAAAGAGGAAAAAGAAAAAGAACTTCAAAATGCATTAAAGGGTGGGGTGGGGTGTCAGGTCAACGGTTGCGCAGTCTGCGGATAGTGTTTCACCCATCATCTACATTGTGATCTAATGTATATGATTCGGTGTTACCGCCTCTGTGGTAAATATTAAATGAGTGCCGGACGTTTTGAATATGTGGGCGCAGCTAGTTGACTAGAACGTAGACCACAACAACAAAGAACTTTATATACAACATTATTTATATTGCTATATACTTATTAACTAAAATTATACAAAAAAACAAAATAAAACCAAAAAAAAAAAACAACAAAAAACCGAAAAAAAAACCGCAGACATACGCAGCAACATACAAATAGACATACACACGCATACAAGAATATTATTAGTGTAAATGGAAAATTGAGAAAAGAAAAAATGAAAAACCAAGAACAAGCGATCAAGAAAAAACCAAAACGATAAAGAAATTGATGGAGTAACACGATCGGCCCGCTGATAGTCAGAAGAGTCAGAGTCAGTTGTTTAGTCAGAATTCCGGTTACAGCTACAGTTTAAAGCGTACGTAAATTAAACTTAGTTCAAATCGCATTTCAGCGGTGAGTGCGTGCAGCTGGGAGCACAAGGCTGCCAGCCCCTGGACTCCTGGCATCCCGATCCTGGTCCTGATCCCGCATCCGAGTCCCAGGAGCCGCAGGAGTGGTGCTGGCCGGCCAGCCAGTCAGTCAGTCAGTGAGTCAGTCGTTTGCACTTTGTAAAAGAAAAAGAAGATGGTATCATTGTAATCATGTATGTCAACAAGTAAATACATATTCTTTTGCGTATAATACATAAAACTTCAGAATGTGTGGATGTGGATGATCCTGATGCAAGGTGGGATGGTGGAGAAGTCAAATAAAGTTAAAGCATTTAAAAAAAAAAATAAAAAATGAATCACGGCAACCTAAACGTAAAGCAAAACAAAAAAGAGAAAGAAAAGAAGATGACGATGGAGGAAACCAAACAAGAAACAAAAACAAAAATTGCGTAATAAACTTTATAAATCAAGTAATGAAAACAAAACAAAACAAAAAAAAGTAAAGAAAACACTATAACAAATTTTTGTCTTATTATGTTTAAGTCCCTAATTTATATACAAACAAAAATAAGAATGATTTAAATAACATATATGTAAACTATGCATTAGTGAAAAAGTGGAAAACTATTTATATATAATATGATGGCCATATAAGCTATAACAATAAATTGAAAAACACCTTTAAATCTTATAATACATTTATAAATGTTTAACAAAATCTTAACAAATACATTCATAGAATTGCGGCAGTAAGGGCATTAAAGCATTAAAGCATCATGGAAATAATTTGAGCATTCACCTCAACTCACCTCAACTCACCTCACCTCACCTCACTACTCTTACTCTAATTGCATACTGTTGAATTTTTGTTCATTTTATTCTTATCCTAAATTCCTATGAGGTTTTACATATACAGAGGTGGTCAAAATTATTTTCACAAAGTGCATTTGAGTGAAATGTGAAAAGTGAAAATACTTTTGACCACCTCTGTATGGCTTATATGAGGTTTGAAAATGCAGCAAACGAAACGAAACGAAGCGAAGCAAAACGATTGTAGTATGCAAACAAAAAACTAAAGCTTATATTGTGAAAATACTGATATTGTCTTGCTATCTTACGAATATACTGAATCATCAAGTTCTTATCTATTTTTATTATGTTCTTTTTAATTAATTTTAAGTGGTAATAGGAAATTCGCGGATCCCATACCGATACCGATATACCAATACCGATTCCAGCATTCTGAAATCAAAGATCTGAAGAAATCTGATCCTAGCAATACCAAAATTCATTGAAAACTGTAATAAACTGATTGGTTTATTGACCTTCTTGAAGTATTCTTTAACGTTATAGTATCTTGGTCCGATAGGTAAATGGTAAATTGTGATTTAAAGTGAATAGTTTTTCAAGCAACGAGAATTAGCCTAAATCTAAATCTAAACCTAAACCGCAAACAAAAACCAAATCCAAACCGAATCCAGAATCCAGAAAACCAGAAACCCAGTCGAATCAAAATATCGAAATGAAAACATTTCAAATGGAAAGAATTATTGTGTATTTCTACCGACTTTCGATGCTTGATTGATTATATTGAACCGAATATATTCCTATGTATATGTGTAACTACTATTGGTAAGCTTACAACAGCTGCAGTTATTTGGGCTCTGCTTTTTCGCCATAGATGGACTTACTTAATTTTAGTACATTCTGGACATTCTGGACGGCCATTTCAAAACTAATGCTGTTTCAAAACTATGAATAAATTATGAAAAGAAACCTTTGTAACATTTAAATAATAAAATATAATACGAATACGATAATCCCATTGTTTAACTTAAACAAGGAGCAATTAACGTGTTGATCAACCGCTCTATTTTGCGATTATTAAAAATGCGCCAAAGTAAGTCCATCTAAGGTTAATAAAACATAATGCATAATACAAAATACATACATAATTACGAACGCACTTTACGAATTGTCAGGAATTTTGTACTCCAGCAGTTTAATTAAACTATTTTTCTATCACAGCCCAAAACGGAACAAAGTAACGTGTTATTTCTTTTTTAATCATTTTTTTTTCGTTAAGAGTACTTTGTTATTAGAACGCGCATCCCTCAAGTATGTTAATATCAGAACCCTTCTCTATGTATGTGTGTTTCCGTGTAAATTTAATTACGTATACGTTATGTTTATATATATATGTATATGCCACGCGATCATATATATGCGCATATATGTATTGTAATTTAATTACTCTTTCATTTGCCGACGACAAATCGGCAAATTCAATGAAATGATTTATTTGTAATTAGTTATTAACAATAATTGAGATGAAAACAAAAGTGGAAACAGAATATGCTGTCAAGAAAAAGAAATTGAAAATTTAAATAAAATAAAACATGGTCATGTAATAAACATACATACAAACATACATATTTAAATGAAAAAACTGAAGATTACTAACATTAATTTATAATTTGTGTCATAGCCGTCAACTCAGCGTTATATCTAGAATAAATAATAAAGAAAATTGTGTTAAGCAAATGCTACATACATATATCATTTAATGTACGTGTGCACATATGTACATGCCGAAAACATTAATTAAGAGTTTGGTCTGTCAGGATTAACGGGTTAATAAAACTGGCATGCTAATAGTCATACATTTATATGCAATCAAATTAAATTTTTTTTCAATCAAACCACCCGCTCATTTTCTATCAACTTTAACCTGCCACGTAGTCGCAATTAGCTTGCAGTTCGGGGATCCATAACGAAACTATTGCCGAATGTGGTACTAATATGATATCTTTTATATGAAAGCTTGATATATTAAAAGGAACCTGATATGCAAACAATATGCAATTCATTTTAGTTCATTTCCAACCAATCAATGCTTGCAGTCACAATTATATTATTTCTTTGACCAGATCCTAGAGATATATCTTCTGATATAGTACGCGTGGGAGGGGGAATTATCCTTCTTTATTTAGAGAAATAGATAGCCTACTTCAGCTTGTGACGTCAAGAAGCTTCTATCTGTAATGGGGTTTCTAGGTTAGGAAGTCATCCTGGGATGCTGGCATAAAAGTCAAAAACCCCACAAACTCGAAGGTCAGTAAGACATCCACAACATTGCCAGGTGTTTTATTCACTCTTAGGGATACTCTTCTAATCGGTTACTTTTTTTCGGTAATGTATAAATCTGGAAGTCATCTTCCAATGGATCTTTATGGTAAGATGTAAGCATTGTTTTTGACTTTGCAGCAATAATTTAGCACCAAGCTGAAATACATTTATCGTTTTAACAATATAAGGATGAAAGGTTTAAAAATAAGTGAAATGGATGCTTATCAGTAAAACCAATGACTCACTGAAAAGGAACGAACTTATTTGCCCAGCCCAAATAAATAAATAAACATGACGCACTGAAATATGTGATGCTTATTGTGAGAAATTATTTATGAAATGTAAAAGATAAGGCAACAGAAATGTTGAGTTCTTGTCCAATTGCATATTTCAACATTTTAATATTGGCGCCTTTATTTGAATTTTCACTGTTCTGTCCATATTTAAGGGTTGCACTGAACACAAATCGATAGACATATATCAAAATTCATATTGCATTTACCGTTCTCTTATCGATAACGATAGGCTTCCTACTATCGCTTAGCAAACAGCTGTGCTTTGTTTTGGGTTGAATGGAAAGTATAATGAAACCAAGCGAATAAAAAGAATGCCAAATGATTACAATATCGATTACTCAGTTTGGGGAAGGAGAAATGATTAATTTGTAGATACTTTTTTTTAGTAAAAATGATAGAATGAATAAAATGCTCCCCAATTAATTGATTTTGATTATGTATGCTTCATATACATATGTTTTAATATTTATATAAACGGGATCTGCTGATTTAAAGAAGATACATATATACATGTTTATATATAATAAAAAACCTAAATAAATTCTGCGTGATTCGAAAGGTCACATTCACTTAGATTTCATCATAAAGTTATACAATTTCTTTATTATAGGCACATGGAATTTTGTGACTAACACAATTTATTACCATTCGCGATCAAAATTCATGAAATTTGGATGCCTAGTTGAGCTGTCAGGTGTTTTTCATTTTAACAATGGGATGACAACAGCTCAATTGCTTAAATGAAATCATCAAACGGATAATTTAATTACATAGACAATTATTTCATCTAATATTGTAGTTATGCATGGAATATATATACATGAATATGTATCTTTTTACATACATATATGTATTTGTACTGATTAATGTCACGTACCGGCGAAAATTTAATTTGCTAAGAATATGACCCCTAAATTTTAATATTAATGAAATTGATGAATATATATTTATGTAGGGATGTACGTATAAGGATTTTTCCATTTGCATTTACATATGTACGTATTTATGTACAATATAACCAATTGATGTTCATCAAGAAGTGCTCATATATGTGTATGTATTGGTGTGGCTATGTATGCACGTATAAAATTGCCGGCAACTAAGCTCTCAAGAAAGCTCAACTTCCGTCAACAAAATTGAGCAGGTGAAATGGCCATAAAACATAACCCAACAAATCCTTGCCCGTATAAATTAAAAAATCCATATACTTTATAGGTCAATTTAACTGTCTAAGATCATTAGTTTTTAAAGTTAGGTTTATCTTATGTATATATCTACTTATTGTATTCAGATAATGTTAGTGGCTAAAAGTCTATTGGGTAGCATTGAGCTTTCACATTACTGAGAGCAAAAGCTCTTTTTATTGCGGTAGCTGCTCTCCAGCTTGACATGCACGTCCTTCATCTGACTTTGAAAATATTTTCGCCCGAGTTTTCGCCCATAGAAAGCGCTCAAAATTTCTCAGCCATCACAGTCGATTCCTTGCAAGCAAGCCGATAGGTAGTGTTTCCCTCAATTCAGCGGAAAACTTTCCAAGTACTAACTGCTTTACATATACATACATTACTTTCCAGATAAACAAATAGTTAACCATGTCGAAGATTGGTATCAATGGATTTGGTCGCATCGGACGCTTGGTTCTGCGCGCCGCCATCGATAAGGGCGCCAACGTTGTGGCCGTCAACGATCCCTTCATCGATGTGAACTACATGGTCTACCTGTTCAAGTTCGATTCGACCCACGGACGTTTTAAGGGCACCGTTGCCGCCGAGGGCGGTTTCCTGGTGGTCAACGGCCAGAAGATCACCGTTTTCAGCGAACGCGACCCGGCCAACATCAACTGGGCCAGCGCTGGTGCCGAATACATCGTGGAGTCCACTGGCGTGTTCACCACCATCGACAAGGCATCCACTCACTTGAAGGGCGGTGCCAAGAAGGTTATCATCTCGGCCCCATCCGCCGATGCTCCCATGTTCGTTTGCGGTGTCAACTTGGATGCCTACAAGCCCGACATGAAGGTGGTCTCCAACGCATCGTGCACCACCAACTGCCTGGCTCCTCTGGCCAAGGTGATCAACGACAACTTCGAGATCGTCGAGGGTCTGATGACCACCGTTCATGCCACCACCGCTACCCAGAAGACCGTCGATGGACCTTCCGGCAAGTTGTGGCGTGATGGACGTGGCGCTGCCCAGAACATCATTCCAGCTTCCACCGGAGCTGCCAAGGCCGTGGGCAAGGTTATCCCCGCCCTCAATGGTAAGCTCACCGGAATGGCATTCCGTGTGCCCACTGCCAACGTTTCCGTGGTCGATTTGACCGTGCGCTTGGGCAAGGGTGCGTCCTATGATGAAATTAAGGCCAAGGTTGAGGAGGCCGCCAACGGACCCCTGAAGGGAATCCTGGGATACACCGATGAGGAGGTCGTGTCCACCGATTTCCTCAGCGACACCCACTCGTCGGTGTTCGATGCCAAGGCTGGCATTTCGCTGAACGACAAGTTCGTGAAGCTGATCTCTTGGTACGACAACGAGTTTGGATACTCCAACCGCGTCATCGACCTGATCAAGTACATGCAGAGCAAGGATTAAATGTGGAACACCAAGAACACCATCCACCCACACTCTACGTAAAAGTTAAATATTAGGGCGCGGTAGAATGGGGTGCGACACTTCAGAAACGGCCGGAAAATGGCATCACATAACTTATATATATATAGCTCCCCGGTGGAGCATCACCTACATACATATGCGCTATGCTCTGAAATGCTTCTGTTTTCGCTCTTCAATTACCAGCCACATTGGAAAATTATTAATATAATACATTCATTATACACATAAATATGTTTACTGTTGTTGAATAAAGTTTCACTCTGTGTGTAGTTGTAAAAATGCCGACTCATAAGCATTTAAATATTTGTTTTTGCGTTTTTATTTGCTATAAACCGTTAAAATACCTAAAATAGTTTGAGTATTACTTTAAATTGTTTTTTTTTCTGTTACTATTTTTGGAAGTAATATCTAACAACTATATATAAATATATATACATTTATATATATATACGACAGAAATGTGTCAGTATTTTTTTTAAATCGATTGGTTTTTAAATGATTACATAACTTGTTAAAGTTTTAAAATAAATTTAAAGGAGCTGGATTCGATGGTATTGTTATCGGCGAAAATCGGGCATCGATAAGAGCGACCTTAAACCCAGGGTTGCCTTCAGTTGAAGCAATGTATAAACAGAAGTTATCGATATGCGGAGAGACTAACGGTGACATATTGTTTATGTAAGCCTTGCTTTTTGGATACATTTCTGGTAAAATAATGTTTCTCTGCCGATTTATATTTGCATACTTGGCTACTCATAAAATATTTTTGTTGACTGCATCATTTCAACAGCACTTCACCATTATGACGTTATC
Organism: Drosophila sechellia; assembly: GCF_004382195.2. Lineage (NCBI taxonomy): Eukaryota > Metazoa > Arthropoda > Insecta > Diptera > Drosophilidae > Drosophila > Drosophila sechellia. The sequence continues at coordinate 15,863,966 of NC_045954.1, forward strand.
GATATTTAATCGCTTGCTAAACTGACTTTTCGATTAATTTTCTTACACGGGCACACTAATTTTCAGAACATTTTAATACTGGCATGTAAATAAAATAATCAATTGATGAAACCCTAAAATAAAATGTGAATTATTCAACATGCAGTAGCAACAAATGGACACTAACCAGCATAAGAGTTCAAGACTTTTGGTTTTTGCTGAATGTAAATGAAAGTTACCGAGTGAAAACGCCATAACTTGTGTAAAACTGACGAGGCGAACAAAGAGTATGTTTTCCGAGCGAATTTAACGATTGTGCAGTGTAGGTGGTACACATTTTCCCCAACGAAATATAATGAAACATAAGTGCATCGTTTAAAATCATCTCGAGTTCACATCTTACGTATGTGCAGAGTGAACACAAATCTGTATACATATTGGTATATACATATGTATGTATGTTGGAGATATATGTGCGGACGCTTTAATAATTAATATTTATAAACGGTGGCTAAACATTTCGAATATCTTTGTTAACATTATACCGCAACTTTTAATGTTTTTTAATGCGAAATGTACACATGTATAGAAATATTAATAGATGTTCAGTTGCACATGTGCAACAGTGCGTTTCTCTATACATATGCTCATCTATTTTTGTGTATGTAATTTTAACATTTCAATGTTGTTCATGAATGAGTTTTGGAAAATATAGTCCAATTTAAACAACGGTTAAAGGTGCTGAAAAAACGCTTGTAAGAATGTGTATTTGGCTGCAGATGTGAACTGTTTATACATATGTATGTACATATGGCACTGTCGTATTGGCAACTTCGTGTGTACATAAGAGTGTATATATGTGTGTATGTATTATGAGGATTTGAGAGAAACGAAATATTAGAATGTAAAGTGCTTGCTTTTAATGGTTTTAAAAGTGTAACAGTGGACGTTTGTTAAAAGATTCATAATATTACTACTTTTGTTTAACAAATTCGTTTCCAATGCAAATTTATTTGCTGCAACAGCTTTAAAATTTGATTTTCTTATTTTTCTAAGTGGGAATGTCCCATTTAGTTTCAAATATATACATACATATGTGGGTCAATGTAGCATCTATTCAAAAATCTATGTATGTACATAATATAACGGTCGCTCTTTTCGTTGTTTATTTTGTCGATATGTTACCATGTATGCGTGCATGTGTGTGCTAATTTATATATTTTTAAACAATATCTTCCAGATAAACAACATTATTTAGGCTCCAAACAAATTTTTCAAGGCTAAACTTTCCTGCAAACATGAATAACTTTTGGGGACTCTAGGATTTTAAGCTGGCCAATTGGTTGGCTTCTTATCAAAAACAGTAAACAATTGGATCTCGAAGACTGAATGCAATAGCACAGGTTTGTACTGAATTATTTAAATAAAGTATGGGAATAACCGAAATTAACAAGAAATTTTTTCCAAAAACATTAAAAATGCATGTTCTGCGACTTTTTTTTACATTTGAGGGGGCGGAAAAGGCGTGGTCACAACTTAAAACAACTGTTAACTTTTGTTTTTTGATAACGTAACATTAAAATGTTAGCAGCAACCAGATTAACATTGATGTTTATAGGAAACCTTCTGTTTTTTTTTTAGCTAGAAAGAAAGATAATATAAGAACTTTGATAGTAACAATATTGTTTTCTCTTTTCCTTAAAAATAAATTACGTATTTGTTTTTATCTTAATTTCAGATAGACCTGTCTGGTGTCATCATGTTCACGAGAAAATACTTTTTTGTTAAGGGTTCAAGGAGTTCCCAAAAGCTGAATTTATAAAATGCTGAAAGAATCCTTGCACAAAAAGGTAACTAACAAATAAGTTGGATAGTTGCTATGTTATATCTTATAAATTGTTTTTTTCAGAACCAGGTTGTTATTAACGCGCTGCTACAAACCGTATATACAGGCATTAGAAGCATGAAATTTAAAGATATTACCCACTGTGCATGTCCTGCATAGAAGCACCTACACCAAGTACCGCAGACAGTTTAGTATTTGGCATCTGAACCTGGCACACTACACTCAAAATGGGAGCCAACACGTCGAGCAGCAGCTATCCCACGGTGGCCTCGTCGGGCAGCGGAGCCAATAGCAATGCCAGCAACTCGAACGGGAACCTATCGGCCATGCCCCCGGGCATGGGGGAGATTCCAGGAGGCGGCGGTGGATGCTCGGGTGCTTTCGGAAGCAGCAGTAGTTGTGGCCCCAGCGGGAATGCAGGTGCAGCTCCGAGCATTGTCATCAGTGGCGCCCACTACCATCGGGATCAGCGAAGGAAGCGTGCCACCGGCTTTGCGACACTCAAACGCAAGTTTATACGCCGACGGCGCTCCTCGAAAGCCTGTGATCACGCTCGCGTCCTGCGCGACTTTGTGTCCGATTGGGCTCCCGTGGAACTGGCAGCTCTGTGCGAGGAGTTCGAGGCATTGTCGGCTCTGAGGGATTTGTCGGTTAGCAAAACGAAAATCGAACACAATGCGTACGCCCATGTTAATCACTTCCCTTTCGTTCAATTCCCGTTTTCCAGGTGCAAGCTGAACTGGCACGACCCCCGGCGGCAACGTTTAAACAGGACCTGGCTGCCATCTATGAGAAGAACTTGTGCACCGATTGTGATCTGGTCTTTCGTGGAACGATATTCTCAGTCCATCGTGCAATATTGTCGGCACGCTGTGTATATTTTCGGGACCTGCTGGCAGGATGTCCTGGTTTCGGTGCGCGCATATGTCTCGAACTACCCACATCCCCCATTGATGTACAACTCTTCTCGTCGCTATTGCGCTACCTATACACTGGTGATCTGTGCCCCCATGATCCTAACATTGACATCACTCTATTGCGGCAATTGGGCAAGGATTTCGGTACTCCGAATCCACTGGAGCACGATCTGCGCTATCTGCTGGAAACAGGTGATTATGCTGACGCAGCACTCGTCTTCACGGCAGATGGTAGCAACGACTATCTACGACAAGACTCGGGAACCTCGGAGTACGGCTTCCGGCCGAAGATCGAACTACCTTGCCATAAAGCGATATTGAGCGCGCGATCGCCATTCTTTCGCAATCTAATTGCGCGCCGGACACGCAACATGGACGAGTATGTGGAGCGCTCGTTGCACGTGCCCACGCGCATCGTATTGGACGAAACTGTTATACCAAAAAGATATGCACGAGTATTGCTGCAGGCCATCTACCTGGACTCGGTGGACTTGTCATTGATTTTGCGTGGCGTGGGTTCCGGCACCTCGGCCGGTTCGCTTGGCGAGGTGCACGCACTGACCAATACCGGCCGGGTGCGGCCAACGACTCTGGAGGAGGCCATGGAGCTATATCAGATCGGTCGATTTCTGGAGCTGGATATATTGGCACAGGGCTGTGAGGATTTGATTCTCGAATGGCTGTCCATTGAAACGCTACCCACGGTCCTCAAGTGGGGCTGCCAGCCGCATGGCTCCGCCTGGGTCTTTCGCCAAGCTTGTCAGTATTTACGCGAGGAATTCGCAGCTGTTAGCTCCTCGCCGGTGTTGCACCAACTCGATAAATCTCAGTTAATACACATTCTGCATAGTAACTTTCTACAAGCATCCGAACTGGAGGTACTGCAGGCCGTTCTCAAATGGGGCGAGCAGGAGCTGATTCGCCGCATGGAGGATCGGGAGCCCAACTTGCTGTCCCACACAGCCCACTCGGTGGCGCGCAAGGGTGTCAAGAAACGCGACCTGAGTGATATAGAATTACGCGAGATACTCTCGGAACTGTTGCCACTGGTGCGCATGGATCACGTCCTGCCGCCTCACTGCGAGGTCCTTTGCCAGGCGATCCGCCGTGGTCTCGTCAGCACACCACCTTCGCATATGATCGGCGATGATCGGGAGAATTTACGTATCAATGCCTGGATTCGCGGCGGCAAAAATCAGGGCCTGTACGTGAGGCCACGCCTGTTCATGCCCTATTTCGAGGAGGTGAAGGCGCTCTTGGAGGATCGCATGTCATCGTCACACCATCAGGTCGAGCTAATGCGAATGCGCCGGTGTCGGCATCCTCCCGATATTCCCGATACGCTGTACATGGTCTCGCATATGAATTCAAAGGCGAATAGTGATCTTAGCACAGTAGAAAATCGTAGTACGGACGGGAATGTTGATATATTAGTAGGCGCCGCTGTTATTCCACCACCGGACAACCAAACGCTGCTGGCCATGCGCAAGCGGGAGCACAAGCTGCGCCAATCGCCCATGTGCCAGCGGGCATTGCTGCTGCCGCTCTCCTCGAAGAGTGAGATCGATCGGCAGATACGGCTGCGCGTTGTTAGGGAATTCAATCTGCCCGACGAGGTGTCCGACCTTCTGGAAATTGCCCTGCAAACCAATCCGGGCAGGAATGAGAGCCACGCCGAGGAGACAAGTGCATCGACCTCGCAGAAAGATGACTCGCTGCTGGAGGATGAGGATCAAAGTCCGCCACCCTCGCCGGCGGCCACTTGCTCAGTGTCGCGACACACCACCGTTGCATCGTCGTTCTTATCGCCCATGGGCTCCTCCGTGGCGTCTTGCGGCACCGACGCCGCTCACCCGTGCTACAGTCGAAATCTCACCTTCCCACGCCACCATTCGAATGGCCTGATCGGAGTGGCCAATGCGTTTGGGTCCAGCTCTGGCCCGACGCTGCAGTGCAGCTACTCGCGACTCTCCTCGTCGGTGCATCAGCGCAACGACCTACCCGCCCTCATCACCGAGGGCGACTTTCGGTTCCCGCATGGCAATGGCCTGGGATTGGACATGGGCGCCGAGGGCGGTGCCTGCGGCCTGGACACGGCCAATAGCCATCTGTCCGAAATGATGCCGGATGTGGCGATGGCCACCGCCTCGCTGGGCCAGCTCCACTTGACAAATAATGGAGCTGGATGCGCCGGCAACATTGGCGGGCGCGCAGTGAGCAGCAATAACGACATGTCCGAGAGCTTGCAGCTAGATTTAGGCGATGGTCCGAGTCCTCATATAATCGGAAGTGCTGTCGGTTCAATGACTCTACGAAATATACAGGTTAGTAACTACTCTTTGCATTCAAATAGAATTCAAATTCTAAATTGGATTATTTTAAAGCATCAACTGCCAACAAACAACTATCACCACTTTATGCAGCGTTCGAATTCGCCATTTGAAATCCTGCGGCAAGGACAACCATCGCCAACATCACATCCACAACATTCCGGGACATACAATTCTGGACCACCAAGGTTTTTATAGAGATTTCGAGTGGCACCCGATCACGGGCATTATTTTAGCATGCCTTTCTGAATAAACAAAATCCGATACAATTAAAACTAAAAATCTAGATAAATAAAACAAACTACTAAATAAATGTCAAAATGATACCCCTTTCCGATGATCTATCAATATAAATTATAAGTTGGACTAAGATGAAAATATACAATTTTCCTCCAAAATGTTCTTATAAATTGGAATTTTCACTGTTGTCGTTATTCAAGATTCTAATTGGAATCCTTAATGTATACTCTTGAATTTCTACTAAGAATCCGAACAATCGATTCTAATTCACAAAATCACTGAAGGTTTTTAGAATAGGGGATTTTGCAAGTTTTTGGTTTTGCACAACACTGAAAAAAAGAGGTAAGTTTAATTTCATATCCGATTGGATTGGAAATCCTCTTCTGATTTTTCACTGCTGCAGAACGTGGAAAATGGTTTCCCAGTTCTGAAAATGAGCGAGAGGCAAATAGTTGAGAAAATATGTATTATTTTTTAAAGGTTTTCTCGAAGCTGGCACTGATCGTCTGAAGAGTTAAACAAGATTAGATAGCTTTGTAGTTTTTTTGTTTGCATCATGTCAAACTTGTACTTGTCCATATGGATTGTCCTGCTGACATTATTGATTTGTCGCCAGCTTAAAAAATGACCTCTTTCTAGCTGCAATATGGTTAGGAACCCAAAGGATGCGATTCCAAGTACGTATGCATTCCCAGACCAGAATTTCTTATGGATAACAATCACGTACTACCCATTAACACACGATTTTGATGTGCTGAGCTAAGACGTGCTTCATTCCGAATCCACGAAGAAGGTTCCTCCATATGGAAAGCTGAGAAAAGTCAGAATAAGGTACCAAGGACCCCAAAAGGATTCGAATTGAATGAAAAGACATGCGTCGTTTCTTTGTAATGATTCTATTTTTAGTTTTATCAATTTTTACATAAATTGCATATATGATAATTAGTCCTTAAACACGTAATGCACAAAGGGAATGAAGCTGTCACTGATATACATAGAGTTATGTATCATGTGCATGATAGTTTGGATTCCATAGGCTGCATGTTGATGTCATATATAACTATGAGAGTTCTTTGTATATGTGTATATGTACAATCAAATTATAATTAGTTTCTTGCTCAACATGTCTCTTGGCTGTTTCTTAAGCTTATATTAATATTATACAAATAATACAAATAGACTTAAACTAAATACGCGAACCTAAAGTTACATTTATGCTTGTAATTTGTATTTATTAAAAATAAGTAAGGTTCGTATTACTTATGTGACGTTTCAACGCGCGACCATATTAAGATCGAGGAAAGTATTTTGCCAATGTGGGGACTCAGTGCTTAGGTTGAATGCTAGGTCTGAAGTATAAGGAAGTCTTAACCTCTTTTAATTTGATTTTTGTTTGCCACAAACATCTGCATCTACATCTGCATCGTAATCTTCATCTGTATCGTAATCTTCATCTTCATCGTAATCTCAGTTTCATCTGTTCAAGAATTTTTATGTAGTTTACAAAAGCGTTGCGCTTCATTTATCGGTGTTCTCTCAGGCTCAAAATGATGCTGGGAGGAGGTAATTAGGATGGGACTTTCATTCATGGGCTTTCCTCATGACAGTAATGACATTTTTTGGTGGAGATGATCGAAATTTTGAAAATTCCTTTGTCTTATTCGCTTGGCCAATGGTGTTTAGTAACGACTTGCCTATCATCGACTGGGCGCCACCGATGACACGGGAGATATTCCGATTACACCGCCAGGTACTGAACTTAGCCCAACACCAGCATTCGACACAATGCCCATCGTGTGGTCCGACTCCTTCTTGGCGCTAACAGACTGCTGGCCCATCGAATCGACGCTAATCATGTGCTGGACTGGAATGCTTCCTGGTGCCGGTGGCCCTCCTGAGTTCTTTACCATACCGCCGCCACTGGACATCTGCTGCTGTTGCTGCTGACTGGGCGGACCGGGCTGCTGTACCCCCGTTTGCGCCACACTGGACACTATCTGTAGGCGATGATGTGGCGGCGGAGGGCCCAGAGAGCCAACCGAAGGCGGAATAGGACTTGGCTCCTTGCTGCGCAAATGGGCTGCAGATTGCGCTGCATAGATATTTATCGCCTTCTGCCTTTCCTCGGCCTCGTGTCGCAGGGCAGCCTCCATGATGGGATTGTAGCGAAGAATGGGATAGGGATCGCGATACGGATCTATTCCCCAGCCGGGAGGCGCCGGTGCACCGAAGTGCGTGATGGGCCCGCCGACACTCAGAGTGGGCGGCATCATGGTGCGCGTGAGGTGCGAGGGTGGCGGTGGCAAGCCGTGTCGACTGGCCGCCATGAAGTTGGCATGATGATGGTGTGCCGCTGCCGCAGCTGCACTCGCCTGTGCGGCGGCCAGCGAGGAGGAATGGTAGCGCGGATCACCAACGCCGACTGCCGCCGCTGAAGCTCGCAAAAGCATTACGTCCTGCTCCTCCTTTGTGCGCGGATGCTCCTCCTTGATTCGAATCTCCGTGTTAAGCTCGCCCACGTTTCGATGTGGCGAACGGTCACGAACGGGCGCCGTCGCAGCAGCCGCAGCTTGGACTGCAGCCTGCTTGTTGCTCTCGTTGATCCGCTGCTGTTGCAACATCCGCTCGCGCTCCATTTCCCGCCGCTCGATTTCCCTGCGTTCGCGTTCCCGCTCCTTTCGATCCCGTTCTCGTTCCCGCTCCCGTTCCTGTTGCTCGCGTTTCAGTTTCTCCTCCTTCTCCTTCCTTTCCCGCTCCTCGCGTTCGCGTCGCTGACGGTCCCGCTCCCGCTGCTCACGATCCCGCAGCTCCCGTTCGCGTTCCTCCGCCTCGCGGCGTGCATTGTCCAGACCAGGATCCGACTTCACCGGCCAGTTGGGTGACGCCGCCGCGGAGGAGGGATGATAAGCGACACTCCGTTGCATGGCATTTGTTCTAAAAGAAAATGAAGTTAATATTATTGGAAATGCAAAACGAAAACTTAAATATGCTGCATGGGATTTCTTGTTTACTTAATCATAAATAAACCACTTATTTAATTAAATTTCATTTATTTACCTCCACGAGTCCAAGTGGCCACCAAAATGCGTTAGCCCTGTGAATCCAAACGGAGTCACATAGCGTCCAAATGGAGACACTGCGGTTCCTGTTAACAAATGATTTTGGTTTACTTGACGAAATTGGGTTAAAGCCACAAACTATTCCACTCACCAATATGACTAGGAGGCGCTCCAATGAAACTCGCCGCCAGGGGAGAAGTTTCAAATGCTAAGCGACCCGGCAGACCGCCTGGAAATGCTGCCGATGGCGGCATTTCACTCGCTCGATGCAGAATATGCTGTGGCGCCGAGCTCATGCCAAGATTGGGAGTCGTCTTCATGCCAAGCACCGAGGGCGGACCATTGGACACGAGCACGCCACCGCCGACCGCCGGAATAGCTGCCACATTGTTGATCGGCGTGCTGGCGCCGCTGGCCATACCACCACCACCGCCGCTGATCATGTTGCCAGGAGGTATTGGTGCATTGATCGATCCTGCGTTCGATGACGCCGTTGGAAAGCCTGGCTGCTTCTCCGGGCTTTGCTTGTTCTGATGGTAGTAGATTTCCCACGCGATACGAACGTGCATGGCATTCCAGCGACCAGTTTTCTGTTGCGTGAAACGAGTGTGGAGAATGTATACGTATTTAAAAGCTCGTATGTGGTTGGTAAGCAGCAACATCTTACCTTTGGAGCAAAGGATGTTAAGTGGTTGGGAGGCATGAACGGCGTCGGGCCACCGAGGCCACTGTGCAAAAGGCCCGCTGAGGTGTAGCCAGTGTAGCCTCCCGGCGGCAATCCCATGCCAGTGCGATAGAACTGAGGATCGACGGATGAGATTTTGGATATATCTTTGAATAGTGGCGGGGGAAAAATTTGTCCAGAGCTCGGTTGCACAGCAGTTAGGGGAGTTGATGAGGCCGATACTGGTGGAAGCAACTGCGGATGCTGATGTAGATGTGCGTGCTGTTGATGCTGGAGATCAGTTCGTAAATATGTTGATGATGGCGGTGTGGGGGTAACAGCCGAGCCAGATCTATCCAGAAATCGGCTATCTAGCTCGCGCCGCAGCAAATCAGCTTGATCATCTGCGAAAACAATGACATGATACATTCAATGATCACACCGCTCAGTGCAAATTCTGTGCAAACAACATACTTTTACTGGGCTGAAAAAGCGATTCTGCAGAAAAGGGATGCGGCGTGTTGGTAACTGGGTTCGATATAGCCGCAGCCGTTGGCTGCGTTACAGATGAAGCCGTGGTCGTAGTGGCTCCCGCCGTCGTCACAATACTGCTCATCGAGTGCGACACAGCTGGATTGAATTGCGAAGCGGAGGAGCTGATGATGGCCGCGGAAGAAGTAGCTGGTGATGGGGAGGATGGTGGCGGCGCTAAAGGTGCTGGGAAGTATGAAGACGACTGAAAAGAGGGATTTGCAGCAGACACGTGAATACCAGCGGTCGCAGGTATGGATAGCGGTGATATGGCATTGCAAGAACTTCTCGCCGTCGATGCCGCATTCACCATGCCAATGCCCATGCTTGTGCAGTTGGAGAGCGGAGGCGTCGGACGGGCACTACCACTCGATACTATGGGCGTTGTGGGAGCACATGTCGTCACCACTGCGTTGGCAGGAGAGCTGCAGCAGAACAAGAATGAGGTCACGTTAGTTTGATGCATAGCGAAATGAATATTTGATTATTACTTCAACCACAGTGCTGCCTTTGATGAGTACGAGGAGAGATTTCCCAGTCCTGGCGGCATTGAAGAACTTGACGATAATACTGGGGTACCTGTACCTCCATATTGACTTGGCGCGATACCACAAAACGACGATCCCAGGCCAATGCCTTGGGATGCGCCAGGCAGCATTGTTGACGCACCATGTGACCTGATATTTGTACTGCAAACGTAGGGATTTATTTTCACACTGCATATCAATAAATGTAGATGGCTATCGCTCACCTGTAGCTGGAATCCCGATCTTTATTGCAAGGACTCTCTCCTTTGGGGGAAATAACCTTCTGGATCACAGATGATGATAATGTTGATGGAGATGAGGAGCTCGACGTGACCGCTGTCGTCAAACTTTGCACAGCGAGAACCGATGGCGTGAAGTTGGAGACGGCAGCAGCAGCAGCAGCCGATGGCGGCGCAGTTGCAACTGCAGACGATGATGAGTATAGTGTACTTCCGCAGCGAACCATAGGCTGATTTTGCGATGACATTGGGTGCGTGGTCAGCAAATGGGACACTGACGAAAAGTTACCGCTCTGCGGCAGCATCTGCGTTGACTGGGGGAAGTGCGAGTGCGGTTGGGGAGCAGCCGACGTTGATAGTGAGGTAACCGACAGTGTTGAGTGTCCAGAGTTCGGGGTGCTCGTCCCAGCGGCCGCAGAGGAGAATGCACCTGAAGCGTAGACAGGCACATGATGGGAATGTGATATATGCGGATTGCTCATGGAAAGGGCAGCCGAGTTCGCCGAAGGCACCACCGACACAACGGGCTGCGATGCGCCGCTGGAAATTGCACTGCTATTATTAAGTGGCGTGATGGATCGCAGGGTCGGCGCCATGGATACGCTTAATCCAATATTCGATGGCGTTGACTTCAAGGATGCTGGCGACTCTCGACTGTTGCGACTATCCGAGCTCCGGTGTTGTGTGGGCGGTAAGTTGGACAAGTTGGGCGTGGCAACCGGCAATACTGGAGGCAGGTACGACCCGTGCGTAAGGCCGCTATATGGAGTGTAGAGAGGGTAATTCGTGTACGGTGCTCGGTATGGCGGGGCCTGTATGATCATCGGCACGCCAGTGGCCACATGAGAAATGGGTGCGGGCGGTGCGCCAGGAAAAAGCAGTGGAGACCCTGTGCCCACAATGGCATTGCCGCCAGCGCCGAAGACCACCTTTCCCATGCCGGAAGTTGTCGTCGTTCCACCAGAAATACCAACATAGTTTGGGTTTATCGAGATAGATGATGTGGCGGAGACCGGTGGCACTAATTTATTGGCTGCGTTGGGCGAGACGCGTGGCAACGCACTTGTAGTTACGGATGACGTTGCAATCGTAGCAGGCGGCGGATAAACACTAAGGAAGCCATTGACTATGGGATTGGGGGGTGAGGACGTCGTTGGTACCGAATTACTTTTCGCAATTTCTGAAGTGCTCGACAATCCCACCGACGACAGTTGTCCCTGGCCATTGGAGCTGCCATTGTTGCTGCCATTGTTGGTGTTACCGCGCGTAAAGCTATCGTTTGATTTTATACTGCTGTTGGCTAGAATCACACTCGATGCCGAAGTTAGTATTGATAATCCGGCAGCATTCGGTGCAGCTGCGATGTGTGCGCTAAACGGACTGCTTAGAGTAACTGCAGCCGGCGATGGCGCCGCAGATAGTAATGGAACAATTGACCGTTGCACCCCCGACGACAAGCCGTTCGAAACGGAAGCATTTGCCTTGCTGTTGAAAATAATCTTTTGATCGATGTCAGACGCAACTGTTGATGCAATTTTCTCATTTCCAGCTGATATTCCAACGTTGGGAAACTGTTCAAGGATAAACACAACAATTAGATGCCACTTCAGTTGGCTATGCCGCATCTTAACTTACTTGCACTGACGAAACCGATGGCGGAGCACACAAGCTGGGATAGAGCGGCTTGTCGGGCGAGGATTTCTGCAGCACACCACCCAGCTCTCTGTTCCCAGGATCGCCCATGCTGGCCGCAGGTGGTGGAATCGGAGCACCAGCATGGCCATGGACCGCCTTGCCCGGTGCGCTCTCCGATGCGTTCTTGATGTTTAAAGCTTTACTTGGATCGCTGTCCGGAGATACTGTGCCCATCGCTGGCGCAAAAGGTACTCCGGCATATGGGCCATTATCTCTATCTCCACACGCCGCACTCTTTTTCTTCAGGTGTGGAAGGTCGGATAACTTGCGAGAAGACGATCGATCCGAACACGAAGAAGTATTTGAAATGTTCATGGGCGTTGGCGGGTTGTCAATATCAAATATTTGTTCAGAATTCTGCAAGTAAAAAAAGTAATTTTCATTTAACGAGCAATTAAAACGAGTCATTGTAGATTTACGCACAAATAAAAGTCAAAATGCATACTCTAACTTTAAGCTAACCTTCATATTTATAGCAAAAATCAAATAAACCCATTTTGGGTCGATTTGTGAATATATTAAAAGGCATTCTATGCTTGTTTGCTTCAGCTATTTCTTTTGCAGTGAAAAAGAATGAGATAGAAATAATTGGGACGCCTGAAGAAATGAATGTGTCGTCCTTCCTGGACATGAGAAGAATACTTATTAACGAGTTTTAATGCGCAATAAGAAGCATGATTTAAGCCTAATTCTAAATAAAATGCATGCGTCCCTAGTTCAATTGTTGTGCAACCGATGTAAAGGATTTCTATATTATAGTTTCGATTAGAAGCAGGACATACCTTTTTATCATTGCTGACATTATCACACTGTAAGAAATGAATGTTAGAATGCATATTCGTTGAAAATGCTGCAGTATATACTTACGATATTATTTCCTTTGCTGTTGCTGCTACAATTGGTTGAAGCCTGCATAAACAGAAGTTTCGTTTTAACAAAATATGCTGCGTTGAAGAAGTGCATTCTTACATCGTTCAAAAGATCACTTTGCTCGTTTTCCTTCTTTATGCTGCTACTGCTGCTGCTGCTGCTGCTGCTGGCCCCAAAGGATTGCGCCGAAACATTGGCCAGCTCCTGGATATCCAGGGAGCGGCAGGCCGCTGATGTCGTCACGGTTTCAATGTTCTCCAAACCCATCGACTTCTGGGGAACGAGTAAAGATAACTATTAGTAAATGACATCTTATCGGACAATTAATGAGGACTCACCTTTGCGACCTGTGCTGATTGCGAGCCCAGTTTGCAGACACCCAGGTGATTACTGTTTGCGTTTGCATTCGCGGCGGCATTAAGATCACTTGATATTAGATTATTGAGCTGGTGCGTGGGCAGCGGCTTTGTTACGTGCAATTGGTCAATAGTGTTATTACTCGTGGCGGGGGAATTGTGAGATTTTTTGGTGTCGCTGCTGCTGCTGCCAGTACAACTGGCGTGGATCACACCAACGTCAATGTGGTCATGACTATGCGATACGGCGCCACCAACGCCCAGCGATGGCAGGCTGATATCCAACATCAGTGAATCGTTGTCGTTCTCCAAAAATCGAGTACTAACAGTAGCACTGTTGTTCACTTGCATTTTCGACGCATTGCAACCACCGTCCGCCGCCAGCTGTTGTTGCTTGCTCGATTGGTTGTTGGTTGTGTGGTTTATTTGGTGGCTACTATTGTTAATTTGATTATCATCACTAATGTTATTATTACTTTTACTGTTCGCGCTATTGTCCGATTGCAATTGGTCTTGCTGCTGCCCATATTCGGATCGCCAGTGATCCCTGGGCTCGGCTTCCGTCTCCAGAACATTGCCGACCATGTTCACAGATGGCAGCAGGTAGACCACGTTGGATAAACTGCTGCTATTGCTGTTCGCGTTGGGGCCATTGCTGTTGATCATGCTGTTGTTGTTGTTGCTGCTGTTATTGTTATTATTGTTGCTAATGACATTGCCGCCACGATCACGATGAAGGCTTGGCTGCGGGTTCTCCTTCAGATTGTTATTGTTAACAGTCAAAGTGGACAGGCTGGTGACACGCAACGGCTGCGATTGACCAGTATCTATAACCTTTGGAATTTTCATTTCCTCTATACTGTAGGTACAAGTTAGCTCGTCCAGTGCGGATAGGCGCTTCTCCTTCCGCTTCTGTCCCAATTTGATGGCAAACTGTTGTGGAGAAAGATTATTACAGTGGGCTGCGTGCGCGGATAAAATGAAATGGCAACGAAACCTACCTCAAGATCCTCGTATGTCTTAAACTCCAGTATAGCGAATCCATCGATGATTTCCTCCTCGAGCACCGGAGATCGTGGCAGCTTTCTTCGAACCGGAGGTGGTGGTCGAGGCGGTGGCTTGTCGCGCGGCAAGAGCAGTGTGGACGAGGACGAGGTCGAGAGCAGATCCTCGTCCAGCGACTCACCCTCGCTATCGCTAGGCGTGGCCATCAGACCCGAGTTGCACTCGGGGGAATGTGGTGGATTTAGGAGTAACGATGCAATACTATCTGTGGGCGGCAGCAGATTGTTGCTGCCATTGCTGCTGCTGGTGAAGTTTCCATTTGAATTGTTGCTATCCTCGCCCATGCTGCCAGCGCTGTTGATGTGATAGATCATCCCATTGTTGCCGGGTCCTGCCGCCGATCCGTTGCCCATTGCAACCGCCGAGGATCCGCCACCGACGCCGCTGTTGGGCGTGACGAGGCCAACTCCACCTCCCTGACCACCGTTGGCCGCACTCATGGCACTGCCCACAGAGGATCCGGCTATGAACGTGCCACTCAGCGAGCTGGCATTGCATCGACTGTCGCGTTCCGCTTGCAAACGCTGGGCACGTTCCCTCCGGCGTTTCTGCTGGCGCTGTTGCTTGGCATTCAGACTCAGATGAGTGCTGCTGCTAGAGGTGGTGCTGTGGCCATTGGTATTCCCAGCAGCCACCGCTCCTGATCCCGCTCCGAAGCCGGACTGACTACCGGCTATGCTAGCAGTGCCTCCTCCGCCTCCTACTCCTACTCCTCCTCCTCCCGCACTGGAATTCAGTTGTGGCATTATTGTGGATGCCGCCGCCGTCGGAGGAGACGTCGGGGATCGCGAATCTATGCCGGCTGAGGCGGAGACTGCCGCTGCGGCTGCCACAATCGAGAGTTCCGTGTCGGAGTCAAAGTCACAGGCACTGGGAGCCATTGATACCGCCGAAACAGGTGGACAGGTGGGCTCCGATATGGAGACGGGTGATGCCGGGGGAATCGCTGCCACGGCCATTGGTTTGCCGCCATCCGATGCCGACGTCGCCGTCGTCGCCGCCGTCGAGGAGGTGTTCGATACAAACGATGGCCGAGCACGCGGCATGGAGCCCAGATCGGCTATATTGGCACTTGCTTGAACTAAGGCGGTCGCCGTCGGCGGAGGAAGATGCAGTACCGCCAGGGCGCCGGTCGAACTCTTTGATATACTCTGGCCCACTACCGTAAGCACTGTGGACTGTGGCTGTGACTGCGATTGCGACTGGGACGACTGTGAGCTGGCGCTGGAGTGTGAATGTGAGTGGGAGTGCGACTCGCTCTTCTCATCCTGGACTGTGACAGCGGGAACGGAGGATCCAATGTCCTGCGACGATGATATATGCTTGATTTGGGATCCTATTCCATTAATACTACTGCTGCCCGACGCAGACGTCTTTGATTTAGCGCTGGCATTTGATGTGTCCATTTCTTTTGCTACGTAAAGCTTCCAGTGGATTACACTTCAGTTCCTTTTCCTTGGGAATACAAATTATCGATGAGCATTATTATGTATATTGCTATCTGGACCAAACCTTTTCCAATGCATTCGGCTATGATTTTTATCTATATATTTCTTTTCTATTTCTTTTTTTTTCTTTGGAAGGAGGGGTTTTCTATGCCATCGATAAGGCAAAAGCTTTACAAATATTGGATTTAAGGTGCTACTACGGCCGATTCAATCGCGTGTATTTTGAAAAAATCGATGCTGCGCCGACTGTTTTTACGTGATATTGTTATTTGGTGGCCACTGTGGGGTTTTTCGCATTCCGACCGGTTAACATATTTGATTAGAGTCACTAATTTGGTTAGAAATAATAATTGTACAAGTTGTTTTCATTTCGTTTGCTCTTTTCCTTGTGGTCAACTTCCCTATTGCGCTTTTTTCTGTACACACACACATAATATTTAATTCTGCACACTTTTTTTTTTTACAACAAACACTTATTGTTTTTTCGGGTCAGCAGGATTGCACACAATTCAGAACAGATGTAAAATATAATAAAAAAAATAAATAACATAAAGCCGATATGAGAATTCACCGAAAATAGTCCATATTTATTTTGTCTAGCACTTTATCATTCGTCATATACTCTTCTTCTTCTTCTTCGTATTCCTCCTCTGCTGCTTCTTCTCCTTCTTCTTCTTGAAATATATGTATGCACATATATGTACGTACATGCATGCGTACATATAAATTCGTACGAGTATACGTATGTATATTTATATACACCAGTTCGGTTTTGCTTTTGCTGTTGCTTTTTCTTGCTTTCCTTCTTTCTTTCGGCCTTTTTTTCTCTATGCCTCCGTGTTCGTTCCGTCTATAAGTCTGCCGCTAGCGAGTGCACAAACCATTTAACCAGAGTTTCACACCGTTGCCTTTGCAAATAAAATTACGATAAAAGAATTTTTTTTTTTTAATGAGAAGAGAAAATTTTGAAGCAGCTTCTTTTTATTTTTACTCTTTCGCAGAACTTTTGTTGGCTTTTCTCTTAAAGATTTGCAGAAGCAGCGCAGAAACAGAAACAATAGTGTCATCTCGCTCACACTTACACTTTTCTAATTGCGACATACGTACATACAAAATACGACAACGACAAATACAAATACGACGACGACGACGACGAATTTTTGTGAACTGTATGCGATTGTTCGTACATTTTTACATTTTCCACACACACCGAACGCACAACGAACGACCAAAACGATCGATTGTGCATCAACGCGTTATATGCATCGCTACCAAACTAACTGTCATCACGGCTATTATGTATATTTTACATAAAATCCAATATTATTTTCCGAAAATTTTGTTAACCACAAAGAACCAACATAGTCTCTCAGAGACGGACCAAATTTTCGATAGCTGCAGAAAATCATTTTCAAGGGGATAACATTATGATAACTATCGAAACAGCGGTCAGTCTCCACTGGTGGCCGCGATTTCGGGCGTTTCACACCGATAACAAGATGCGAAAAGTTGGTTTCAAAAAATACTGGGAACAAATGGAATAAGATAAAATCAATTATTAGAAAAAACCGGTTTTTAGTTTTTGTTGCAGTTCAGGATGCTCCCACCTCCCAAATAAAGATATTGAATGTTTAAGTATTTAATTTGTATTTCAAATATAGTTACATTTAAATTTATATTGCCACGAAAATGACTCCCATACCCTCCACACATTGGCCTCCTCCTTAAATAATTTTATGATTTCCGTTTGTTACATTTGTATGAATATACGACTATAATATATGGAACAAGATCACATCACAACGTGAATTATAGTAACAACTATAGCTTTTGTCAAGGCTGCACTCTAAGAATAACATTCAAAAACGATTTTATCTGCTTTAAATTCTTCTGAAATGTTCACGATAAATTTAATGCCTTGATTTGTACGGTTCAAATTGGGGCGTGTTCTTTAAATGTTTTCCAAATAGGTCTTGTTCTCGATTTTAAAGGAGCAGAGGCAGCATCAAAAAGAGTCGGAAATGCTATTTAGTTTTGTTGTGTTTCTAACCGAAAATAAACTACTACAGCCACATACAAAAGCAAAACAAAAAACCCGATTCGCTAACAGTCGGTAGAAGAAATGGGCTGATCTTGTGCGTTTTTTTTGTTTGTTGCATTGCCTTGCAAAATGTGACTTTCCTTTTCTTGTTTGGTGTCATCAGTCTCAGTTTTCGACTTGGGTAGGTTCTTTCGCTCTTGTTCATCATTGTTAACATTCTCCTCGTCCTCATCATCGTCATAGTTGGTTGGTTCCTCGCCCTTGCGCAATAGCTTTCCAACCAGTTCATATTTTTCTAAATAACATAATGAGAACGTTAGTTTACCTATGGATCTGAGCATATACATATATATACGATTTAATTACCCTTAAACTGCATTTCCCATTCCCGCACAGAGTCCATTTCCACGGCACTTAAATCGCTCAGGTCATCGTATTCATCCTTGTCAATTGAAACCACGCTGAAAGTGGCCAAGTTTCGGGAGGCATCTCTTCCCGCAAAAGTTGCGTAGGGTCCACCTGAAAACCAGATAATCATCATATAGTTTTAGGTTGTTGGAGTCAGCAGTCTAGTCATCATGAACACGGCACCGTAGATAGAAGATAGTATACAATCAAGTGCGCAACTTAAGGGTTTTCTGCGCATCTACGTCACAAGCGTCGTGCATCTTGCTCGCACTTGTTAGTTTTAGTTAAAATACTTAAGGGAAAAGTGCAATCCGTTGTTCAAATGCCACTGGTTTCTGTATGGTGTGTTTGAACATTTCAATTAAGGCATTTGCATTAGGAAGTATTTAGATTTGAAAGGGCGGATAACCTAAAGTGGCTACAATTGAATCACTATCTCATAAATAGTTCTATGAAAATGACGATCATGGTGAACTATTTTTGCATTTCATGCTTAACAATAAATTATGCGGAAAACACCTAGTCGACATTTGATAGGCATTATTTAATTATTGAATTTGGTTAGATAGTTGCGTTATCTCAAAACGAAAAGTTTCTTGTTGATAAGCTGTTAATCTTAGCGCAAAAAAATGACGAAATATAGCAGAGATATGAGCAAATGTCGTGCAAATGTCGTGCAAATGTCTCCTCCCACAGAAATGAAATGCGATTAAGAAAGTTACAGATATCAGGAAAACCAATATTGTGATATAGCACTGCAATTATAGATAGACATCGATGGATATTAATAAGGGGATCTTGGCAATGAAACACATAATAAATATGAAAATCCCTTCCTTATAATCGGCAATAGATCAATCTAAAATAGTGCTAATGGGATATGCTATACTGTAAGCTTAGGAACAACTTAAATTGAAATATTTATGTCTTATCACTAACCTGGACCGTAAAAACGCCTTCCTTTGCTGACATCGTAAACGCTTCCATTGACGGCGACCAAAACGCGGCCATCCGGCTGAGTTCCGTCGTACTGGCGAAGCTCCTTCACGGTGAAATCGCGTCGGATTTTGGGTAACTCCGGTTCGGATGGCTTTGCAACGCCCACGGATGGCACTTCGGTGCGATCCCGAACGATTTTATAGACCAGGAAGCAGATGATTGCCAGGAGGGCCAGGTTCATTGGACTGTACAGGATTTCGCGGATTATGTTGCCCAGAAATGAGGAATCATCGTTGTTTAGATTGTTGCCGATTTCTTTGTCGTAGGCCGAACTAGGATCTGCACCCACTTTGGAATCCATCTTGTTGGGTTAATTTACTTGCTGCACTGGATGTTGCTATGCACTGAATGTTACAATATTGTACATCAACCTGCGAATTGTGTATACTGTCATTTAATAAATATGCGTTTCGTGATCGGATTTTATGTAAAAAATCGGTTTGGTATTCCGAAAAATTGGTAAATATATGTAAGCGCATTGGTAATGGACCAAAATATATGTACATATGTAATTGCAATGTAAATTCCAAAGTTTATTAGCTTACCTTTTAGACGTGCCGTCTCGGTTCGATTATTTTCATATTCCTCTGATCAATTTTTGCTGCGCAACAATGATTTCATAAATACCTTTATTGCTCAGCAGCACCGACCTTTTGCGACTTACTGTATTTACAATTTTACGAACTACTTATGAAAATTGTGACAATGATTTTAGTAGGTTAAAGGTCTTTCATTACTGAAAAGTAATCGACAGAAGCGATAGCAGCGTGTTGTCAAACACCAAGCAGATATAACGCGGTTTTTCCACTGAAATTTTCTCATGGAACGGTGGGAAAAATTGTATATATCAACGTCGGTTCTCACTGAAGGAAAATTCAGAGCTACTAAAATACAATTTAAATTATTTAATATAAATGAGCTAACTTGGTTTTAAATAACCTAGTTTATGGCAAGTTACTCTGCAATCTACTGTTAAAAATTAACTTTTATTCTGTTAATTCTTAGATATGAAGTTAAATGAAGTGCAAATAAGCTATCTCCGAATTAAAGTGGTCCAGAGTGCTCAAACTTATTGTCCATCTCTAACGCATTTTTAAAACGCAAGTGGCTGGTCACACTCATGTTATTCCACATTATATTTTGTATTGTATTCTAGTTTATCTAATCTAGCAAATATATTTAAGGCAACTAGACTAAATGCTGAGCATTCGTGTTTTAAGGCTACAAAATGGGCACTCCATTCTTAACAACGCCTGCCAATTGGCACTTTCGCGAAACAAGAGCTCCAAAAGTTCGAGCAAACCCAACGTAACGCGCCAGGGAAAAATATTTGGCTCGTTGTTTGGAAATCGGCTTAAAGGCAGCAAAAGCCATTGGTATCCATCGCCCGATGCAGGAACATCAGGCAATCAGAAGTCGATGCACGCCTTGAAGTTTGGAACCCCACACTCGAAGACAACTGCCAGCCACAACAATCGACGCATGTCTGTTCTGAACAAGTTGTTCATGACGAACATCACTGATATTCTGGCCACCGGCGCAGTTGCCGATTCCATCGTGGGACAGGGAGTGCAGATTTCCTATGTCAAGATCACCAGCGACTTCTCCCGCATCAATGTCTATTGGATGGGCAAGGATGGCGGGGAGAACCAAGAGCTCGAAAACACATTGAACCGCATGAGCGGCAGACTGCAGCACGAATTGTCGCAGTTGCATCTGATGGGCGAAGTGCCAAAGATCAAGTTTGTCCGGGACAAAACGAGCACTGGTCTCCATCAGGTCCATGAGGTGCTGTCCAAGATCGATCTTCAGCATAGTTACTCTAGTTCAAATGTGGAAGTTGAAGAAAGCGACGCGCAGATTTGTCAGCCGGCTGCGGATGAGGAATGGCCGGAGATGCGACAGGATTTCCTCAGTTTTAACCAAAGCTTAGTTATGGACAAGATTCTCGGCAAGATGCGCAAGTCCAAAGAGGCCTGGGTTCATCATAGGCAAAATATTGCCAAAACCTAACGTTTGTTAAATCCCTCGACTTATGTACATAATGTTAATTATTAAAGTGTTATTCAATACAATGTAAATTGGGTTCTTAAGTTGGAAATAGGTGTAGGGTCTGTAAACGTTTGATCATTTTCCAATAAGTTTGAAATGATGGCTACTTTTGACCCCAACCAGTTCATCATGTTGAGTGGTTTTAAAATAGAGTATCGACTGCGTTTCTAAAAAAAAGCTTTAACGGCTTAAAATTGAATGTCAAAGGTCAAATCATCACCATAATCGATTATATCGAATGATGCTGCTTTTAAAGCTTGCGCACTGCATCTGTATCCGTTATCGATATAAAGCAAAGAGGCGGACATGCGCACAAAATGCAAAGTTTTATAAGCTTTTAGTATTGGTAATATATTTCCATCAGGATATGCCTATGTAGCTGTGCACTTAATTTAATAAATAGATTAACAGTTACTTGCAAGTTAATGTATTCAAATCAGCTGTTTTAAATAGTTGCGATAGTGGGCGACCTTGCGCTTAAATTGATATCGATGTCGGATAAAGCACTTGACTTGTTATCGAAACCAACACTTAAGCTTCGGCATACGGAAGCTATTCGATATATCGATGTATCGCGAGTGATTCACCCAGCCCTATCAATTATACCAAAAAAATCAGACCAGACCAGCTTATCGGGTACAGATTGATTACTTTCTTGCATCTCTAGTTTTAGTCGAAAAAATCCATTGAACCGATTTGGAAGCGGAGTGTGGTGATAGTTGTCAGTTTTGCACAATAAGAAGAATATTTGTTTAAAAGACCAAGCCAAAGCCCAAATAGCAGTGCGCTCTTTGTGGCGATAAACATGACATCTACACTAACACAACACAGTTTCGCCTGAGAAATAAGTGAAAAATTGGAAAAGTCGATGATAAATTCGTTTGGGAGTATATATACAAATTCTTTTCGTGTAAATGTCGATAAACATTTTTGCTTCCAAACCCAGCAATCATAACCAACTTTACCTTTTTCGCGATTCCAATTCCGATTTCAATAAATTTCGCTACATCGCCATTATAAACCGAAGAAGCAAGAAAGGTTATTGTGGTGGTACATACAATATATCGGGTTAATCGTGTGGGAGAATGAGTAACTCATGAGTGCTCTCCAATAACGATTTCTGTTTGCGATTTTCCCTGCTCCCCCACGACTTACGCATATTTGTTATTAACCACCACCCCACCGCCCCACACAAATTTTGTCAATTTTTTTTTGTTGTGTTATCTATTACAAACGAAATGAAAAGTGATGGAACGCATGAGAGTATTTATAATGCAGTAATTGTATTTTGCAGAGGAGTGTGTGCAGTGAAGAAGAGCCAGCGATTAAAGGAAACACAGCAAGAGAAAAACAAGACCCGCGGAGCTGAGCAGCAAAAACACAAACATCCGGACGAGTTGGGATCGCAGTTCGATCTGATCTGATCTGATATCTAATCTAATCTAATTGTGTGGCAAATCGGACCTCGCCGCAATGGATAGTTTAATAACAATTGTTAACAAGCTGCAAGATGCGTTCACATCGCTCGGCGTCCACATGCAACTGGATCTGCCGCAGATCGCGGTGGTCGGTGGCCAATCAGCTGGCAAGAGTTCCGTCTTGGAGAACTTCGTGGGCAAGTGAGTATCCCACCCAACGCCTTATCAGCATATTTCCCTCTCATATGGGATCATACTATCATACCATATCACCCTATCAGTACCCCGAATATATAGCCTACATATATGGTGATTGATAATGGACCTGAAGGCGCCTTTGGCCTGCAGCGCGAATCGATTTTTCTGCACGTCAGTGCTCAGCGAAAAGTAGCACTATTATTTCAAATATTTCGTGGAATGCCCAATTAAACGTTACTGGAACACTATGACTAATCGCTGATAGCACTCGCTTTCAGCCATTGTTTTTTTTGGTTGTTTATTAACAATCAATAATTGCTGTCTGCGAAACATGTGTACACTTGCTCATAATGACCAAACCATATCAGTGGTCTTAACTTAATTATGATGATAAGAATTTTATCTTCCACCTGCACAAAGCTGTTGAAAATCCAAAAGCACCGCAGCTCGACAAACTATATTCACAAAATGCATTGAAGAACACCTAAATACGTATTTTGAAATCTAAATTGTATGTATCAATGCGATTTCTTGTGTTTGTATCTATAAGCCTGCGCTGTCTCTCATTTTTCTTTGTTAGTGTCCACTCTAAATACAAACATATAACGAAAACAATGGCTTACGCCCCAAAAAAATGCAGATAAGACCAATGATAGTATGTCGCCGATTTAAGTTTTCCCCCCACTCCTACCAACGATTTGTAGAGTAACTCACATTCTATATGTTTACTTTCGAATAATTTTGAAAAAGTTTGACCTCCTTTAGGGTCGACTTACTAATTTTCCATGCCTTGCTTGCTAATGAGGGGGGTGCGCTGAAAAAGAACATTAATCAATATGCCCATTCATGTATTTACAAACTGCATTAAACCATGTAAAGTTTGTGCTTACATAAGTCCACTATGTTCAAAATAGTCCAGATAGAATTCGCATGCGCCGTG
Source organism: Drosophila sechellia (assembly GCF_004382195.2). NCBI lineage: Eukaryota > Metazoa > Arthropoda > Insecta > Diptera > Drosophilidae > Drosophila > Drosophila sechellia. The sequence goes on from NC_045954.1 coordinate 15,887,788, forward strand.
CTTTATATGTATGTATGTATGTATGTGTGTCAATTAGGGTGGTTCCACCGCCCCCCGCCCACCTGACACCACTGAGCCGTCGGCGGAAGCGAATGAGGCAGCCCACCCACGGCCAGCAGGCCACAGTCTTAATGTCAATGGAAAATGAAGGCTTCTATTAACTGGGCAGTGCGAACAGGATGTAGGTGACCAGAGTGGTCAAAATTACCCATTTCCCCCACTCAATTTATTAGCCTAGCTAACCAATAGCTTTTCTTTAATTACTCCGAGGTATTAAACAATGCCCAACACCCTTCATGGTCAAAACAAAATACATGTTTACACAACACTCTTGTCCTTAACTGGGATTGTTAAACACTAGCTGCAAGGCATAAGTTGAATTTCCATTAAGTTTGTAGTACTGGCAACTCAAATACTCATTATTCAGTGCAATTTCAAAATGGATTGATTCCTTCTACATATTTCTTAAGCCCACAATCCGAAAACCAAAGTACATACTTCTATAATTCCATTATTAAATACAAAACGTTTCCCCATTTTACAGAGATTTCTTGCCGCGTGGCTCTGGCATCGTGACTCGCAGACCACTAATCTTGCAACTTATCAATGGAGTTACCGGTAAGCTGAACATTTGATATGATCAAGGAGAAGCTATCTTCTAATGCACATTTGCTATTTATTGCAGAATATGGAGAGTTCCTTCACATTAAAGGCAAGAAGTTTTCCAGCTTCGATGAGATCAGAAAAGAAATCGAAGATGAAACGGATCGTGTGACCGGTAGTAACAAAGGCATTTCAAACATTCCAATTAATTTGCGCGTCTACTCGCCGCACGTACTCAATTTAACGCTGATCGATTTGCCCGGCCTGACAAAGGTGGCCATTGGCGATCAGCCGGTGGATATTGAGCAGCAAATTAAGCAGATGATATTCCAATTTATTCGCAAAGAGACTTGTTTAATTCTGGCTGTGACCCCGGCCAATACCGATCTGGCCAATTCGGATGCCCTCAAGCTGGCCAAGGAGGTGGATCCACAGGGTGTGCGAACCATTGGCGTTATAACCAAGCTGGATCTGATGGACGAGGGCACCGATGCGCGCGACATTCTGGAGAACAAGCTGCTACCGCTGCGACGTGGCTACATTGGCGTGGTGAATAGATCCCAGAAGGATATCGAGGGTCGCAAGGATATCCACCAGGCGTTGGCCGCCGAACGCAAGTTCTTCTTGAGCCATCCCTCCTATCGGCACATGGCCGACCGTCTCGGCACCCCCTACTTGCAGCGCGTGCTCAACCAACAACTAACCAACCACATCAGGGACACGTTACCTGGCCTGCGGGATAAGTTGCAGAAGCAGATGCTCACTTTGGAGAAGGAGGTGGAGGAGTTTAAGCACTTTCAGCCAGGCGATGCCAGCATCAAAACAAAAGCTATGCTCCAGTAAGTTAAAAAAAAAGGGGATTCCCGTTTGTAACTATTGATTATAATGGTTTATTTACATTCCTGCAGAATGATTCAGCAGCTGCAATCAGACTTTGAGCGAACTATTGAGGGCAGCGGCTCAGCTTTGGTGAACACAAACGAGCTCTCAGGTGGCGCCAAGATCAATCGCATTTTCCATGAACGGTAGGTGTTTGTGGTGCATTTAAAAAAAAAACTCTACCTCATGATAACATCTCGTTGCTTCAGTCTGCGCTTTGAGATCGTTAAGATGGCTTGTGATGAAAAGGAACTGCGACGAGAGATCTCATTTGCAATTCGAAATATCCATGGTATTCGCGTTGGCCTCTTCACACCCGACATGGCGTTCGAGGCGATTGTCAAGCGGCAGATAGCGCTGCTCAAGGAGCCGGTTATCAAGTGTGTCGATCTAGTCGTACAGGAACTTTCTGTGGTCGTGCGCATGTGCACAGCTAAAGTAAGTTGGCTAAGTTGCTGCCCCAAGCTAAGCACCAAGTTTATATTGTTTCATCTTTGAACAGATGAGTCGATACCCACGTCTGCGTGAGGAGACCGAACGTATTATCACAACACATGTGCGCCAACGCGAGCACAGCTGCAAGGAACAGATCCTGCTGCTCATTGACTTTGAGCTGGCCTACATGAACACCAACCATGAGGACTTCATTGGCTTCGCCAAGTGCGTATTTGGTCTTTTGGATGGAGCGTAGGGAAAACTAAATCTTGCTCTCATTATAGCGCTCAAAACAAATCAGAGAATGCCAACAAAACTGGCACTCGTCAGCTGGGCAACCAAGTCATTCGCAAGGGTCACATGGTCATCCAGAACCTGGGCATCATGAAAGGTATGCACTTTCACCCTATGACACTCTCAATCAACGTGCTATAACATTGATTGTGGGGGGCAGTATCCTTGTAAATGGTGACAGAATGCTTTGTTAGAAATTTAGTTTTCAACGTTTCCGAAATGGAAGATGAAGTGCGTTAAGACTGGTCACCGCTTGGTGGTGGACATTTTTAACCTCTTATAATTTGTATTTTTTATGTGAATATTGTCTTTGTCATTGAAAGATATAAAATTAGGATTACGTAGGTACAAAATCCAGCTTAGCTAACAAAATTGAAGATGATTACTTCTTGATGAGGTGAAGAAGTTGTTTACGAGCGTTGCATCTACTGACCCAAAAACTGTTTCGTTTCTTTGATTAGGGATTTCATGGATACGTATTGATTTTCGCATGTGTGTCTTGCAGGTGGATCGCGTCCGTATTGGTTTGTGCTGACATCCGAGAGTATCTCCTGGTATAAGGACGAGGATGAGAAGGAGAAGAAGTTTATGCTGCCGTTGGATGGTTTAAAATTGCGTGATATTGAACAGGGATTTATGTCAATGTCTAGACGTGTTACATTTGCTTTATTTAGTCCCGATGGACGTAATGTTTATAAGGTTAGTAATTTTTGTTAACATACAAAAAAATGAATTTTAAATGATTTCAGAAAACAAGACCAGAGAAAAACTTTTAAATCAAAATAACTAAACAAACAAACAAAAGCAATTTTTGAAGATATTTTTACGCAAAATATTTCAAATCTTCATTATATAACCCCAATTTGAATCCTTTGGTTAAAATAGTCGGGCAAGAGATCAATTAATTATTTTTTTGTATAATATAAAAATTACTATGTTTTTATCAACATTTAAGTCGAATTAAAGGAAAAGGAGCTTGCCGCGTCGTAAACTCCTTTTGCCTTTTGATTTCGTGATGTGCTATTAGCTTAAGAAGTTCACGGCTCTATTTGATTCACAATGAATCGCGCAAAAAGTAGTCATCCATCCATTATCTAACCTCTCGATTGTATTAAAAGCTATTGATACTTTCCACAAACTTTGTTTCGTCCCAGCACGGAATCGTTGTGACATCAAAATAATTTTCAAATCGATATTGCACTCTCAAAAACGTAGTGATCGATAACGATTTTTGAAATACAACCTTGTTCGCAGCCAGAATAAAGCTCATGATATAATCTTGTGATTTATACTGGTTGTACAAGGTTAAGAGAAGTGACTTTCCCCGATTTCCATTAAAACTGCTTTAATCTCTGTGTAGTTCTTTAAAAGCTTTCAACTTTTTGGCCAAAAAAACGAGTTTTCCGATAGAATTAACAGCATGAAGAGCTAGTTCTTAGTGAATGCAATAGGCTTCAGCTATACATGACTATCTATTTCCTTCCTTTTCGGGACTTTTAGGATGCTGTTTCCTTCCAACTCATTGTACACCAGTCGACCTTTCATCCAGCATCCCTCATTTATGCCAGAAACTTCCTTCCTGCCTCTGAATACTATGCTAGGCTATTTTACACTAAACTTAACAACTTAACAAACAGTTTTGCTTAGTGTAATGTCTAACCACTTAAAACATCACTTAATACACAGATTAAACGTTTATCTTTAAGGTGTCAATGGTTTTTATATTTATAAGTCACTCACTACAAGCAATACCTAAACCGTCTGAACATTTAAAAAATATGTTTTTGAGATTATGTAACGCGTTTTCAGCAAGGCATCGCTCTTCACGGACTGCGAAATCCTGGATTCAAAAGAACTGATGGTCTGATTCAATTAAAAACTGAGAGCATCTAGGGATGTTTTAAGGCTAGTTCGTTTAATTTCCTTCGTTTTTATGAAACATCAAGCAATATAAACCAATTTTGTTGTCATTGCCAATAAAGGCGAAACAGCACTATATTAACTATTCCTGCTTTTTTAAAGGCTACACTGCTCTACAACGACTTTCGAAAAGTGTGAAATCCACAATGGGTATATCTACAAAAATAACGTGATATTGCCATTTGATTTTATTACAAGTTTTTGAGCCATTTTCAACTAATCGAGAAAACCTTTTCTCTTCTGTGAGTCCGTCCGCATTGAAAACAGGATCTGCCACATTCTCGTCCGCCTTCAAGGATCTTCAAAGAGTTAGTCTTTTATAATTCAGGACCAGCAGAGTAGGTCGAGCACATTTGGATGTGCGTTTTTATGACAAAAGTGAACCGCGCCCAACTATGCAAATCAACAAACTTTCAGATCTGATTTTCAATTGAATGTAGCGTACCATTAGGCTAAGCAAAAACATGCGATGTTGTATCAAAAATGTTTCATTCTCTGCCTTCGAACACCCGGTATTCTAGGACTACAAACAACTGGAGCTCTCGTGCGAGACTGTGGAGGATGTGGAGTCCTGGAAAGCTTCCTTCCTGCGAGCTGGTGTCTATCCCGAAAAGCAGGAGACTCAGGAAAACGGCGATGAGGTGCGTACATAGATAGTAACCAGTAATCCTTAGAAATATCCATCAACTTGACACTAATTGGATTTAGGAAAGAAGCCCTAGACGAACTAGTGGCTCTATAGAAATATTATATTATTATAAATTCGACCCTATATGACCTAAAAAGCTGATATGTTTAAGGTTGGGCTTTAGATCGCATACTTTTCGTATAGATATTTCCACTTAAATTGAAAGCATTTCCGATTACTACATTATCTATATATTTATATATCTTTGTTTCCACTGTTTCATTGACCAAATCAACAAAATAACTCGCAAATATCGGTGCTTTATATATGCATTCGTCATCCAGGAAGGACAAGAGGTTTGTTAATCTTTGCAACTTTTCGGAATATATATATTATTTAGTAAACTCGTCAATTAAATGTCGTATAAATGTATGCGATTTTGAATACTAATAACTAATACATTATTTTAACATACTTTTGATCATTTTGCTTACGTTTAATTTTTGTTGTTTCATTTTTAAAGTCTGGTGAGGTATTTTAGCCGTTATTAGACACAAATTGTTTTTATTGTTGGAAAATAGAAACTCCAAATTGTAAATTACTAACATATTGTTAATCGGCTGAGGATTTGGTAAAATTAAATAACTGCGGCTTTAAATGTCATCACATTGCAAAAAATCATACATATGATTAAATTAAAGTTCTATAAAACAGAGTATTCCTTAAAAGCTAGTACACCTCGAAATCTCCAGATGGTGTAACCCCTTAAATGGTTAAAGGTGCGATAAATTACCACATCACAAGCCGAGTATTACAAAATGGATATATATTTTTATATATAAATCACTTACGATTGTGTTGAAATTGAATAACTTGTAGAAAGTTTTCCACTTGACTGGAATTCATTTTACTCGGCTTGTGATGCTTTTCTTTTCATCAGCCAAAGTTGTAGTTTGTCGGTCTTCCATCTTGTTTATTTAACTAACTTAGAATTACTGATTAAGATAGTCGGCTGTTCGACTATGGCATTGTTACTGGTTTCTTATAACGATTGTGGACATGTTGTTCTCTTCTATTTTACCGCCACCTACCGAACAAAAAAACGACCAATCTATCTATGAAACGCCAAAATACACACAAAATTAATAATTTCTACCGGTTGGTTTATTTAGCAAAAAGTATGTTGATTTCAATTGTTTATATTGCGTTGATTCTTTTCCTTATTAAATTATTGCATTTTCTCACAATATAATTATTCATTTATACCCGCTACTGCAATTACACGTAATTATTTCCAAGATATATCCATGTCCGTATATCTGAATAATCGTTGAGACTTTGGGATCGATAAAAGCTAAGTTAGTTGGGCTTGATTTGGTTGCAGGGGAAGTCTATATTGAAACGGGCTAAAAGTAGCGGGTATCACGTAGTCGGATATTCGGCTTTTTCGTTCCTCCTTGATTTTAATCAATTTCAAGATGACTTGTCTTCGATCTAAGTAAATAAAAGATATAGATATACGCAAGGTCTATCTATATTATGACTAATGCCAATTTTACTTAAATTTGACAGTCGTCGAGAGCATGCACTTTGTATTATATTTTACTATTGGATTATTTTATTTCACTCAACGTTTGAAATCAATATATTCAAACGCATGGCACTCGAATTCAAAGATGAGAATTCGAAAACGCAATCATATTTATGTAAATGTTATGAGTTATATAAGTTTCAGAAGATTGGGGTTTACAAACTGTTACATCTGCAGTATTTTTCTAGTTTCGTTGGTTTATCATTTGTTAAAATGTTGGGATTTTCAATCCCTCAAATGTTTTTAATGCTGGCGAGGTCTTAGAATGGCCATGGTATCAGTATAGTTTTTTAGTTAATGCTCCCTATTTAGTAATTGCAATAATACCGATATTCAGAATACGAAAAAGGTGGCATCACCGAAATAGATTTCATTTCACTTAATGTTCAAATATGTTGAGAAAAATACAAGGTCAGTGTCTTCGAAATGGAATATTCAGACTGTTGAGGGGTTACGCCAGTCTAGAAAATGAAAAACTTGAAACGATTTTTTAAAATTTTCGAAAACTTTTACTTTTTGTTCCTCCGCCGCCAGCAAATTTACAATATGCATGTTTTCCTCTTTTTTTTTGAAGAAAGCCACTCGAAATGGTTTTGGTTACGCATTTGACTTTGAGTGTGGGAAGTGGGTAATGGGTATCTTATAGTCGGACCCTCGACTGCAGCGCGTTCTTTCTCGTTTTTATGTGCACGATTCAGTTGGTTATTTTGCTTTCAAACACTTATTCGGTTGGCTATTGGGTTTTTGAATACTTATTGCACTCTATAAAATTACGAACAATCATTTATGGACTATCAATATCCCACAACCCACCCCTATACGAATACTAAACAGTCGGCCAGCGAGGAGAGTTCCAGCGATCCACAGCTGGAGCGGCAGGTCGAGACCATCCGTAACCTGGTCGACTCCTACATGAAGATCGTTACGAAGACCACCCGTGACATGGTGCCCAAAGCAATTATGATGCTCATCATCAACAATGCCAAGGACTTTATCAATGGCGAGCTGCTGGCACATCTGTACGCGTCCGGCGATCAGGTAAACTAATTAGCTTCAGATAATCCAGAAGATTGTGGCAGTAACTGTAACATGACTATATCCACTTGTCTACAGTCCCAGATGATGGAGGAATCGGCTGAATCGGCCACACGGCGAGAGGAAATGCTGCGCATGTACCGTGCTTGCAAGGATGCATTACAGATCATAGGTGAGAGCTAACATGAGTTCCATTGAAAACGATTGTAATACATTGTCGAAACTAATTCAAGGCGATGTATCAATGGCCACCGTGTCCTCGCCATTGCCACCGCCGGTTAAGAACGATTGGCTGCCCAGCGGCTTGGACAACCCACGTCTATCTCCTCCAAGTCCGGGTGGCGTTCGAGGAAAGCCAGGACCTCCCGCACAGGTAAAACCACTTGTTTACTCATTATTGAATGGAATTTCATATAGCAAGTTCGCTTGCAGAGCTCCTTGGGTGGACGGAACCCACCATTGCCACCATCTACAGGTCGCCCAGCGCCAGCGATTCCGAATCGCCCAGGAGGTGGCGCACCACCACTACCCGGCGGTCGTCCCGGAGGATCTCTTCCCCCACCAATGCTACCATCGTGAGTACCCTTCTATCCACCATCCTTTTCTGACTGCCGAATACACAAAGATATATGTGGATGATTATTGAATTGGCTTTTGTATTGATTTGTACCCTGATTTCATAGAAACATTTCCTAAAATCTCTGCGCTCAATAATGATCCACGTATTAGGGGTGTCACAGAAATCCTTACCAATTTGGGAAACCACGATGAGTCGAAATGGTCGCATTGCCACAGAAAAATACGTACAACTTATGAATAATCGTAGAAAACAAAGCTCCATAAACTTGACTGCTTAGAATAGAGGGTTTTGTATTTTGTTTATTTTTTTACAAAACTAAAATAATATATTTTATGCGGCAACTTAACTGGAACTTTTAAGCTCCTTTACGTATAAATAAATGCCTTGAACTGATTGAATAATTGAATGAATGCATAGTGAATGAGATTATATTCATGGTGAGCAACACAAAGGGAGTAGATATAAACAAGCTTTTAAGTCATTGTAACTTGCTCATATGCCTAATTGAACCTAAAGATAATACATAAAGTCAATCGAAAGCGATTTTTGTGGCACCTCTGTGTATTAAGTTATATTTTTAAATCCATAAACGACAGTTGCGACCTCGTTTTATCTACTGTGTGTTTGCTTTTTAAAAATGACTAAAGGTTAGGTTTTTGTGATTAAAATAAGTGAATCTCGAGCAAAGACGTGAGTATTCACTCTATCATTATCCAACTTGACTTCGCCTAGGTATACATGCAAATGGGTATCGAAAAAGCGAAATTAACGTAGATTTGGGATTATATTCACATTATGTGTCTCACTTATATTCTTAATGATTACTAACTAAAAACGCCAAATGTTCAAGTACTAATATCTAACTAAAATCTAAAGTCTTTGTTGCTAATCAGGAATTCAACTTAATTTATAAAAAGTATGATTTCGACTCGGATTGTTATACCCGTTACTCGTACATTAAAAGGGTATACTAGACTCGTTGAAAAGTATGTAACAGGCAGAAGAATGTGTTTCCGACCATAAAAGTATATATATTCTTGATCAGGATTAATCTGACCATGTAGCGTCCGTTTGAACACAATAATTTTGGATTTTTTATTTCATTATTTTTTTCACAATTTCTACCAATATTCCAAAAAATATTGAAATGAGTAACGGGTATCTGATAGTCTGGTAACTCGACTATAACATTCTCTTTTCATTTTGAATTAAAAAGTAAGAAAGAAATTATTGTCTGTGGCACTGGGAAAATGGAATTGAAGAGATTAAGAAAGTCAATCAAAAGCGATTTCTGTGAAAACCCATTTCGAATAAATCTTTTTCGAATATGCCAGTCATTTTTTGAGGATGAGTGTTAAATTTAAGTTGAATAATAATGTGTTTGGACCAGAACTCCTGAACCAACTTAATAAAACTCTTTTGTTGTCTCTTTTTTCTCTTTCTATGTGAAACGATTAAAAACGAAAACACTATTAAAACGCACTCAACTCAACACACAACACCCAACTCGAAACTGATAATGAAAACATAAATATCAATACAATTTGAAATCATTTAACACGAACAGGCGTCGTTAAATTGTTGTCAGCGTCGAGAGACATCTACATATGTATCTAGGGGATGAATCTGCAAAACGTAGCTTGCTGACGATTTAACCAACCACAAACAATACTTTCAACAATTGTAATTTGATATTATTCCGGCAAAATCCAGAAATTTACAAAAAAAAAAAAACAAACAACCATGAAAATGATCCCAAAATCCTAGAAATCCAGAAATCAACAACGATGGGAAATCGATACATTTGATTCGCTTGCGTATTATTGTAGTCATATATATATATATATATAATCTGAAGCGTTGAAACTGATATAAATTCTTAATATGTGAAAAGCAACTAGTCGAGATGCACATGATTTCTTTAATTCCATAAGATGTTTTTCGTAATGTCTACTTCCCCGTGTAGATATATATACAATATATACATATGTGTACAAATGTATGTGCATTTGTTCGTGCATGCCTAATTAATTATTATTATTATTATTTGATTAATTGAGTAATTGATGTCCCCCCCATTATCAACGGCATAAGCTCAAAAGTTATGTAAACTATTTGTATGGGCAGATGCTTAGTGACGATATTAACCAATGATCTTAATTATATAGCTAACTATTAATAAATAGCTTTCGTTAACTGCATTGTGTTGTTGTTGATGTTAAACTATAAAACCCAATTAAATTAGAAAATGTTAGGTAACGCAGCGTTGAGAACATTTCAAGTCAGTCACAAAGTATTTCCCTGAACTTAAAAAGCAAGCTAACATTAATTAACAACTAAAAGCGAACTAACTAAACACTAAATTACCCCATCCATTTAACGGAAATGCACACGGCATTTACATATTGGGATTCAAACTAATTAAGTAGGACTTGCTTTCGCTTATCGCTATATATCGTATTATGATTTGTTCGCCATGAATTAAATACAATTAATTTCTGTAAGAAACATGTTATTTGTATGTATGTACATATTCCCCATCCGGATGCTCGGATTTGTGGAATCATCAGCTGTCCCGTTTCCAAGAAACGATTAAGTTACAGGATTAAGTTAACGCTTATTTGTATTGTCCATTCCTCTTCGTATTTGTAGGTACATATTTGCTTAAGTTTGTTCAGGTCAGAGGTCAAAGTACTGATTTGAATTCGATGCAAGCTGGTTATTTTGATTGCGATAGTTAATATTTGCGAAATTTGCTGAGATTTTTTTCATGGTTTGTATCGATTCCTCCCAGGAACATACAAAGAAACAAAAACTAATTTAAAACAATTTATATGTATAACCATAATTATAGCCAAGACAAAAAGTATATTTTCTTTTAAATTGACATTAAACCGCTTTTTTGCCACAACAACCCTAAATATATCTATATACATATACACATATATATAAATATATATATGTAAAAATATATATACGAAATACGTGTTTCCAATATTTTTATGTACAATGTATTATTTATAATGTTGATTACAAATATATAAGTCATGAAAATACTCTTGTGACTTACTCAAATGGATTGTGACGATGGAAATATGCAACAACTTAAATTACATATGACCAGTTTACGTATACACACAAATAAAGTGCATAAATAAATACATAAATTGTTCGTATTACATAAGTGTGTATTGCTTACTGGCGGGGAATAGTCGAGTCGACTCGACTACCAGCTACCTATTGCTTCACGTTTGGCGCGTATCTCGTCGAAGTCTGTGCGAAGTAGAAGTTGGGTAGTGCTAGAGGTGATACTCAATCCAACTTCGGATCAGATCCGAAAGATTTGAATTTATATAGATTACATATACATATATGCTCCCTCAATTCAAGCACTTCACATACTTCAACAACTAAATAATACCCTTGTTCATTTTCAAAGCCGTGTGTCCGGAGCTGTCGGCGGCGCCATTGTCCAGCAGTCGGGAGCCAATCGCTATGTGCCGGAGAGTATGCGTGGACAGGTGAACCAGGCGGTTGGCCAGGCAGCCATCAATGAGTTGTCCAACGCCTTCAGTTCGCGATTCAAGTAATGCCCGCGAGATTGTGAGCACAACACGCAGAGTATGCAAATTATTTACAGAAACTTAGAGCCAGCACGCGACCCCTCTACCCTCTCCCCTCCACCATATCATATCATTTTTATCAAAGATGTAACACCGCCCGCAAATCTCAAAAAGATGGCAATTTCATCATCCAGTTGTTTTGAAAATGCGATGAAAAAATTTTAAAGGTGTTTTTCACATGATCTTTTGGACAAATTCTACATTGAAATTTAGTGGTTTCGAATTGAGTTCATCGGCTTTACCATTTACTTTTTAAAGTATATTTAAACGTGAAATAAACAAAATTTATTTTCCAAAACGAGTATTTATGTATATGTAAAACAGTACCTAGCTTCATAGTTTTCGTTTACAGATGGTATCACCATATATACCATATATATGATATTCGAATCGCAGTGAAGGAGGCGGACGAGTGCAGGAATGCAATAAAGCCAGTATTTTTTTAAAGCTCAAATAAAACCGAAGAAATATCTAAAAAGGAAAATCGTTAATTGCAGTGTTACAATGCTTCTACATTGATGGTAAAAATCGAACTATGTACTCACTCTAAAAACTTGTATGAACTAAACTATCCTCAGAGCAATGAATTATATGCGAACAAATATTATTTAGCAGCGCAATGTCCGCAAGAAATTATACAAAACCTAATCAATGATAAATATTATGTGTGTTAAGGTTATGGTCTTTAACGATTCTTGTTTATAGACGTTTGTTAATAAGAAAATAAAGAAAATTAAATTATTCGCATTGCCTTTAACTACTGGTATTCCATTTGGTAAGCTAATGCGATTTATCTGAAAGTAAATCATACGAAAATATACATGCATCATCATAGGCAGAAAAGAAATTGCTTTTTCCTATCATTTATTTGCCAACTAATATAATTATTATCAAATGTAACTTTAACATATTGTTTTTCTCTTTATGTTGGATGGTTTTTAAAAAATTGCATTTAATAGTTCGTTCTTTTTTGGTTATCTGTGTAGGATTTCGAAAAGCGTATATATACAAAAAAATGTTGCTTTGCTGCTTACAATCAGTCTCGTTTTTATGTTTCATCCATTTCAAAGTTTCATGATGATTACTTAAAACTATTTTATACAAAATATTTATGATAGCTAAAGATAAAAACCCACAGTTTGGTAAAAAATAGTTGGGTACATATAAAATACATCGATTCAAATGTAAATAGTGTGATATTGGCCAATCGTACAGTGATCGGACTATTGGGATCCTATATATAATTGCAACTTAAGTCTGACATAACTATCATGTATGTATAACTATCATTTGACACCTCAAAATGTAACGTCTTGTATCTCGTTTTGAGCCTGAGCCTGCGCCTGCATCTTGCACGTGTGCGTTCGATGTGGCGCTGCGGACCCAAAGTTGTGCTGCTGCTGGTGCTGCTCCACGCACTCGGCTGGAGCTTTCGGCAGCGGCAAGGGTCTTATTGAGATTTGCGAGAGGTGCTGCGATTGATGTATTTGGAAGCGCCCCTTGTAGTATAGTGCTGACATTTCCTCTGGGTCAATGTTCACTAGATATGGCTCTAGATTCCGACTGTGCTCCTTAAAGATGTCCTCCATGTGCAGCATGCAATCCTGCACCTGAGCCTGTGCATTGCAAATCAATTGAGTGGCACATAACAACACTGCTCCCTGGCCATACTCACTTGCTCCACGCTGGTCAGATCGGTCATAAGACTCAACAGGAAGTGCAGATTGTGTCCCGAGCGCAGATGCCACTTTAGACCGTTCATGGACGCAGCTATGCTCGATGCAGCTATGGTGCTGGCCGAGAACTTGGCAAACTTATGTTCTTCAAAGGAAGGAGGGAGAGAAGTCAGTACTTAAGATGGCCAGTTTTGTATACGGCTTACCTTTCGCAGCCAACGATATAAATGCCTGAGCATGTCCACGCACTTTGCCAATGTTTATGTCCGGAAAGTTTTTACTGCCTATCGGCAGGCGCATCATCAGAAGCTCAAGGAAGTCCAAGGGAGTCACAGATGAGAGGTCCCAGCCCAAGCGGCTCAGCACATACAGCTCCCATTTCTTGGGAATGAAGTAAATGATGTAGCCGCATGTCCATCGAAAGGTATTGTATTACGAGGAAGGTACTTACAATCAAGTCATCCTTGTAAATGCTGTTGTCCGTGTAAACAACGAGCAGATCCACCGAAAGAGCACGACAGCTCGGTTCACGGAGCTTTGAAGCCAGTAAGAGGCAAGCTGCGGCCAAAATTTGTAGTTGGGTCTTGCGTACTGATTTGCTCGAAAGAAATCGATCCATGTAATTTAATGCCAGTAATACGACCTCTTCCTGGCAATTTTCCTCAGCACACACCTGTGAACACGTATTCAATTAATGAACGAAAAGGGTAGTGAAATAGTGCAATGGGTGTGCGATAAACACCACTAAAACAAATACTAATCAATGAAGTTTATTTATGAAATTGGGAGTCCACAGTTCTTCCAAAATCAAGTTAAAATGAAAATAAATACATAAAAAATATGCATTGTTTACATTACGGATGGACGGACATTACTGCTTGCTGGGCATATTAGCTGCATATGAACTTTGATATCTCCGGAACTAGATTCTTGGAATTATTTCATTGGGTCGCAACAAATACATTTATATTGGAAACTTTTCCATCTATTTGGTAACATTTTCTAACAGATTATAAATACAGGGTATATCACAGTCGGCTAGCCTGATATGATAGGAATTCTGTATCTACATTTGATTTTGATTACTCACTTCCATCATCCATTCGGCGACAATTTTGCGCATCGGTGGCGTAATATCCTTCTGGATGCTAAAGTACGTGTCGGGAATCTTGTGGTGCTTTTCCTCGACCTTGAGGAAGTTCTCCAGACAACGATCCGAGTACAATGTGGGATCCCCGATGGCAGTGTTCACGTTGTCGGTTGCGGGTGGATCGGCTGTTGTGGTCAGGCGATCGTCGAATCGTTGGCAATGTGACGTCGGTGGGTCCTGGCTGATGTAACGCGGATAACTTTGGATTGATTGGGTCGCTGTCGGTGGTGGTGGCGGCGGCGGTGGAGGCGGCGGCGGGGGCTCCAATTCTTCTGGATTTTTCGCAGCCGAGTCCACCGACGCGTATATATACACCAGCTCCTTCATATTGCACACTACGGCATTGTTCTGGGCATCGGGATGGGAATCGGATTCCGCGTCCCCCAAGGATGAACATATCGATGATTGATCCCGAATGATCGCCGGCGTGGACATTTGCTGCTGTCGTTTGTTCAGACGATATAATGATGGATCTGATTCATAGACTATGATTTCCGAGCATAAAAGATCCATTATATCGGCCATACGTTCCGTTTAAAACTATGGATTCTCTCCTTGCCTCACTCTCAAGCCATTTATGTGTGCCGATTTATCAGGAACTTTGGGTAACTCCGATATGGGAATACTGCGTACAATAGGAAATGATCGTACATAAGTACATACATACATACGTATGTTGCAACCTTTTGTTCACATTTAATTCAAGTATTTGCTCAAATATGGGCACACTGCGTATTTAGTCCTGTGTGAGCACAAGAATATAGCATATAACCCTAATGACTTGACTTATTCATATGCCCATTACATGCCATTATTTACATATGTTTTCGACCTGCTCAGAAAAAACTTGTTCATCTCACATTATGTACTTATGTACATGTACATGCATGGCTATGTACGATCAGCTCGAGAACAAAAGTTTTCACTTACGCCTATTCTCGGAATTCTGGTTATGTACAAACGGCACAGCACTCCATAGAGTAATATAAATTAACTATTAAAAAGTATACTCGAAGTTGCACACGTTTGCCACTTAACCGGCGTGGACAAAGCATTTATGTGAACCAGCTAGTTACACCTTGTGGCTGAAAAAAACTAGTTCAGCATGCCGTGGTCGGAGTTATATCTCTTGCTCACTGCGATCAGGAAAACATATCGATCTTCATCGATTATAAAAGTATAGCAGTATCTTATGAAATGAAAGGCAAGCGAAACACGTTGAAAAGGGGAACCTCCTCATTTCGTTTCCAACTTGTTGCTTGTAACATATGTTTCACTTAGGGTTGTTTTTAGAATATTAAAAACTTATAATCCATCAATGGGCTTGATGGACCATAAAACTGTCTTACCCTTTTAGTAAAAACGAAGTTCTTCTAATTGCACTACTTTTTTCTTAAAGAAGCTTTTTGTTGCTCGATCAACTTATAATCCGAGTTTCACATCTCTCAAGTGTTCCAATCACTCCAGTTGGGATTTGTCAAAATCAAAAATACTAAAATATGCTAGGGCGTTGCCACACTAAATTCATGTAGGGATGGTACTGCATTGTCGATCTTTCTGCATGTCATACATTCAACGATCTTGGTCCACGACAAAATGGTCAGTGATGCAAAACTCACCGGATTCACCCAACTAGGTTGTATCTTGGTTCAAAACACCCTTATTAAATTCCGTTTAAATGGCCGGAACCTGTTGATTAAAAGGCAGGTTGTTCGAAAGTGTCGTAAATAAATGAAAGCTGCACTTAAAGACACTTTATCGTTTACAAAAAGCATTCAATTGCTGGTATTTTCTTTAGATATATTGGGTTGTACTTTAACAGTTTTAGAAACCTAAAAGAAGAAACCTAAGACCATTTCACTAAAAACGTGCAAAACTAAAGTAAAAAGCAATTGTAACCTATAAAAGATAAAATCCTTGCTGCTTTGTTTGATAGTTAATAAGAAATTGATAAAATGATAAAAAGCTTTTGCGATTTAAGAATGCCAGGTTGAGGATAAACAAAAGTAACCTGTGGATCCCTTCCAAGAAATGATATACCAATATTTGTACACATCGAGATTAAAATGGACTTCCATGTCCATTGTCCTAATTTTGATGCTGCAGTTTCGTTGTTCGTTGGAATAACTGCAGCGTGGAGAATGCTTTCAATAATACAATCCTTAATTGGGTTCGCATTTTGCTAACTTAGTTGTTGCAAATTAATTTACCCCCACTCTCGGAACACAGACAAAAGCTCGCTTCGCAGAAAAAGCTTAAGGATTCAGAGAAAACTTTGAAACAGCACACGAGAGTTGAGTGGAACACTCGCGTCCGCCGACTTCGCTTTCCGTCAGAGGGATGCTGTAATCCCCTGAAATTTTATATTCGTTATATTCCCGAAGAAGACAAGAGACGTGCTGTACGAAAATCATTTTTCATTCACGTAAATTACCCACACAAATGTGTGCGGAACAATTAGCTGATTCAATTGTTCTCGCCCGCCACTTGCCAATTGGAATCGAAAAGTGTCAAAGTTTCAGGAGGTTCTTTTTGTTTAATAATACTGTGTTTAATATGCATATGTTCGCGTGTGTGGTGCGCATGACATACATACATAAATGCCAATAAAGTCCGAAAAAATCGCATTCATTTGCGAGGAGACTTCGCAGGACGTTATAAACACCTTTATACACATTCTGGAAATGGCAAACGCAGTGCCAAGCCCACGCAACTTATAAATAGGATATACATTGAATGAAGTAGTGCCATGAGTGCAGTGCCGCATGATATTTGGTCCATTCAAGGAGTCGCTCCTGGACCTACAAAGTCACCATAAAAACCTTCCGTCTAGTGAGACAGCGTAATGTGAAAAATGTTGAGGGCGTACGGGCCAGGCATTTAAATTTATTAACTAACAATAAACATATACGTAAATCTTAAAAAAAAAACCGAGTGACACAATAAGCTAACAACAAAGACCAGAAGTAACCAAGTGCTTACAAATAAGATGAATAGAGCAAAATCTATTGAGTGACACCTACGCAAAGAACGAGTGTGTGCTTAAGTGTAACATATACACAACATATACATCAGGTGGGCGGGTTTTGCGCATAGTAACCCCCCTCCCCAAGCCCAAAACTTTGCATTAACTTTATATTATCCAAAACCTAGAGACAAAAAATCATTGAGTGAATTTCATTATTTTAAAAGTTACGCCCCGCCCCCCCAAAAAAATAAAAAACTCTAGATCCGCCTCGGTAGCAAAATATGTTATACGCAAGCGCTCAATACGAAAACCTCCTTCTCTCTACCTCCCTCTCTTTCTCTTAACAGAATCGGAACAGCAGTTAGCAGAAAGCAACAGCACAGCAGCAGCAGCAGCAGCAGCATCCGCTTAGCAGAGCAGCAAATGCTTCGGAAGCAAAAGCAGTAAAGCTCGCAGCGCTACTACGTTACGTGCCTATGAGTGGGCGAGTTTGTGTACATGTCTGGACATGTATTTGACAGCCTTTCCCTTTTGGCCATTGGTATGCTTCGTGTGGCTCTGTAAGTATTGTCCTCGCAACATGGTTCGTCCTCGGGGGGCAGGTGAAGGGTAGCTCTCTGTTAACGCCCACGATGCGCTCAGATCAACAGCACTTTTCCTCAATGAAAACTTGCACACGAAAACTAGCCAATTGAGAAAATTCCCAGCTCAAGGGGGCTTAATTGTAATGCGAATTTCCAGGAAGATGCAATCTATAATATGTGCCAGGAGGCATCAAAGAACTTGCATCGAATTGAATGAACCTTTTTTATTTAAGATATTGCTTGCATACAAAACGGTGTCCATGACTATGTACACATGTATGTATGCATGTTATTGTAAAGCTGTATGGGTGTGAGATCTTTTTGAACTATTGGAAAACCTTTTAACTCAAGACATGACCTTTGTACGTATCAAATCAGAAGCATTGCATTCAATGCTCCTTTCATATGAAAGGTGTTGTATTTTCCAAGAATATTGCAGTGGCATGGGAACAATAGCAAAACGTGTCTTTTGCTATCTGCTTTGAATGAGAATGGGGGATTTCCCTTAAACTACTTGTAGACACATGCAATTCAACTTAACACGATTGAACTTGTTTGATAAGGCACGACCCTTTGCTGCATTTTGAGCTAATTAGAAGTTAAATGGTGCTGATTTAAATCCCTTAAATCCTAGGTCTCGGTCTAGGCGACTTGACGAAAATTGCTGTGAAACGTAACGCGCCCCACTATGGAATTCACCCGACAAACGCACTGGGTCGTTGGGATTGGAATAAGCACAAGCAGCTGCACTCGGATGCCAGAATCGGGCATTTAGAGGCGGGCAACGAGTCGCGGGAGGACCAGCTGTCGGAGGAGCTGAGCAAGTTCGGCGAGAAGCTCTTTCCCGTCTCCAACTATCCGCCGTATCAGCAGAATAACGAGGATAGCCAGGAGGTGCATCATAGTGGAGAGGGTAAATTGCATACGATGGAATCGTCTGTGCCATCCAAGACTAGAATATCCGGTGGCACCAATTCGAACGATACTCCCAAGTTCCGCAACATTGGCGCCCAGAGGGGTCGAACCGAAATAGCCGGCGTTCGCGAGGCTGATCGAATCAGTTCACGTGGTCGAGATGGTTTTATAGGTGGGCCGAGCAACAAACAGAAGCCATTTAGAGTCAATCTGGCCGTTCTGGTGCAGGACGATCCCAGTCAACCGGGTGAGACGTACTCCAATTGCCAGAACTCCCATGAATCCGACGAGAACTGCAATCCCGAGGAGGATGCAGTGCCGAATTTGCAAAGGGATTGCGAGAAGACCGGGATACATGTGATGTGCCCGCGAACCTTTCGATGCATCAGCAAGTATTGGCTCTGCGATGGAGATGATGACTGCGGTGACTACTCGGATGAGACGCACTGCGGAGCCAGGACGAATTGTACAGAGGATCAGTTCGAGTGTCTGAACGGATTCTGCATTCCACGAACCTGGGTATGCGATGGCGAGAACGATTGCAAGGACTTCTCCGACGAGACCCACTGCAATCGCACCACCTGCACGGATGAGCACTTCACCTGCAACGATGGCTACTGCATCTCCCTGGCCTTTCGTTGCGATGGAGAGCACGATTGCAATGACAACTCGGATGAGCTCAAGTGCGCGGCGGTCATCAACAGCTGTCCGGAGGGCGAGTTCAAGTGCCGCGGCGGATTGGGCGGAGCAGGAGGTCCCAGTGGCCAGTGCATCCTCAATCGCTTCCGCTGCGATGGCGACAACGACTGCGGCGACTGGAGTGACGAGGAGAACTGCCCCCAGAAGCCATCACTATGTACCTCGAACGAATACAAGTGTGCCGACGGCACCTGTATTCCTAAACGCTGGAAGTGCGACAAGGAGCAGGATTGCGACGGCGGAGAAGACGAGAACGACTGCGGTAGTCTCGGCTCGGAGCATCCACTGACCTGCGGATCCGATGAGTTTACCTGCAACAATGGCCGCTGCATTTTGGTATGACTTCTGGAGGAGTCTCCTTAACCTCTTTACCTCATTGAGTTTTCTGTTGTCCATCCAGAAAACTTGGCTCTGCGATGGCTATCCAGACTGCGCTGCTGGAGAGGATGAGGTTGAGTGCCACCTACAATGCGACCTGGGACAATTTTTATGCCCAACCAAACAAAACCTAACAAATCTTAAGTAAGTTGAATTGCTCATTGCAAGCAATCCAATTCCCCATTTCCGATTCCCGATTGCATTTTTCAGGATATGTGTCCATCAGAAGCACATTTGCGATGGCCACAACGAATGCCCCGCCGGCGAGGACGAGGCCGACTGTCCCAAGGAACGAAAGTGCTCGGAGCCGAGTCCTTGCGAGCAACTCTGCATTGAAACCACTGCAGGATTGAACGAGTGTGCCTGTCGACTTGGTTATGTCATGGACAAAAACAAAGTCAAGTAAGTAGACGATTGTGTTTACCGGCTATTCCGAATGATATTAAAGTGATGCCACGATTGATCAGCTGCACGGATATAGATGAATGCCAGTACCTGACCAGTCCGGTTTGCTCACAAAAATGCCACAACACAATGGGTTCCTTTAAGTGCTCCTGCGAAACGGGCTACATACTTCGTCCAGATCTCAGATCCTGCAAAGCACTGGGTGGTGCGATGACCCTGCTGGTGGCCAACCGATGGGACATACGACGGGTGACGTTGAGTAATAACCGATACACGGCGATTGTCAAGGGACTACACAATGCGATCGCACTGGACTTCCACCATCGCAAGGGCCTGATGTTTTGGTCCGACGTGTCCACCGATGTCATCAAGATGGTGTATATGAACGGGACGCGAGTTCGAGACGTCATCAAATGGGGTCTGGAGTCGCCGGGTGGCATAGCAGTCGACTGGATACACGACCTGCTATTTTGGACGGATTCGGGCACGAGGCGTGTGGAGGTTTCCAACTTCCAGGGAAACCTGCGCACCGTCATCGCATCCTACGATCTGGACAAGCCGCGTGCCATTGTGGTGCATCCGGGCGAGGCGTTGGCCTTCTGGAGTGACTGGGGACCGAATCCGAAGATAGAGCGCGCTTACATGGATGGAACCCAGCGAAAAGTAATCATATCAAAGGGTGTGACCTGGCCAAATGGCTTGGCAATTGACTTTCCCAACAGCAAGATCTACTGGGCCGATGCCAAGCAGCATGCCATCGAATGCTCCAATTTGGACGGCAGTGATCGAAACAAGATCCTTAGCACCCATTTGCCACACCCATTTGCCCTCACTCTCTTCGAGGACACCATGTACTGGACGGACTGGAATACGAAGACTGTGTCGGCGGCGGACAAGATAACGGGGAAGGAGTTCAGAGCGGTCCATGAGAATTTCCATTTCCCGATGGACATCCATGCCTATCATCCGGCTCGTCAGCCGGAGTATGCTGATCGTTGCCAAAAGGATCGACGGGGTCTGCGTGGTGGGTGTTCCCATCTCTGTTTACCCAACAAGACATCACGACGATGCGGATGTCCCATTGGACTTTCTCTGAAGGAGGACGGCAAGACCTGTAAGAGTACGGCCGATAAACTGGTGCTGGTGGCGCGACGAAAGGACATTCGCTTGCGGCATCTGAGGGACAATCAAGCGGATCCCAACGATGTGGACATGATTGTTCCCTTGGATAACCTGAAGCATGCCGTTGCCCTGGATTGGTGCAGCGACACGGACTTCATCTATTGGACAGACGTGGAGCGCAGCACCATCAATAAGGCGCATCTCAATGGAAGCTACCAACAGCGAGTGGTGCACTCGAATCTAGTTTCCCCAGTGGGTCTGGCCCTGGACTGGATAACCGATAAGCTCTATTGGACAGATCCGTCGACGAATCGCATTGAGGTCGCCACCACGAATGGAAAGATGCGAACCTTGCTCATATGGGAGAAGCTTTACAAGCCACGGGATATCGTTGTCAACCCAATTGGTTAGTTGAACACGTATTACTTATCTTATTAAAGTCCATCGATCCTTGTATTCATTAAGATACTTGCTAAAGTCCTGCATGAAAAGGACGTACTTTTGGGTACTCCTCTTATAACTTAAAGTCGATTCATCATTGGCACTGTGACACTCAGTCCAGAGATAAATCAAGTATTAGTTAGCATTTTCTATGGTTACAGCTATTGTGCTAATGTTTATTACTCTCCATTTTAAGAGGGCTTCATGTTTTGGTCGGATTGGGGTGATGATCCCATGATTGAACGTGCCAATATGGATGGACATGAACGTGTCACCATCACATCGAAGAAATTAATATATCCCAATGGCCTGGCGATTGATTATGAGAAGAGCAAGATCTACTTCGTCGATGGTGGCACAAAGACGTTGGAGAACATGAACTTCGATGGCAGCGGTCGCCAGGTGATTCTAAGTAAGTATTCACTGATAAAACCCAAGGATAATCGTATCTACAACTTGTATCCTAACATACTTCGTCTTATGCACAGATGGACTTGGCCATCCCTTCGGCTTGGATGTCAACGAGGGCCGAGTGTTTTGGACAGATTGGGATACCAAGTCGGTGATGAGCGCCAATAAGCTGACTGGCAAGGACACCAATGTCATCATCGCCAACAGTACAGACCTGATGGACATCCGGGTGTTCCATCGCACCCGCAGGCGCATCTTCAATGCGTGCGACAAGCTGAATGGAGGATGCTCCCACCTGTGTCTCCTGAATCCCACCAGTTACACCTGCGCCTGCACGGTGGGCGTTCAACTGAAGGAGGATAGGCACACATGCTCCGAAGGACCTACTCAGTACATATTGTTCGCTCATAGGATCGATATAAGGCAGATATCATTGGATTTCGATCACCTGATCGATGTGGTGCTTCCACTACCGCCGATCTCGAATGCAGTGGCTCTGGATGTCGACCGGAAGACGGGCTACATCTATTGGTCGGACACCATTGAGAACGTGATCATGAGCTCGAGTCCAGATGGTCTGCACGTTCAGAAGATCGTTGGCGATAGCCTGGAGAATCCCGATGGTCTCGTTGTCGATTCGATTGGTCGTACCATATATTGGGCCGATGCCGGTCGCCACACCATCGAGGTGGCAAGTCTGGATGGCAGCAATCGTCATGTGATTGCCTACAAGGATCTGGAGTCGCCACGTGGCCTGGCCTTGGATTACGAAGCTGGCCTCTTGTTTTGGACCGACTGGGGACACTATCGCAAGATTGAGCGCTCCCATTTGGATGGCAACGAGAGGTCTCGCATTGTGACCGCCAATCTGGGATGGCCCAATGGTCTGTCACTCGATTTGAAGAGCAAGCGAATCTACTGGGTCGATGCCCGCCTGAAGACCATCGACTCTTGCGATTATACCGGAAATCAACGCAAGTTGATCATGTCATCTCTGCATCATCCGTACGCTCTAGCTCTATCGGATGACAATATCTACTGGACCGACTGGAAGTCGAAGGCGTTGCACATGACGGAAAGACGTAACATCAGTGCCAAGCGGGATATAATCACCAACATCGATGGCCTGATGGACATCAAGATCATCTATCAGAATCAGAATCAATCAACGATGAAAAATGCCTGTGGTAACAACAACGGCAACTGTTCGCATCTCTGTCTACGTAATCCATCCGGATATTCATGTCAATGCCCCATTGGATTGCGATTGCGCCAGAATAGCACAACCCAGTGCCAAAATCTGCCAGAGGTAAAGTTCATGTTCTATTCTATCCATTAGCAAGACCAACTAAAAGGATCTTTCTTTCAGGACTATCTTCTTATTGCCTTGCGTTCGGGCATTGGCATGATCTCGTTGAACTCTGGAGATTTCATGGACGTCGTTTTGCCCATAAACGGAGTGCATGGAGCAGTCGTGCTCGATTATCATTACCGCAAGAACCTACTCTTCTTTGCCGATGTTAATTTGGATGTTATACGTAGAGTTAACCTGTTGAACTTAACCGAAAGCAAGGTGATTGTCGGTACGGATGTGCTCACGCCCAACGGAATAGCCGTTGACTGGATTGCGGATAATCTGTATTGGTCCGACACGGATCGCAAACTAATCGAGGTATCGCGACTTGATGGAAGCTGTCGCAAGCGGATCGTCGAGGATAACCTGGGTGACCCACGATCGCTTATTGTGCATCCAAAGAAAGCGTAAGATCAACTTTATTATGCAGTTCATATTTGTATACTTCAATTCCCTTGCAGCTACCTGTTCTGGTCGGATTGGAGCTCGCCGGCGAAAATCGAACGCAGCTACTTGGATGGCTCAAATCGCACGGTGATCATAACATCTGGAATCGGCTTTCCAACAGGCCTTACAATAGATTTCACGTTAGTTGCTCTATGCGGTAATTTAATTTGTATAATTTACAAAATTCATATTATTATTTTGCAGCAATCGCCGATTGCTGTGGGCCGACGCCTTGGAGGACAACATCGGTCAAGTTGATTTCAATGGTAAACGTCGTCAGACCATTGTTCCTTATGCACCGCATCCTTTTGGTCTGACTTTGGTAAGGCTGACTAACATGTATTAGCCAGCAAAATGCACTAATATATATAATATATATATCATTCATTTAGTTTGAAAACAGTATATTCTGGACGGATTGGTACAACAAGTCGGTGTATCGATCCCAGAAACTGGCGCGCAGTGGATATGGCAATCCGTTTGAGGTGCGCGATGCCCTAAGTGGCGCACTCGATATTCGCGCTGTCTCGCTGAGCCGTCAACCCAAGAGTGTGAATCACTGTGCCCAGGATAATGGAGGCTGTACGCATCTCTGTCTCAATCGCAATGTGGACTACGTGTGTGCGTGTCCGGATGTGATGGATCCCAAAGATGTGGCATGCTCCATTAAGCCAAAAGTTTTGGTGCACGCCAACTTGGAGAACGATCAGTTGCTGGAATATTCCGACGAGTCCACCGATGATTCCACACCGCCTGAGCTGCTGGGCGAGTCCAATGACCATGATGATGATGGTCATACGAAGAAGAGCGATCAGGAGCGAGAGTTCTTTGTCCTCGTGGCGCTGGGCGTGGTCATTGTTATGGTGGTCATCATTATACTTGTTATTTTCAGTAAGAAAATGTTGATGTTCGGTGGAGCTGAAGAAATCTCTGGAGCCTTGAAACCATAGAGCAATGGAGCTATGCTAGCACTTCTAGAGATTTCTATAACCTTCACAATGTTCCACATTTAGTTTCGATCTTAATCTTGATACTATACCCATTATCCTGTACTTACAGTGCTCGCTTTCAACACGAGCAAGAAGAAAAACAAACGCAATTCCCGCGGCTCCAGCAGATCTGTACTAACCTTCTCCAATCCAAACTACAACGTTGATGGCACGCCGATGGAACCGAAGACGAATATATGGAAGCGTTTTAAATACGACAAGACCCATGTAAGATACCATATAGGATGGAATCGAAAGTGCTGGATTATAATTGCAATCCTTTCAGCAGGAACGAGCCGGCGTCTACGAAGAGCGCAGTCTGACCACGGAGACGGCATCCTCGAGCCTCTTCGTCCCGACTCCATCCCCGATGGCGTCGCCCTCAACCAAAACAATCCAACTGACAACGCTCTCGACTATCACATAGTTGGCATAAATAGTTCAAATGGCCCACAAAGGGGATCCTCTGAAACCATTTACCGATTCATGCCATCATCGTGATTGATTTGATTGTAAATGTAAAAAAAATTAGAAATGTTTTTAATTTGATCTTGAAACCCCAGTAGAGAATTCTGCGATTTTTTTTTTTTTTTTTTTTTTTTTTTGTGAAAGTGCAAACGTGTCCTGTTAAAGCTCAAAAATGGGGGTTTTAAGATAATACAAAATGAATATATTATATATGTAATATGATATATTATTCAATTATGTAATCACTAAATTATTTTCCTATTTTGTAATAATAAGTAATAACTATTAAGTAATTCGGGTGCTTCAACTTTGAAACAAAAGAATATCCTACTGTTGGGCGCGTTTTTTGTTTGCTGATCACGAAATTGATATTGAAAATTGAAATGACCATACACACCATGGTTTATGTTTATGTCTGATTGCCAATGATCAAATCATTGTCAAGTCCAATCGTAAACAACACAGTGTAAGCGGAAGTTCTTCAGCGATTTCCGTTTCCGCGTCGCGATTTTAAGTGCAAATGTCGAAACACTTCCAGTTCTCTTATTTTATATATGTATGTATGTATGTGCTAGACTGTTGATTTAAGTCTGTATGCCAAATTGTACAACGTAATTAAACGAAGAAGTGTTAACAACAATTTCCAGAGTCCAAGGAATACAAAAATACCATGGCTCATATACATTTTATTAAACGGGTTTTGTTTTAAGACATGTTTTTCAAAATACGAAAATCGCGGACTTAATTCCATTCAGGGATTCGGCAAAATATCTGGTAACTTAAGTTTTCTATCCGTGTTTGTAAATATATTTTTTGCTTGCAGATGTATAAACTATTAAATACACAAAGAAGCATTCTTTTATTTGCTCAACAATATCGGGGCAACATGATTTTCGTCTTATCCGTTTTTCGAATTTATGAATTTCCTATGTTCTTGGCATTTTTAAGCTGAATCCAGAGAGAGAGAGTATCATACGTTTTGGCCAGAATAGATTGTAATTTTTGTAAAGGTACTAAACGAGTTAAAGGTTTCGTGTTTGTAGCGAGAATGCAAAATGTAAGGTTATGTTTACCATCGGGGATGATCATTCTGGATATATGTGGAAAAATCTACATTAAATGTTGTTACGAATTTACTTAGTGTATCCCAATGTGTGTTTTATTTTTTGTGTTGTTCGACTTTCATTTCGAAAATAACGACATAAAAGTGCATTTGACCAATTGGAAAGCATTCGTATCAGCACGTAAGTATTTCTGAGTATCCCATTAAGTTTTGCAGAGTTCACGGATTAGAATGAAAGCGGCGATACACAAGTTGTATAAGGATAATAGGTCGCCAAAGCTTTATCATGATGAGCTTTGCAAAAGCTGGGCTTTTTGTCCTTTTTGCTATTTTGTCTTCAAAACTGTCTAGCATGATGAATTTTTGGCTTAGAAATAATACTTTTATTAAATTTATATATTTTAAAAACATCTTTAACTTATCGGGCTTTTAAGAAATTGGTCTGGGCTTAGCTTGAGCACAGGTTTCGCCGGCAAAAGCTCGTCGTCTTCGTCGTGGGAGTTGATGCCAGGACCTAGGTCAATGCTCCAATTTAGAGCGGATTCGTATCTTGAATTCATTTTGGAGTTCGTGGAACTTGGCTTGATCAAAATGCGATCGGGCAGTTTTTTTATTTAAACAATAATGATAGATGATTATATTGTGAGTTTACCGTAAATTGATGTATGTAAATATGTAAAAAAAAAAAATTTTTTTTTATAATAAATTACTAAAAAATTAACTTTCAATATTCCATGTTACGTGCTTATGAACTTTTCTGTGCCTAAGTTTTTTTTGCAATGAACTAATGTACCAGGTGTCCGCTTAAATTTCATGCGTGCTGCCTGTTCTAATGCGAAAAAAAAGGGTTTTGCCACTTATGGACACAAAGTAAAAGGCGTCTTGACTTAATTGCAACATGCTTTGCGCATGGCGAATACAAACTGTGCCAGCGGCTATTGATGCTGCATTATATAAAGCATGCCACAACGTGCAGCACTTTCAATACGGAAAAGTCCAAATTGTGATGAGAATGTCAGGATTTCGCTGTGCTGCGCTATAACAAAAAAAAAGAAAAGTACATCCAGTAAAAAATATATTCGAAAATATTCCTTAAGCTCAAAGTGATATTGAAAATGGTTCGAGTATCGCTAGTTCCATTCCTTATAATCGGGTAAGTTTTTCAAAAAGTTAGTTCTTAACTAGACTCTAGTTTTGAAGGTATCTTTCTGTATACGTACTAAATTTCTTGGTATACAAAACTTAATCCAGCTAAGTGCCGCCTGAAATTAGTTTGACTGACACTTGCAGCTATGAAATTTTAATCCATGTCTAAGTACCCAATGGCTTGTCATTTAGCTTAAAGGCAAAGCAATCAATAAAAGTTGACAAACAGTCGATTGATTTTATAATCCCTACACTCTGGGCGGAAGTGAATGAAACCAAGGACAGCAGTTCATTTATTCAAATTTATCACCATGTTTCAGATTTATGGTTCACTTCTGTGCGTGTGAGGATGGTGCATCCTCAGATCTTCTGTATATGAAGACATTGGGACCCTCGGCGATTTTAACAAAAATGCCGAACATATCGAATGAGTTTAGTTCTAGAATTTTCAGTTCTTTTCGCATATTGCCATCTTCAAAGCCAACAACAAATGGATCGCTTAACCGCAGTAAAAGCTCCACGAACTTAAGTTACTCCTCCGAGATTTCGAATCAAAGACGAGTTCGACGAAAAGCAGCGGCCGACATGCTCAGTCGTAATATCTCAATGATTTTGGAAAATCTACTCAAGCGCTACGAGCAATCCCAACTACCCACTCATGGCCAAGGAGTTCCGACGGTGGTGCAAACGAATATCCTCATCCGGAGCATGGGACCAGTGTCCGAATTGGACATGGACTACTCGATGGACTGCTATTTCCGGCAGTATTGGCGGGACAAGCGGCTGAGCTTCAAGGGGCCCATCAAGAGCCTATCCCTGAGCATCAAAATGCTGGACAAGATCTGGAGGCCAGATACATATTTCTACAATGGCAAGCACTCGCAAATTCACATGATTACCGTGCCCAATAAATTGCTGCGACTGGATCAGAATGGCGGGATACTTTATTCAATGAGGTAAGGAAAGAAACCTTTTCCTAAATTCCCTAAATAATTAGTAACTTTGGGCTACATAGACTAACAATTAAGGCTACTTGTCCCATGGAGCTGCAAAACTTTCCAATGGATAGACAATCATGCCCCCTAGTAATTGGAAGTTGTAAGTTAATAAACATTTATATTTACTCCCCTAGTCATGTTAACCTTTCTAATCCTTAGATGGCTATATCAATCAACAGCTAATCTATGAATGGAAAAACCAGGACGATGCAGTGTCCTTTGTGCCAGGAATGACCCTAAATCAATTTGATCTGATTAGCATGATGCATCGCAATTTTACAACCGTGCGTCGGGAAGGCGATTTTTCGGTCCTGCATGTAGCTTTTAATCTCAAACGACACACAGGATATTTTCTCATTCAAGTAAGATACACATTAATAATTGAGCAAGTGCTTGAAAATATGCTATGCAATTTTGTGGAACTTCGTTTAGGTGTATGTACCCTGTATTCTGATCGTGGTGCTGTCATGGGTCTCCTTCTGGATACACCGCGAAGCCACCAGCGACAGAGTGAGTCTTTGCGTCACCTCGGTGCTGACCCTGTCCACCATTAGTCTGGACTCACGAACCGATTTGCCGAAAGTCAAGTATGCCACAGCTTTGGATTGGTTTCTATTGATGAGCTTTCTCTACTGCATTGCCACCCTGTTGGAGTTCGCCGGTGTCCACTACTTTACCAAGCTCGGCAGCGGAGAGAGTCCGCAGCTGGAGGATCAGTGGGAGGACATCTGTATAGCCAACTCATTATCGGATCATGCCGGCGAGGTCGATGGCGATGGCGAAGCTGACGCCGATCCATTTGCGGATGAGGACTCCAGTAATGGCAGCGAAAATGATGAAAACGAGGGCGGAGCAAGTGAGTCCGTTGAGTCCAAGAGCGGTGTCTGTGTGTGCAACAAAAACGATGCTCTCGGGCTGGAATATGAGGTTTCGCTACAGAATTCACTAGCTGGTGCTGGTTTTCTCAAAAGGAATGCCATTTTTTGTCCCACATATAACGTGAGTAACGTGAGTTTTAATGTTCCGGAAAGCAACTGAAATTCGCGTATTTATCAGGACCCATCGTACATCCTGCCAAACACCATGGAGAGAACCACGCAAACGGAGCCCCCGGCCGTTTCCCGCTTGCATCAGATGTGGATGTGCCTGAAGAGCGACAACAGTTTCCGGAAACAACGAGAACGCAACGCGGCGGCCCAAAAGAGCGAACAAGGTGGCGCCAACTGCTATGTCAATAGTGTATCCCTAATCGATAGGGTGGCGCGTATCGCCTTCCCCATGTCCTTTGCATTTCTGAACCTTCTGTACTGGTGGGCCTACGGCATGTACAAGAAGGAGTTCTCATGGTCCAATATGAAGTCATAGAGTAGATTAATAAACGTTGCTTCCCCGAATTGAATTGCTTTTTGAATGCATGCTGCTTTGCCGGTAAAAAGCTCGTTGTGCGGTGGGTGACCGCAATAGATGTGGTTTAAGTGCCAATCAATCTGCACTTATTTATGGATCTGTGTCAGTGTGTTCAGATGCAATGGTCGGTCATTTTTCTAGGACATTTCTCGAAGCAATAAGGATAAACACCTCAAAAGGATTTGGGAAATTAAAGTTGCAAATGTAAATCATACAATTTGGAGCTCTAAAAATCGATGCATACATATTTTTCGAGTGTTTATTCAGCATACAGAATATAAAGAATTTCAAAAAGCCACAAAGCTTTCCGCGAGCTTAATCGCGCGGTGTCGCTTTGCAAAAAGCACAGCCTCATTGCCAAATATGAAGGATGAAAAGGACATCCATGGAAAGCACAGGCCTACGTATGTATTTGATAACACGAACCGACGACTTGAATAATAGGGATGCGCAATGCAGGTCAAGCCGAGCGAAATGAACCCACCCGAGAAGCTCCCGCACAAGCATCTCCATAAGCAATTATTCATTAGATAGATATAGATACTGTGGGTGCTCGCACGCAGTTCGCAGCAGTTCGAGGCTACGCGTGAACGGACCAAAGGACCAAAATACAAAATACAAATATACAAAAATACTGACAGAGACGGGTAAACGAGGTGCGAGCGGGAGAGTGATAAAGTGATAAAGTTTGCCCATGCGTTTGCCAATTCGCGTTTTATTCGCATTCGCTGGTGCTGCTGCTTTGATATTGATATGGGTGAAGGGCAAGAGGAACTGGAACTGGTGCCCCAAATGCATAAGTAGTAGCTTCAATTGTTTGCATTCGATTGTAACGTGCCCCCAAAATCAACATAATGCTTTCGTCTACCAAAATCGGAAACGTTTTTTAAAAGTGCAAGCTTGCATAGAAAGCATTCATTCATTTAGTGTTTGTTTAAGAAGAACTGATGTTTGAATAATAGTTTTCATTTAAAAAATATCAACTGGCCCAATAGTTGTTATGAAAAGCGAGAGACCTCGAAAAATGTGTTCGGTGGAAAAACTAAGAAAGTCGGCGTGTAACAAGGACACTCGCCTGGCGTTGCCACCTTGTTCAGGTGTTTTAAGAACTGCAATTAGTTTAAGGACATACTTATGCTGCAATTAAATTCTTCACAATAATTGTTTCGCTCACGTTACATAAGAGAAGGAACTAAAGAACAGTGTATCCGCTAGGATTGCAGTGTTCTAATGCATTTATATGCATTTCATTGATACCCAAAACCATTCAGAGATTATACACAAGTGCTGAAGAATTCGCGGCACAGATTTGCTGTTTTTAATTATTTCCTGTGTCTTATACTATAAAACAACGAAATCCTTGCAATCCACAGCTTTTTGAAACATGCCAGGGTAAGACAGCCAGATGCCTGTGATTCTGCCACCACGATGCGAGAACAAAAGCTGGAAATGACAGCGCAATCGATTCCAAAAAGTTGAGACCCAACAGACGACACAAGCAAAAGCTGTCAATATGACATGTTTTACGCGCGTCGGAGCATCCTGCAGCCTGTTCTTTTTCCTACTGGGCGCCCAGCTACAATTGATACGGTATGTGTTTAAGTAGTTTAAAATAAAATAAAATTAAAATTTAAAAAATTTTATAACTACAATCAGAGATATTATGCCTAATAACTCAAATTTCGAATCCATTTTTGCAGATGCATTCGAAAGGATGTACTGGCTGGCCGCCTTGAGAACGTCACGCAAACAATATCAAACATACTGCAAGGATACGATATTCGACTTAGGCCCAATTTCGGAGGAGAGCCACTACATGTCGGCATGGATTTGACCATCGCCAGCTTTGATGCCATATCAGAAGTTAACATGGTAGGTGTATTCAACACTTTTAAAGGTTAACAAATAATTCTAATTAAATTTTGGCCATCAAATCATTAGGATTATACGATAACAATGTATTTAAATCAGTACTGGCGCGACGAGCGTTTGGCATTTAATATCTTTGGACAATATTTCGACGATGAGAATGACGATGGCATAAGCGATGTGCTGACATTATCCGGAGACTTTGCTGAAAAGATATGGGTACCGGATACGTTCTTCGCCAATGACAAAAACAGGTGGAGTAAAACCCATGCTTTTCCTTTCTTTTTTTGTAAATTTTCTAAACTATTCGGTTTTAGCTTTCTGCACGATGTCACCGAGAGGAACAAACTGGTGCGACTTGGCGGCGATGGAGCTGTTACCTATGGCATGAGATTCACCACGACCCTCGCCTGCATGATGGATCTGCACTACTATCCATTGGACTCGCAGAATTGCACTGTGGAAATTGAGAGCTGTGAGTAGACTCCGCACTCGTTGGTTGCATAGAAATATCATTTACTCACCTAGTTGATGGATTTACCTGTTACATTTTATGATAGTTTAGGACTTACACAAGATTTATTAGGTATTATAAACTAAAACTGATATTATGCTTATAAATATATATATCAAAATAGAATTTCTTTCTACATATGTAGCTAGTTTAACACAGAAGACAAAAAAGCTTACAGACAGATAAATTAGGTTTCTATAATCAGCTCGATCGAGTAAAATCTTATCTTATTCCTATTATTCTTATCTTATTTTTTCACTTATATCTAAAGTGTATAAAAGTGTGTAAAATATCTTTAACTATTGCAGATGGATACACGGTCAGCGATGTGGTCATGTACTGGAAGCCAACGCCAGTGCGCGGAGTGGAGGATGCGGAGCTGCCGCAGTTCACCATCATTGGGTACGAGACGAATGACCGGAAGGAGCGGCTGGCCACTGGAGTCTATCAACGCCTCTCGCTCTCATTCAAACTGCAACGGAATATCGGATACTTTGTATTCCAGACCTATTTGCCCAGCATTCTGATCGTAATGCTGTCGTGGGTCTCGTTCTGGATTAACCACGAGGCGACGAGTGCCCGGGTTGCATTGGGCATCACCACGGTGCTCACCATGACCACCATTAGCACGGGTGTTCGCAGCTCGCTGCCGCGCATCTCGTATGTGAAGGCGATCGACATTTATCTGGTCATGTGCTTCGTTTTCGTGTTCGCAGCCCTCCTGGAATACGCTGCCGTTAACTATACTTACTGGGGCAAAAGGGCTAAAAAGAAAATAAAGAAGGTCAAAGAATGTTGTCCAGGCAAGATCGGTAGGTCTACGCTAAAATTCGTGTAATATACATACAATATAACTATTGTTCAAACCCAACCATGCTCACAGGAAAGAGCGAAAGATCCGAGACGTGTTCAACGACAGAGGACATTATCGAGCTGCAGGACGTTCGAATGAGTCCTATACCATCTTTGCGAAGAGGTACCTACAATGCCACCCTCGACTCCATCGGCACCGAGACCATGAATCTAGGAAAGTTCCCCCCAAGTTTTCGAATAACTCGTAATTATGGCACCGGACACAGCCAGCTTAGACGTCGCGCCCAAAGGGGTATGCATGAATGTTATGCGTATATGTATTAGCTAATTGTTAACTAATATTGAAATCCGATTTCAAGGTATCTCCACCCGCCCACGCATGTTGCACGCCCTTAAGAGAGGCGCCTCTGCTATTAAGGCAACCATACCGAAGATCAAAGATGTCAATATTATTGACAAATACTCCCGAATGATATTTCCGATCAGTTTTCTTGCGTTCAATCTTGGCTACTGGCTGTTTTATATTCTGGAATGATATATATGTATAACGTGAACGAGTAATTAATTCCCCTAGCAACAGAACCATGAGATCCCAAATACGACTTTTTATAACCTCCATAATAAAGATTGACTTCGCCATAGTATTTGGGCGTACCTGAATCATTAGCACGACGCATTTTTATGCTTCTCCCCCCAAATTCACAGGTGTATAAATGTTTAAACTACCGAATGATTGATAAATGTGACTATTCTATTTAATGATCCATAATCTAAAGGGAAATGAGCAAATTACGTGACACCCGAAATTTCCATTGAGAACGCACTGATTATCAGTTTCTACTGTTTACTACTCGGAGTCGCTTATAGATAGTCTTACGTCTAGCGATTCTATATATATATATAATCCTGCATCCATTGTCAAGCCGCTCCTTCAATTCAATCGAATAACCACCAATGCTCCTCGAGCTCTCCGTTAGCACTAATGTGGCGAGGACTCAGGCTCACTGGGTTCGAATCCACCGTCGCACATTGGTCGATCACACGAAAACGCTAGCCAAAAGTCCAAAAATCAATATTAAGAGCTCAAGTATTTTCGGCAGTAGTATATATTATAATAAATAACAAAATAAAGTGAATGAAAAGCAGCAGAAAGAAAACTTGGATAATTTCTAGAAAACACTGCACCCTAATTGGACCATTTTAGTTTCTGTGGGAATTTACTCATTAAGTTCTCTAAAATACTGTCGGAAAAATAATAAAAAAAAAAAAAAAAACACTACTGCACAACCGGACATACCCGAACCATGGAATAATGGTTCCCGGAATTCTCATTTTGCTCCTCTGTTGAAGAAGATGGGTTTGTCGCGATGTAATCAGCACCGCCTATGTAACTTACAAATTAGTGATAGTTTACAATAACATTTGAAAACGGAACAAACTAATGATAATAGGTTAAACTACACACCTGCTGTGGACTTTGGCAAGTTGACCACATCGCGCCGAAATGTTGACATATTTTGGGTGAATCTAATAAATAAGAGTACGTGATTAATATTAATGCAACAGAAATATCAGCTTCTATGACTCACTTTTCTTTGTTTTTGCTGGAAACATTCCGCTCAATTCCGACCATCAGATCATCGAACCATTGCGCCATTGTCTGTTGCTTTTCAATTGGTTGAGCGCAGATAATTCTGTCCTTCAACGATCTAATACAATAATTAAAGAGATTTTTTATTAGGTTTAGTTTACATCGTTAGCTGTGAGTTATTCTTACCGGTAATAGTCCTCATAGAGCAATATGAGAACCAGTAATGGACGTGACATGGACCACTGATTCCGACAATCCTCTTGCAAAACGTTGTTAAGTAATGACGACATCATACTCTGCAGTAACTCCGAATTCATTTCAACAACCTGTGAAGAAATAAGTAATTAAATAGAGCTCCGCGTTCATTCTTTTCATACATACTTTTAAGAATTGAACATTTTCTTGATTTAAGCTACGGAGCTTTTTGTTTGGAAATGTGGAAACTGCAACAAATTTATAAAGATTAAGTTTCAAAGTCTTACATTTCATGTTCTACAGCTTACCTTTCATCTGGAGCTGTTTAAAGATGTACGAAACAATACTATCCAAAATTGTGCAGCAACTTATATAAGTGGCGGAGTCTGAAATTGAATATGTGTTACTAATATATTTAAATGCTACCTTTTACTGTGAACACACACCTAATGCGGCCAGTCCTTTGGTAAGACTTTTCAAAATGTAAACGAATGCGGCTGGCTCCAAGGCAGCCAAATAAGAAACATGATCTTGCGATAGACAGTTTAGTAAGTTGTAGTATGCTGTTGATAATTTGGGGTATTCCTGCAAATTATACAAATACAAATAGTTTTACCATGAATAATCCACTTTATCGAACAGTAGTTACTCACAATTAAATCTCTCTGTTCTATGGTGAGAATCAACTTGGCGATAATATTGAGTACACTGTCCAATGTATCATCTCCGTACAATTTGAATACTCCACAATTGACATAGTTACCGCCAAGTGAGTTCTTTAATATCAAGAAGCAGATGGCAATTCCCTTGAGTCTCATCGGGTAAAGTCGTTCCCGTGGAACTTCCTGGTGCAGAATGCGATTGCCATATATACAAATAAGTTTCGAGGCCTCGCGGAATAGGAGAATGCCCATTGGGCTGGATACATTGCCTGCCAGTCTTTGGGTGCGGCAATGCACCAGTTCGGCAAACAATTTGAGAATTGGTGTCGTAACGGCAGGATCGTGAGCCCACAGGTCCATCGCACGCAAGAGTATGGGCAAATAGTCCGCATAATATAGCCATTCAAAAAGCATGGTGTATTGAATGCGGGCGTTGAGCGGCAGTGCCAATCCACGGAGGTCTCGAGCCAAGCCAATAATGACCTTCTTAGCCTCTTCATTAGAAAATATGTTATTGTCCATCATCACTGAGCCTAGGGACTCGAATTGATCTAGTTAAAAAAGAGATATTAGTATCAAAGAATGCAAGAATTGTATAGGACATTTCAATTCGTCAACTGACTCGTTAAGGGTTCCAAAAAATTGTAGAATCTTTCTTCATCCTCGCCCAAATCGAACATCAGCAAGCGGCCCAATGAAGTGTAGAACATGGTGCGACATCTCATCTCGCTTAAAGAGGAATTAGTTCCTAGGAATGGGAAATGTTCGCTTGTGTGATGTGTGAGCATAAACTGGACTTCTTCTAGACGTGCCAGTTTGCGCACAGAATTAAAATGCACAGAGAGTTCGGATAATAACATTAGGGTTTTTGTGATTATCGACTCAGAGCGTCCCCAAAACTTTAAATTTGTAATGCTGAAAGATGTTGGTTAAGTTAAGGTTTTAGGCCGATCAAATTTGAAATATATATATAAATACCACTTACATTTTGCGATTAATAAAACTTAAAAGCATTTGCTCGTCAGTCAGTCCAAAAACTTCGCTAAGTCTCTTGTTCAAATTGGCTTTCTGAGCCTGCTCGCTGCTGTGCATTTTTCGGACCTGGTCCAGAAAACTCAGTATCGCCAGCTCCAGCTTTTCGCAACCAGCTTGGGGCAATCGAGCATCGGTGAGGGTCATCAGTTGCAGGACTCTTATCACGAGCTCCGCGTCCATTGTGTCATGCTCATCGCTGGTCGCGACCGTGAGTCGACCCACTATGGCCGACCCGATTATATACACCAACCACGTTAGTTGTAGCTCGTGTATGGTAATATCTATGCTATTGGCGTTAGGCGTCTGCAACAGATTCTCATACTCTCGGGCCTTCTGATCGAAATGCTGGACAAGAAGATTACACGTCTTGTTGTACTCGCACCTTTCGATTACCGACAATTGTTCCAGCTGTTGCTGCACCATGCAAAAATCGTCGAGTGGATCATCTAAATTGTCACGGATAATTACAGGAACAGCATCCAGGCGCGATTCTATATACGCCTTAATAACCTCCGGGGTGTAAGTACCAAGCAAATGCGGATCCGGCGACTTAACATATGGTACAGACGCAACCATACGTTGCCAAAGGGTGAGTAAGTAATGTACACTGTTCGGTGCAAAAAGCCATAGCTGAGGGTAGAGAATGCGAGTAAGATTTAACCAGACCCACAAGATTGAAGTACACATACATGCAGGGATTCGACAGTAAACTTAGCTATCAGTTGGATTGCTTCTGGATAACATGGCACCGCTATAAGTTCACCCAATTGATAATTAGACTTAAGGCGAGCCAGCAAACGGCAGAACTCGTGATAGTTATCTGGGTCACTCAAGCCCTGTAAGAAATCGTTAGCGAAATATGTCTAGGGTAGCGTTGCGACGAGTACTTACGTGCAGAGTTGTTAAAATATCTTTGACTCCTTCGACCAAGTGGGTTAGAAATTTTGTTCTCTCAGAATTATTAAAAAGAGAGCGACGCACAGATGTAATTTGAACCAGGCAGGATATGGAGTAGCTAGCTAAACCATTGGGCAAAATTTGATATAAATCAAAAAATAGTTTAAGTGTGTTCGAATCTAAGAATGCAGGACGCCAAGCTGTGGGTATCTACGTACAAGGTCAATTTAATAGAGAATCCAAATATATTAGTTGCATTTGGGTACATACCTGAACGTTGTTCATATCATCCGCAGATTCATCTGTCGAACTGCCAATGAAGTCGAAGCTCAGACAATTCTTCGTTAGACGTAAGACGTGTGATATTAACCTGAAATAACAAAATCAAAAAAAAATAAGCATTACCGAGTAGTAATCGTACCCCTTTTCAGTTATAATAAGCTGTGGGTCGGTCACATTTCTGCTTAGCTTAGTTAAAAATTAAGCATAGCAAAGCATATGCATTAAAACTGACGGACGGACTAACTGGCAAATCTTATTCAGACCCATTGGATAATATACTACAGCATAGTTAACTCACGTTTGCTGCGACTCGTCCATGAAGTTTATGTTTTTGCTGTTATCACGGGCCGAGATCAGCAGAGAGCAGGATAGCAAAAAGGTTTCTAAGAGTTGCTGGTCCCGAAAAGATGTGGCTATTTTGCGCATTTTGGAGAAGGACACCTGCACGTCCATCTCGACAAGTGAGTTCATCTCACACACCAGTTGTGATAGAATTTGGACGCCAATGGTGCAGTGCTCAACGGAGCCCTAAAATCGATTAATCATTCTAGTTAGAATAAGTTCTTTAACCACAGAGAATATGCGGAATACCTGCAAGAACTTTTTGACATCTTCCAAAAGGTTTTGGAAGACCATTTCCTCCTTGAACGAATCGAACCATCCGTACTTGGTGAGCTTCGCCAGCAGAGTAACCAATGCCTGGACAACGAAGTGCTGCAGATTCTGCACAGTGGCCAGATAGTTGAGGGCATAGCTGCGAATGTCGATCCGCTCCTCCAGACTCAATCCCTGAATGAGTTTGGTAAGTGTGGAGGCGGCCAGCAACTGGGCGTAGCTGGAATCGGCTCTTTGCAGCAGCAATTGGCATTTGGGCAGCGCATCCTGGCTGCTTACGAATGTGACAAGGGCTTTTTCCGCCTCGGCACGAATTCTGACGTCTGTGGCTTCGTAGAGTTGCTTGCACAGCACCTCCAGTTGTTGTATATCCTGTGAACGGAATTAGTTAGCTTATGTGTACTTACTCTATGTCAGCAAGGCGCATTAAATACCATACTATAACGCTGAACACCGCAATTCGCTTAAAAATAAACTTGCAAATTGTGGAAACAAACAAGCAAGTGTGACCAAGGCAGCCAAGATGTAAAGAGTCGCGGTATTCTTGCACTTGTTGAACTGCGACGCAGGAACGCAGTATAATCTTGGTTACGAGTGTTTGTTGGCCCATCAGTAATGCTGATGGCCCAAAGAGAAGGAAAAAATGTAGATACGTCGAAAATATGTATGCTGCTTACTATAAGAGATGAAGTAGTACTCAAAACTACGTGGTTGCTAAATTTAATATAATAAATTAGTAAATAAATGCTAAATTAAATTAATATAGGAATCATCACACAAACATTAATTTAAATAATTACTTGCAATTATGTATGTAATGTAATTATACCCGTTACTCGTAGAGTAAAAGCGTATACTAGATTCGTTGAAAAGTATGTAACAGGCAGAAGGATGCGTTTCCGCCTTCACATCTTCAAAAGATTCCATCCGTTCCCTTCAGTTGTTCGATGTGGGAGTATTGCATTACGCGAAAACTGCAGATCTGCTACGTTTCGCATTTATTGAAAATACCATTCGTTCCAAAACACTCTGCTTCGGATTTTTTAAGGACTTATTAAAATTTTTATTATAGCCTGGCATAATAAAGAGAAGATGCACCGATTACAATATACACTTTCTTGGAACTAAAACAATATTTCATAAGAATTCTCACAGTTCTTATCGATAACATTTCATTTTATTTAAAAAGAGTAAACAATAATAAAGAGTTTGAGGGTAAAGTCTAAAAGTTTATTCGAATCAAATCAATAATAATTTAGTTATGTTTTTCTACGGAATATGGATCGGGTGAGGTGCTGGTCGCCAAAAAAGGTTCTTCAGTCATCCATACGCATCTGTGATCAGCTGATTGCCAATTACAAAACTCATGCCAAGGCAAAAGATTTGTTAATCGGCATATAATTAAAAAGGGCGAGGATCGAAGTTAAGCCTTCTCGGAGGACCAGTATAATGTGCCATGGTTTGTCCGTTATGGAATTCCAAAACCTGCAAACACGAAAGGTTAGAAACTGAGCTGCTCCGCCTTTAGAAGTGAACTAAATAAACAAAACAAATGGCCTGCCCACGAAAAAAGCTTTTTGAAATTTGATAAACAAATCAATACTGGCCCCATTAATACTTTATTTCTTTATTCAAATAATCCACTAAGTGGACCACCATTCATAAGTTCATTGTTACGTACAAAACTCATTATGGTTTCGTTGTTTTTGACAAAAAATTAAGTAGATGACATTTTGTATACATCAAAAATAAAATGGATATATTACAAATATAAAGATTAAAATATCATACACACACATAATGTTATATGACCTTCATTAATACAGTGGCTTAATTTAAAACAGATTTCATTCAGGGTTCAATAAGCGGTTTTATAATTTTATTTAGTTCGTCAAGTAGTATGCTTTTCTGAAGAGCTGGGTTTTATTGTCCTCACAGACCGAGCGCACAAGCCTTATTCCGTGGCAAGCAGCGAAAAGTTCTCAAAATTCAGCTTACCTTGTATGGACTCATCGTCCAGGTCTTCGGTGCTGTTGGTAATACGTGCTGTCAATGAAAGATAACGAATATTATTTGAGTTTCTACAAGTTATTATGTAAGTATAATACGCACCTCTAGAACCCTTGGTTGAACTCATGCCCATGGAACTTTGTAAGCCCCCATTTCGGCCGTACAGAACATTCTCCAAGTAGGGCAGACCATTGTTGTTAACAATGTTTAAGCCAAGGCACGTCTCGATTTGCTTCCAGCGATGCAGTCGCTCTTGCAGCTCGTTTGTTACATCTCCGAGGGCATTCCGTGCCTCAACAATCGACCGATCCACATCATCAATACTCTTTCCGTGCGTTGAAACGAACGCACCCACCAAACTTGACCGTTTCTTACGCAATTTCTCACAAGCCTCTCTGGCCGACTGTAGCTGCTTCTCAGCCGACGTGCGCTTCTTCTGATGATTCTTACTTTCTAGTTCATATGTGTATTGGAGCCACGATTGCAGTTGTGGCGGCGGTGACCAGCAGTTGT
Source organism: Drosophila sechellia (assembly GCF_004382195.2). Lineage (NCBI taxonomy): Eukaryota > Metazoa > Arthropoda > Insecta > Diptera > Drosophilidae > Drosophila > Drosophila sechellia. The sequence continues at coordinate 15,928,993 of NC_045954.1, forward strand.
CCACTAGCTCGAATTCGGCGCGAGACAATTCGTTGCGCAACATCTCGATTTCCTTTTTCAACTGCTGAACTTCCAAATCCGAGTTCGATGAACTGAGAGTGGGCGCTTCTTTTAGACGCCGCTCCAAATCCAGTTTTTCTGTTGCCACATTTTCCTGCTCCATTCTGGCCCGTTCTAGTTCCTATAGTATTGTTAAATTAGTTAAATAAGCGTTCTATATCATCAATTACTTATTACCAACCTTCTGCATCTCCTGTAGACTTTGCTCAGCCCTCTGCAATCCCTCCATATCCTGGGCCATTCGACGCAGATGCCGTTTGGCATTCTTATTTTGCTGGTAGGCGTACCAACAACCAATAATAGCACTAAGCAACAGTGTAACCAATATGTAGTCCTTCCAGCGGGTACCAGTTTCTATTAAATATCAAATACATATGCATCCAATAAGTACTTTATATATTCGGTGAGACTATAAGCTTCTTACCTCGCGGTGGCCCAAACAGAACCACATCCATTGCCTTCAATGAGATTTTTTGTTTGTGTATAGGGTCTTTGATGCCAAGTACATTGCCCACATACTGAAGATTATTCACAGCCAATCTAAAACGTCGAAAATAGTTGAAAAGAATGTGAAATCCATTAAGTATAACAATTAACAACTACAGTTTCTAAAATTGTTCAACTTTTTCCAAAAGAATAAGTAGTTCTTCAAAAGTAGAAGACACCTAAGGGAAAACATAGGATTAATTAATACATGTAAACTTTGGCTTGCCAAAGATAGCTTCCTTTCTTGGTTTCAACAATTGCCACACGATTTTAAAGTTTCTGAAGAGCAGTAAAACAACCTATACTTATGGATTATGATGCACAACTTACTTATAAATGGGACAACTGAACTTGAAATCATTAAAATGATGAGAAAACCCAACGCTGAACTCAAATTAAAAATGATTTATAACCTACCTTGGCAAGGCAGCGCCAGTAACCTTGTGTAATTTGAACAGATCAACGTATTGGGGCAGCTGAACGGACTGAGCCAGCCAATCGGTGGTCTGCTCGATGGTCCAATTGTGCACCTCCGATCTGAGCCAGGCCTCCCAAAGTTCTTTGACCGATATATGCATATCGTCATTGAAGTGAAACGCTTTCTGCCGCTTTTCATAGCCCGAGTCGTACTTCAATTCCTCCCGCAAAAACTGGAAAAATTCGTTTAAAGATGGGAAAATAAAATAAAGGATGTGAAATGTTGCAAATTTAAAATTAATAATGAACGATGAAGTAACAAGTGTGTGCCTACATTAAAGGTCATGCTGAATGAATGAATTGATTTTAAACATGAACGATATTATATTATCTGCCTATTATATAGGTTGATTAGGATGAATTATAATATTCTTATCGAAATTACTTTTCGATTAACAAGAAAGGAAGCTCAGTTCGGCAAGCCGAGTTTGATACATCGTTGTAATATTTAACTATATACATATTTCAATGAAGGGAAACAAAATTCTTCGCAAAACAAGAACGCACGCCTATAACACTGCTCATTGAATGATAATAATCTGAATAATGAAATTTCTATATGCTTTCTAGTGTATAATCTGTGTCAGCTTAACGAGCAGCGATTTCTAGTCATGGCAACATGATTCTCATATACTTTGGACTTTCGGTTCAAATGGCTTTTAAAACATACGTCATCGGACTCGCTCAGATCGATGTTTCCATTATCGTCATCATCCAGCTGGCGATGCAAGCTGGCAATAGCCTCCATACCAAAGCGATCCTGAACACTTCCACTGTAGCAATCAAAATCATCAGCAGCACACGCTCCATCCGCTGAACCACTACCCATGGAACCTGTTGAAAGTGCATCCGGTTAGCAAAATATATAAAAGAAGCTATTAAATCTAATCCAGAAGAGACTATTTAAATCAAAACATAATAATACATACTGTTAAAAACCCGTCCATCAGATGATAGCTAGCGAAATTGTGTTATAACACAAAAAAATAATAATGAAAAGGTGGTAACTTCGGCGAGCCAAAGTTCAAATACCGATGCAGTTAGGAAAGAAAAAGTGCAGTTTGTTATAGTCGTTCGATTTTCCCACAAATTGCAATCTTGTCCTAAAATCGCCCTGAAAATTCCCATATAATATATGGGCATCGGAAATTAAACTATGACAAATAAATTGCTGAGCTCCTACAAAACGAACACACATCGAATATCAATTTAACAAAGATAAGAAATAGAAATCAATAAAAAGCAAGAAATTTCGGAATAAAATTTAAATTACTTCAAAAAAAAAAAAAAAACGAAGTTTTACCAATTTGGCCAGATTGTCCTATATGTAAATAGTCCGATCGTTCACATGGCAGCTACATATATGAAATAGTCGTCTGATCTCGGCTGTTTCGACCTATATACTACCTGCAATAGAAAGAAGACTATATTTAAAGTTTCAACCAGGTGGCTTCAAAATGGAGTGACTGGTTTGCTTAACAACGGACAGACAGACAAACATACGGACATGCTTATATATACTAGAACTATCTACTTTACAAGATTGGAATATTCGTCGCGGCGTTGCAAGCGTCTGGCCAAATTGATTGCATTACCCGCTGCAAGGGTATATCAAGTTCAGTAGCTATATATATTGGCTCTAAATATCCTTAAACATGCTTCAAATCTACCTTATAGTACCGCTCACAAATGGGATGCTCTTCTTAACTTGCAAGCTTAAGCTTATGCATAGACTTAGTTCGTGCTATTAATGACTGGTTTTGGCAGATCCGATTAGCAGGTGCTTTGCCTCGTGCGCAACTTACTAAATTCATTGCTGACTGCCTGGGACATGGCCTCGCTCAGAAGATTATATGAGCTCCTGTGCAGATTTTGCGCCAGATGAGTGGAGTGCTCTCCGCCGCTTCCGGCGTGCGATGCGGCGATATGGGTGACATGTTCCGACTGCGAATTGTGTAAACTCTGACCAGATTCGTGGGATGAGTGACGTTGTGAGGCAACATTGGGATTTTGCTTATACTGATGCTGTGTGTTGTATCGATTCGAATCGACTGATACTGTGTGCGGGCCATGATCTAGCGTACTTATGCTCTTCAGCACACAGCAGAAGAATATTAACGAGTAATTCCAAATGGTATTCTTTCGCATTGTTACGAGTTGTGTGCGGACTTCTTCAATACAAATTATCGCATACGTCTCCTTTAAATCGGTAAATCGGCTCGGTTTCTTATAAGTTTACAAATTAAATTTGTTGCTCGCGAAAGTCATAGTTTTCAACTGATGATATCCTGCAATGATATATGAGAAAAAGAGATGTCAGAAATGTGGCAGAACTAGATTTCAACTTAAAAACTAAGTAATATGGGACTGAGTAATATTCAAAGAGTAAGCTTTTTTGCCCTGTGAAGTATATGTGTACCATATGTATATATATTTCTATTCAGCATTTAGTTTCGGGAGTAATTATGGTACTTGTTGATTTCAGGGATCCTCTTAACAAGTTAACAAGCTTTTAATTGTTATATTGCAATCTTCTTCAATGGATCTTTACATCTGGAACTATTTTTTCTCGACTTTATAACGCATATTCCATATTCTATTAAATTCCATAGTGAGCGAGGCGTATAGTACGTAAAGAAAATTGATTAAATAATCAAGCAAATCCAACTGTGTGCGAAAGTATTATTGCATTGGCCAATAAATAAAGATTTACTGGGCACAGACTTACGAGGCTTTTATTTGTCGATGAGATTCAGTTTTAGGGGTCTTTAAAGATAACCGCTGAGCGCAAATTGACTGAGAAATGCAAATATCAGGGAAACGGCATGAGTAATAAAATGGATGAATTTTCGGTTCGCCGACAAAAAATTCATTTTCGGGCAGTTATTTTAGATTTGGATTTGCGTTTTTGTTAACTAGTGTAAGTTTAGCTGCGGATGCTGTAGCAAAACATTTTCGACACCTAACTAGACTTATACTATCATTCCGATCTATCATATTGTACCAATGTGCGTTTTACATCTGTGTATTTACAATACATTTGGGATCGTTTTTGATCTCCAATTGGAAACAAATAAATGCGTAAAATACAGTTAATTCCTACAGATATCGTTGCAAGAACAGCACATAACGGTACATTTAGATGGCAGAAGTAAATGGATTCAAAATCATATGCAAACCTTACTGTGTAACTGTTTTCTTCATTTTTTACAATATTTTTTAATATTAGACATTGATACTATATACGAATGTAGATATGTAAGTTGTGGAAGGCATCAGCATTTGTTTACTTCTAAAAACGCAGAAAACTGGGAATTTCAACAATGTCTTGTTGGATCCGGCTGCGTTATGACTGCACAATTTACAATGTCAAAGCCAAGCACTTAATAACCACACATATGTGGATGCCCAGTGGTAAACTTCCATAAGTTTTTTTTAGACCTCAAATAAAAATAAAAGCACTCACCCTAAAATTCCCGAGTCAGTTTGGGTTGAACGGTGTGACCAGTCGACTGAAAGCGAAAAATGTACACTTCAAATTTTAAGCTGCAAACACTTGTCATGTAAGAGCTATTGTATATTTCGCCTAATAGGATAAAGTGTTTGTATGCAACTTAATCTATTAGTAAAAGAACAATAGAAGAAATATATGCAACGTATAAAAACTTTATATACATTTTTAAATATCCGTTAATACGCTGTTTCCACTTCTTATGGCATTTCGATAATTACCGATAATTCTTCAATAACATTCTGTAACGGCCTACCTCAAAAATTAATTTGTATTTTTTATTCTATTATTTAACATTTGTCCTGTTAGCTTATGGTTAGCTTATTCACATTTAAAGATCGATATGTTTGCGTGCGGCAAGTTTCGCTCAGCGGATATCAAAGCGGAACGACTGGAATATATTCGCATATGAAACCTGTTATCCCACCGATCACTATCTATATTTTATTAACAATACGAATAATTTTGTTTCCTTGAAAATTCAGCTAAATAATTTTCATCGATTTTGCATAAAGTAACTGAAAAATACTAACTTTAATATAAGAGCCCAGTACGTGAGAACCATTTACTCAGAAACGCGTTTATGAAACGCTTGCAATAGCCAGCAAATGTGGCTAACGCGTAGTTTAAATAACAATTGATTGCTACAGAAGCGGACAGCGCGAAAGACAATATTAAGTTTATAATTTAAATATAGTTTGAAGGCAGCGTTGAAAAAGGCAGATACTCAGTGCTTAACGCGCAAATCGATTTGGCACTTGAACTTGGCGTTTATTTGTCGATAGTATGTCAAAACAAACAGTTGTGCAAAAAAAAAAAGAAAATATAATCGCGCGCATGCAGCATTTCTAGTTAAAATAAACATTAATAAAGCAACGAATTGAATGGGTCGCACGGCTAACAATGAGGGATTTTAAATAGAGACATCGGTTAATGCCTGAATTGTACATATTTTTTTGTGTTGTGCACGATTTAATGCAAGAATAGTGTGTATTTTTAAACAAGACTCTGGCGCTGATACATTCGTACATAGCTCACGCGCACAGGACATACAGTCCTAACATAAAATTCTCGTTCGTTTTCACGCCATCGCATCTATTGTGTTACATAGCGCCCAAAAAGCGAGAAATAAAGTGCAATAATCAGCGAAGTTTGGGTTCCTTGGCAAACAAACAGGTATGTATTCAGATTCGCAGGGATGTGTACATGTATACAACGCGTACATCCAACTGTTTACATCCTTATTACTAAATATAGAAGTAATTCCAATTGTGCAAATCTACAGTGGAGGTGTACATATGTATTTATGCAAGCGTGCGTATGTATGTGGGTACATAAAACATGGCAAGTGAAAATTCGCATGGTCTCCCCCTTAGTTTCATACTGAGGACATTATTTATTTGCACGATTATCAAATGTAAATAAGCATATACTCTGCACCTGTATGTATGCTCGTGTGTTTGTGTGTGTGTGTATGTATATACAGTGGTCAACTGCTAGAATGAAAGCAAATAAAAACTTTGGAATAACGTAACTCTCATGCTAAAACATTAAAAAAAATCGAAAAGGGACAATGCTATTTTTAAACTTTAACTTGGTAGAACCCATATATTTCGCTAAAATATTCTTTCTTTTAATCCAGTTTTAAATGAAATGCAAATATTAATGCTATGCAAAAGAAAGAAATAATATCCTTGTTTCCATATATCAAAAATCACAGAAAAGGAGTTCATATAACATATATACTTGATAAGCAATACAATATTTTTAAGGGAAACCAATTAGAATTATGATGTTACGAGAAAGATTCGGTCAAATTACTTGATCCTTATTCTTTGCTCATTCAAGAGAGTCGAAATTATGGTCTACTCGAATTATTGTCTATTAACATGATAGTTATAATTTAACCTTGAATTTACCAACACGTTTTAACACACTTCTCTATTGCAGGATATACAAGGATCTTTAAATGAGCGATAGCTTCGTAAACTCAGGAGCACACTAAAGGCGCAAACTATATTTTGAGTACGATGAGCGGCGCTACACAAGAATTTTGTGTACGCTGGAACAGCCATTTGGGCAGCATTGGAGCTGCTTTTCCGCAGCTGCTGGCGGGCCAGAGATTCGTGGACGTAACACTCGCATGCGAAGGCCAACAGGTGCACTGCCATCGTCTGGTGTTGGCCGCCTGTTCCACCTACTTTGAGGCGATACTGGCGGAGCATCCTTGCAAGCACCCGGTCATCATATTGCCCAGGGAGATCAAGCTATGGGAGATCCAGGCGCTTGTGGACTTCATGTACAAGGGAGAGGTCAATGTCACGCAAGCCGGTCTTGGCCAGTTGCTTCGCTGTGCCGAACAACTGCAGATTCGCGGTCTATACGGCTCTGAGGCACCGATAAACTACAAGAAACTGCAGCAGGCTAGTCTGGAGGCAGCTAAGGATCCAGCTGCAACCACAGCGCGAAGTTTTAAGCATGTGGACAGCGCGGAGACGGACGATGCAGCCACTAATTCAACCACCTCAACAATGACCACCTCCTCCGCTCCACCGCTACCGGTTAACCATCAGCAACCCACAGTATTGAAGCGCCAGAATCCCGATGCTCGGCAGCAGCAACAGCAGCAGCAGCAATTACAGCAGCGACCCCAGATAAATGGCAGTAATGCTCAACAGCCATCTAAGGCCACCTCTGCGAACGTTTTGGGCAGCCACTCGAATGCACCGACCGAGGACGACTCCGGCGACGAGGTGCCGAACAATTGGAATGCCTACGGGGAGCAATTCGAGGATTGCAATATATCTGCGCAAGCCGTTGACAACAAAATGAATGTCCACCTATCCCTGCAGCAATCGCGGTTTGTTTTTGCATTAATATAACAAGTATCTCTGGATAAATGTATATCCTTTCACAGGATGCAAATGCAGCTTCAGCAGCAGCAATACTTGGATTCAAATGTTGAGGACGACCACAACTATGTGGCCGCTCATGATGAAAACAATGACAGCAGTTTTGCGACAGGAGTGCCATGCGGATCCGGGCTATCCGTCAGCCTTGACACTGATCTCGATACATCGGCCAATACTTCCGGCGGACTGAGCCATAGCTCGATCGATGGTTATACTTCATATAAGCGCGTTCGACGTTCAGAAGCATCTCTAGCACAAGCGGCCAAATGTGTTTCGAAGGGCGAGACATTCCAAACTGTCAGCAATATGTTCAATATTCCTGTCTCAACCATTCGTTTCTATATGGCGCGAAAAGGAATTCTTCCGAAGCGGAAACGTGGACGTGGTGCTTCCCATGCCGGAAACATAATAATCACAACAAACTCAGGAAAACTCTCAACCGTCCCAGCGAGCATAACTCATCCCCCAGCCCATCCGCATATCCACACCAATCCCCTTCCTCACACGCAGTCTCAGCAAATGTCCATGGACAGCCTACATCTCAAGGCGGGCATCACAAATACCAGTGGCAGCAATAGTCCGGCAACAGCTACGGCAACGTCTATGTCACCATCATTTGATATGGCCACAACAGGCGATATCGTGCCTTTTCACCTCCATAGCGATGCGGCGGCATTCAAACTCAACGATCAGAAGCTGCACATGATCTAACCACGTAATTTGCCAAGCTGTGCTGTACTAGTAGGGCGTGTATTAATAGAGAGGGATTTCCAAGCAGTAGCTGCTTTCTTTCATTTCGGGGTACGCATCGGCTCGTGTGGGATCTTTAGTCATAACATAGTCAACAAAATACAATTTATACTTAGGTTTACTTGATTATGCTTTGAAGATGCCACAGTTTTATCCTTGGTTGAAATATTCTTGCCGTTCAATCATTATTCATTTTATTCTGGCAATCATAAAAAAATACGGTAGTGTATGCTATCAACAAGGATTATGACTAAAAACTTGCGTAAAAATTTCAATTATGTTTCTTGTCGCCCCAGTACTTTAAGGAATTACTGTATTGTTAATAAGATAAATAAAATCGACCTGGAAACTTTTACTGGGTATTCGTGTGATTGCAAAGATAAGATGAACATTTATAATAAACTCAAAGGTCGTAAAAGACATAATCATAATGCTAACAGCTTAAACTAAAAACCAATGTAAAGTAATTAATATTGGTCAAATACATCCGATCTATTTTAAATCCATGTACTTTTCCTACAAGAATTCGCAAATCTTCAAAACTCGGTTTGTTTCTGTTCATTTGTTCGTTTATTTATTTTATTCATTATAACAATTAATTGGCCATAACTTCAAGAGAATGCAAAAATCCCTATAATAAATGACGTTGTGAAAGTATTATTAAATGCATCATAAGTACTGTGTACGAAAAGATTGGGCAATAAAAGTTTATATGCATTCAAAGTTACCATAACGATATTTTTGTTTGGCCAAATTTATTTCTTAAAGCTTGAACTGTCATTGGCAATCAAAACGAGAGCGGCGAGAAGACGTCAAAATTGTTTGATAAAAATTTATTTAAAAAGCTATTTTTTTTTAATTTGTACACATATATGTGTATTAGTAGAGTGCAGGCGTAGAATGTTGAAGTGGAAACGGCGCTTTTTTAATTGCTTCTTTTAGTATCGGGTTCTTTTCATGTTCAATCAACGGTCACACTGTAAGTCTAACGCAGATATAAATATTCGCACACGATTTTAATTCCATTGAAAGAACATGGCTCAAGAAAATCAAGCTGTCGACAATGTACTGCCCTGCAACGCTTACCTGGACACAAGCCTGCAGAAGGACGATAACGTGCAACGCATCCTGAAAACCTTCTACAGCAGCATCGAAACCCTGGAAGCCGAAACGGAGAAGGCAATGGCGCTACAGGCCGCACGCACATTGAACACAAATGAACAAATTAAATTGGATAGTTACCTGGTATACTTGAACAGCACACTGTTTTTCATATACCAGAAACTGCAGGGTGTAGATGTCTCAAATGTGAGTGCAGTACAATACACAATACACACATGGCGACAATTACCATTCGATGATTCCATTTCAGCATGCTGTGATGCACGATTTGCGTCGTACAAGGGACCTACTTGCCCGCGATAAGGAAATAAACGAAGCTCTGGCGGCGCCAAGACTGGATATGCCCGCTGCCAAGCGATTTATCGCAGCTGGAACCCACACACGATTTGTGGACATGAACGGAGTTATGGTCACCGAAAAACAATATAATAAAAGCAAGGAAGAAGCTCCTAAATAATTTATATCACCAAGTCTTCATTCGATAGCATAGCAGCTTAAGAGGCTCATTTGCCTTTGTTTGGTCATTACGCTAGACAATGACAGTGGTATTTAAAAATGTACAGAAAACACGATATTTCCTCACTCACATCCAAAAAACAGTCACAAGCATTCGACTCATCACAAGTCAGGTTAGTACAGCTTAATGAAACTGGGTTTACAAGATAGAATCGTTAGCCTACCAATTAGTTTTTTTAAATGAACATCAACAACGTTCTACGTGAAAACGAAGATAAATTAAATCAGAATTATGGGTATCTTTATTTTATAAGAACGAATATGATTGACAGAGCTCAGAGTCCGCAGCGTTATGCCATTTATCCTGGGCTTCCTTGATCCCTATTGGGATCGCGGTATTCCGCGTCGTAACAACGTCTGTATATACTGTAGAAGAAAATTCTATTAATAAAAGAATTTTTCCGGAAAACGAGGGGTATATTAGCACCTTGTTCTGTTAACGACGGATCCTTATGGTAGAGAGTGACATCGCTTTTGCTTTTACTAAAAGAATTTCCCCCAACAGGGCAATGTTTATCACCAGTTTTTTGCGCATGCAGGGCAAAAATGATTTTACCTCTTTGACGAGAATCCTTCGTGGGTTTCTTCAATGTTATACTCGTACTATTCCTGTGGATAAGGACAGTTGGACGGCCAAAACTTGCCGAAGTGCTGCATCCTTCCCCCGTTCGAAAGTTACCGCATGTGGCATGTGGCATCATGGGTCACCAAAGTTGCACTGCGTCTATGTCTCTAGAATCTCTGAGATCTCGACGTTCATACGGACATTTAAGAATTTTATATACTTTAGTAAAATATTAAAAATGCTTCCATCTTTTTATATGTTTATACCCTTTATACCATTTTATTGTTTATGCCTGACGAAAGCCAGCAATTTTCATTTAAAGTGATACAAAATAACCTCATCATAATATATGGCTTCCGGAGCACATTATTATGACTTGAAATAGCTAATATGGGTTATATGGGTTCCTCTCTGGCAGTTTGGATGATATATGATGAATGTTTCCATCCTTTGGATGGCCAAAAGAGTTAAAGTTCGCTGTTCCTTTACATTACTTACTGTCGTCGGCTTTGGAGTCATCATCATCCCCATAGTCGATCTCGCTGCTAGAAAATTCACTGCTCTCAATGGAGCACATGCTGCTGTCCTCATCGCTATATGTCTCGCTCTTGGTATGCGTGCAGTCCCTGCTTCCACGTTCACTATTATAGTAATTGTAACCGTCAATGCCACGAACGACAATGTTGCATAAGTAGAGGCTACCCAAGGCTTTGCGAGCGGAGGTGCGCTTCAATGGATCGGTATTCAGCATGGGCATTAGGAAATCCACGAATTCCGTGGCTTTGCGAGTCGTCCATCCTTTGCATCTGATTAGCAAATTGGTCAGTTTAGTGGGCCTCAGGCTTTCTCTGTTGGATAGTTCGCCGTTGGTCCTGAAGAAATTCGGCGATTGCGGATAAGATATCTCGGTATGTGACCACAGTACTCGACGATTTTTGCTAGATGGGCCTCATCCTTACCGTCTTTGCCCCGTTTCGACTGGGTATCGAATAGATAGGTCTTGGTGGCCAGCTCCCACAACAGACAGGCCACGCTCCAGATGTCGGCGGTCTCGGAATATCCGGCGACGCAAGTCCGGCGATTTATTGGCATCCATAATTTATTGCCCCGAATTGCATTTCTCGGAATTCGCTTCGGCCATTGCCGATATGAAAAACTCGGTGGCGGATCGTCAGAACGCCAAATCCTCCTGCGCCGGACTCTTTATTGCAGCCCATCTTGGCTTCGATTATCCCGGCACCTGGGTCCACGTCGATATGGCCACGCCCGTTCATTGTTAGGAGCGTGCCACTGGATACGGCCTTGCCCTGTTGCTGACCCTCTTTGGCGGGCACACTGACTCCAATCTGCGATGGATTGGAGCAAAGGGGCCAAAGACGGTCAGCAACAGGGCAAGGCCGTGTCCTGTGGCACGCTCCCCACAATAAACGTTCGTGGCCATATCGACGTGAACCCAGGCGCCGGGATAATCGAAGTCCAGATGGGCGGTAATGAAGAGACCGGCGCAGGAGCCCTTGAAGCGCTGTTGCCGCGATTAACTCAGCCTGCCTTTTCCTGTGCCACGTGCCTGACTGGATTAACATGCATTTCGATCATTTTCTTTGCCCAATTGGGATCCGGCATCAGAAGTCAATTTGTGTAGCCGACGGGCATTAAAAAATCAATATTATTTTAGAAATCCCGCACCAAGTACCACCTCCAAGGCCCGGAGGTGATACTCCCGTGTCTGGATTACGTCGATTACGTCAAGTCGGCTATCTTCACCAGTACCTTGCATTCCTTGTTGGCCGGGTCGATGGGGTAAATATCGTTCAAATTGAGTCTTTTGTTCGGTCGGCCACCGGTTTCAGTCTTTGGAAGGTAAAAAAGATATGGTTAATTCAATTGGGGAATTTTTGATGCAAAATGTGGAACAAATACCGTATATGGAAGAGTCAATGACGATCTCAATCGGCATTCAATTCTGGCATTCTTCTTGGTCTGGCCACGTCCACTGCCCTGCATCCGATTGTCCTGTGTGCTAAGCTCCTTCTCATCCAAATTCTTGATAATGCCCAGCACATGTCGCAAGAAGAGCTCCGGACTCTTTAAGCACCGGCTTATCTTGTCGCATTCGTATACCATGTCCTTAATTTCGGGCAACTTGGCATTGCGCACCGTCTGGCAATCGCTATCGTTCATCATCTTAAGACCGTCGAACCCGAAGGGAATGCAGGGTAAGTTATCGGAGACGGCCATGGCGGCGGTGATCGGTTCGATGAGGCCACGTTCGGCCAGATGCAGCAAGGAAGGATCCCCTCGCTGGACGCCAGCAGCACGTTCTCCGGCTTCAGATCGGTGTGTATGACCCTGCCCGTGAGCACCTGCTGGCCAATTTGCTTGATATTGCAGATGGGCAAACCTTTGTCAGTGCATCTTTCGATGACCTTTAGCAGATTGTCACCGAGAACCTCTAGGACCAGGCAAACGTGGGTTCCGTTCGGTCCCTTGACTGGAGAGGCACAACCACATCTATATCCATATCCAAATCCATATCCCAATCCATATCCGAATCCATATCCAAATCCATATCCATATCCATATCCATATCCACATCCATCGGCATATTGGAGTGTTGCGTTGATGCGTTTGCCATTTGAGCCTCGCCAAACGATTCCATCTGGCTGGGACTCGTATCCTGGAAGACCTCCGAACCCGTGCTGAGTCCTGCCTTACTTTCGTTGGCCACTTTCTTTGGACTGAATGTGCACCTGATTGATTTGGTTTATATGTTCTTATTAGTTTTTCTCGTTTGGGGAAATTTTGAATTCGAAATAAGAGTACGAGACGTGTATGTGGGGTAGTAGTTATTTCACTTGAATGTTATCAACCAAATGTTTGAAATGTCGAACCGAAACAACGAACTGGAAAATACAACTGCCTGCGATGAACTAAAATAAATGTTCGATAATCTACGCAAAGCTTGCTTTTCTAAAAAAAGTTGGAAAATTTGCACTTTTTTTTATTCTTTTTTGGAACCGAAAAATTTGATTGTGATTGAGGTTGTGAGAGTGCGCGATTGGTGTCGACAAAATGCAAAATGTAGCTGGTTCAATTTTGAAACTTACGATAAACTTCGATACAAATACTTTTGATTGTACATTTTCCCAAATTTGTATAAACGTAGAAAAGGCTAATTTTCTTGCCCTTTTACTTTACTAAAATATTTTCAACGGTTTAATTTTGTTTCCTTTTCGGAGCTGTTTCCTCGGTGCTGGCCAAATGTTAACTGTCCTATTTACTGATACGAAAGTCTCAACACACAAAATGTTGTTTTCAAGGCCCACTTGATCACAAAATTTTCACACGCACAGTTAGCTAAGTTTCTTAGCATTTAAATAAATATAATTATATTTATTTAGATTTATATTACAGCTTCATACATACCAGATATTCAGTCAGATTGACATTTTCTTTGGGGATTCCCTTTTAAGCCAGATACATAAATAATAGTTAATAGTGTGATGATTTTCATTTACATCCATCCTGCGCATTGGATCGTTGTGGGAATCTGATGGGCTGCAATCATTCAGCACACCATGCAGCGGATGTTGCAGGATAAGACGCTGCATAAAGTGTCCAGCGATCGGCGATCGTTACACAAACCGCATCCTGCGCAGTTACTTTTTAAGAGACAAAGTGAGGGAATGAAGCGATCCCTGCAGCAATTGGAGAGTCGTGGCCGCGATAAGGTCCTCACGCCACAGGAACTGAAGGACGCCCAAGAGTCGCTGGCATATGGATGCATTAAGTATTCGGACTTATGTCACAATCGGATCAGCGACTATATATTTTCGTTTGACAAGATGCTTGAGGATCGCGGCAACACTGCGGTGTACTTACTTTACACCTATACACGTATTTGCTCCATTGCACGAAACTCTGGCGAAGATTTCACCAATTTGCCCGAAATACTGAAGAAGACCAACATTGTGTTGGCCCACGAAAAGGAATGGAAGCTGGCAAAGACTCTACTGAAACTCCACGACATACTCATCAAGTGCTCCAAGGAACTCTTCCTGCACTTCCTGTGCGAGTTTTGCTTCGAGGTGTGCACAGTGTTCACCGAATTCTATGACTCTTGTTATTGCATCGAAAAGAACAAACAAGGCGATATTATCGCGGTCAATCATAGCCGGATTCTAATGTGCGAGGCAACTGCGGCTGTGTTGCGCCAATGCTTTTATATACTAGGCCTTAAACCAGTTTCGAAAATGTAAAAAGTTCTACTACTGACATCATGTGCACACGAATAAAATGAAACAATGCACCTTGAACTGGAGTTCAGTGAGGGATTCTGTTTCTTGGGCAGCTGGATGAACTCAATTGAGCGGAGGAGATGACAAACGGAGGCAGTGGTCCAACAGTGGTTGGAATCGGTGTGCGATTCTGGGAATCATTGCTGCGAAATATTTTTAAACTCAGCTGAGAAGAAAGACCTGGTCACCCGAATGAAGACAAAGGGATGTTGTAAAGCTGGAAAATAATTTTAATTCGTACGTTTCATTCTAAATGGCTTAATTTACGGTACAATACGATATATTACTGATGTTTCAAAACCGATAAATTAACATTAGCATTGTCCTTAACTTTATGTTGATCATATTCATACTTTAACCATACAGATATTAATATTTCCGATTTATTTTTCTCCGCTTTCATGTTTTCACGTTTTCTTGAATTACTTTAATTATTTTTATGTATATAGCGTTTTTGTTATTCATTCCATTTGGTTGTTTTTTTTCTTTTCGTTTTTTGGTTTTTCGGTTTTTTCTTTTTTAAGATTATTGAACGAGAACTGGCAATATAGCCCAAAATTTTCTATCAGTCGGTGTAAGATTGCCCCAATAAGGGGGTTTTTTAAAGCCCGGGCTGGGCCCAGTGCACAATTGTATTTTTCCTGCCGCTTATCCGTGACCATCGAAATGTTCAAGTTCTCTACACGTCCAGCAAAGGATCGTATAATTTACTAACTAGCATAAATATTAATTTTCATATTTACAGCTGCGTTTTGTGTTTATTTTTATTTGTGTCTTTTCGGTTTTGTTTTTTTTTTTTTGTTATTTATTCTTTTTTGTGGTTTTCTGTTTACGGTCTTTGTTTTTTGGTTTGTTTTGTTTTGTTTTTTTTTTTTGTTGAAAGATTTTCCTACTCGAACGTTGGCATTGCTTGGTCCGAGGTATGCAAAAAATATGTAAATATTTCCCAATTTTTAATTATTTATTTCGTTAATGCGGTTGCTGTTGTTTTCCGTTTTGGTTTTGCTTTGGTTTTGGTTAGCTTTTGCTTTCGGTTTCGGTTTTTGTTGTCTTTCATCATTTTACGTATCATTATACGATTATGAATATAAATTGGGATGCACTCACTTAATAATTGTTATTAATCTATGAATAAAGTATGGCTATTTATTTACCACTCACACATAAGAATACACATTTTTGTTGCTTGTTAAGTTTGTTTTTCCATATTCATTTCCATTTACCATTTCCCATTTTCCATTTTCCATTTTCCATTTTCCCTTTTCCATTTTCCATTTTCCCTTTTCCATTTTCCATTTCCACCTCGCTTCAATTTGTGTGCTAACTTTTACTCCGCTCCATTTTACGTTAACTAGTTTGGTTTGTTTTGTTTTGGTTTTTGGTTTTTGGTTTTTGGTTTTTGTTTTTTGTCTGCTGTCTTCACATTTACATTTATTTACTTAACTACTTAGGGCTAAATTCATTTATTTATGTGCTTATACACGAGCAACGTATTGGTAACTATGCTAAAGTAATCATAAAGGTCGATACAAATTTCATTTATTTAGAGAGAAAGCTAGCTGCGCGCTGGCTCCGGGCACATGTGAGTGGAGTGGGCGTGGCTGATTGTTGATCTATGCGCGATTTCGGATGCAGTATGGACCACATGGACCACATGGACCATGAGGATGATCTTCTCTATCATATAGATAACAATATCAATGCTTATATTCCGGGTAGCAGCCATTCTCGATGATTTGTTCGGACTGACTGTTGTTGCTGCTGCTGGTATCGCCTGATTGCTGCGGATGATGATGCTGATGCGGATGCTGCTGATAAATTGGCAGCTGAAGGAGCTGCAATTGCTGCTGATGCTGACTTAGTGCCGCCGTGTCTGCCGCGGCTGCTGCTGCTGCCGCCGATTGCAAACCGCGACGAATGGGCGGCTGGATAACACTTCCACTGCTTTCCGTTTCCGTTGAGGGCGGGGATGGATAGTAGTCCCTCTGACTTACACTTATACCATTTGGGACGATTGGCAAAGCCATTATAGAACTGTTGGCCACCGATGTCGCCGCTGCCGCTGCCGCTCCCGATCCCGATCCCGCTGCCGCTGCGGAGGATTGATGATGATCGCCGTGGTGCTGATGCGGATGCTGCTGCTGATGCTGCTGCTGATGCGGATGCTGCTGCTGCGCTATAGCCCCCGAAATGGGTCCGACGTCGATGTATGGTTGGGAATCCGACATTGTACCGGATGGCGGCTGGTCCAATACCACGACGGATACCACATCCTCACTCGCCCACCGGGCTAACTGTTGTTGAGCTTGAATAAAGTCATCACTAGAAAATAATAATCGTAGCAGGAACAACGGCACATGGTAAGAAATCAAACGGGGGCCATCGAGGAAGCGGATTGGGATTGGGTCTGGGATTGGGCTAGATGGATATGGTATGGTCACATGCTACGTCTAGTTCTCAATCAAGCTATTCAATTTGAATTACGCATCTAATGAAATCAATATGAAACTATCCATAAACTAGAAGTTACAGGCCAATTGGGTTGGGGAAACTGTGGGTGTGTGGGTTATCATATTTGGATATAAATCAAATGCTACAAGCTGCTGAGCTGGCAATAAACGATGCATCAGCAGCAGATCGGCTGGGTTCAAATGGAGGTGGTGGATAAGAGCTTCTCAACTGAAGGGTCCTCTGAGCAGCTTATCATATTATATTATATCTTATCATATCATATCATATGGGATGAGCATATTTGATAGCTCAGCTGCTGCATCGTTCAGGAGCCGCCCTCTACGTGGTCAGGATTGTGGATAATGGCCTGGCAATGGAACCAAGAGACAGTAATAGTGACTCGGACCTACCTCTCGCTATCTGGTGTCTCGTGGCAGTCGAGTCGAGCGTCGACCACCTGGCGTTCGTGGTGGTCAGCGGTCTCGTAGATGCCCTCGTCCTCCTGCTGCAAATGGGTGTGCGATGAGTGATGGGACGAGTGTGGACCGTGCGTGGCATGTCCGTGGGCATGGGAGTGATGCGTGTGGTGTCCGAATGCGTGGGGTGAGTGCGACTGGTGCGGCGCATGGCGTCCAGAAGATGCCGGCTGTCGGTAGCGTCCACCGAATGTGAATCGGGACTCCTCATCGGAACGGGGACGACAGCTTCTGCTGTAAGACGCATGAATTGTAGCGGTTTTCTGAGATTGTGGTATTTGCTGATTGGAGCTGTAGGCGATAAGGATAAGAAAAAGGCAAGCAAATAATCAAATTATTCAATGGCATGGGAGTTTATGGATTTGCTGCTTTTCGGACTTGGGACTTGGAGTATTTTTTTTTTTTTCTTTTGAAATTTTATTGGATTAATTGTTCTGCTATGTAGAAACGACAGGCAAACGAGATTTGGACGGAGCCTGAAACCGAGACCAAAACAGAGACCGATAGCCATGAGGAGAACTTAAGAGCAATGTCAACGCATCTATTACAATGCAAGTTGTTGTTGTTGTTGTTGTTGTTGTTTTAGTTGTTGTAGTTGTTGTAGTTGTTGTTGTTTAAAAAGAGATGTGCAAGTGATTACGTAATAGTAAATAGGAAAACGATGTGAAGTCAAGACCCTTAAGAAATAAGACCACAAGATCAAGATGGTAGTAAGTTACATAAGTGAGTTAGTTAGAGGGGCAACCAACCTTTATCACACAAGGTATTCCAGCCTGAAGCCTGCAAGAAATGCGAATATAAATTGGCATTGGCTTGAATTACATTTTAATATACTGCAGTACAAACAAGCAGTGGCTTTCATGCCTTAATGGTAGTAGGTAGGTCAGTAGTTTTCGGTTTTAAAGTAACATCATGAGTGGTTTGTATATGCTTTTTGATGAGTAATGAGGCTTTAGTCTTCGTTAGTTGTTTGAATGAACATGTGAGATACTCTCAAGCCATCGAATATATATTGGGTTATTAATCACTTGCTCTACGATTTAGTTTAGTAGTGGGTGGTAAATTGGAAATTTTGGTATCACATAGATTGACTATTGGAAACTTAAAACGCGTTGACTATTAAGAATACGGTTGGTTAATGGGAAGCAACTGTTCACTGCCTACGTTCATTACCATGTTACAAAGCGCAATACAGATAGTAGGTGTTAAAAACTTCTAAGAAATTATGAATTATATATTCATAGTCACAGCAGTTAGTCATTTTATATGTTGAAGTGTGTTTAAAGCGAATGTGCGATTTCTCGATTTCTCGATATCTTAATATCTCGATTGCTCGATTAGTTCGATTGGTTCGATCGATTGTTTGATGTGGACGAGACAAGACAATACAAGACAGGACGAGACAAGACAAGACAGAACAGGACAGAACAGAACAGAACAGAAGAGAAGAGAACAGGACAGGCTTTTCGGGTGTCTGACTGACTCGGTGCCAATACTTAAAGAGGTTTACGGTGATTAAGTTCTGAAGCAGAAAATAACACTAACCCTTGAGATGACTCACTACAAGCCGCGGAACTTTCTAATCTATAGTGTCGATCGGCCTCTGTTTCCGACATTCGTATATCCTCGGATCCGCTGGGACTCATGTGACGGGACGAGTGGTGCTCTAGCTGCCTGATCAGGTCCTCCAGATTGCGTATACGCAGCGGTCCCGTCGACGGTGCATCATCGTCATCCAGCTGCTGCGGCTGCAGCGCCACCGTCGACGGCTGATGCAGCTGGTGCTGGGATCGATGATGGTGCAGCATGGTGCCGCCATGGCCCGGCATACCACCCGACATGGACGTCGATCCGCCGCCGGCTCCCACGCTCGAGCCCAGTCCCATGCCGCCGAGTCCACCGCCGCTGCCATCGAGGATGATCGCATGGACGGCGGCATTGTCGCAGATGTTCTCCCGCGAACTGGACTTGGATCCAATGTTACGCTTGTACTGCTCCGCCGAGTAGCCCAGCTGGGAATTGTTGCAGTCCTGCAGCGTCTTGCGCAGCATCTCCTCGCTCAGGCTGCCGCTGCCGACGGGCGTGTTTCCGGTTCCGGTTCCCCGGTGCGTGGCCGCATTCCGCAGCGCCTCCAAGATGTCCTCATGATAGCCATTGAGTGACTTGAGCGTCCGCTCCACCTCGGAGGCAGCCGCACCGCCGCTCGTCGACGCCAGGGTGCCGTCTTGGGTAATAAGCTCGAGGTTATCGGACTGATTGTCATCGCCCCATTTGTCTTTTAGCTGCTCACCGTGCACCAGACCGTAGCCGTGCTTCTTTAATATACCCTTTTCTGTGGCAGCCAATAATAATGCATTAGGTTTGACGTTAGTATTTAGTTCCAATGTGCATGTAAAGGGAATATAGTACAAATTTTTCAGGTAGAGAATAGGCGCGTGACTGCAAAACAGCGATTATAGTGGGGTTGTCTTATGTATGTACGTATACTTAATTTGCACAAGACAGGTGTACCTACACATGTATGTAAGTTATTCACTTCAACTCTGTTGGTTTGGCTAATTTGTTATGCAATTTCCATACAGCAATTAGTTTCTACTTGTGAATAGTCTTTGTCCCTTGCAAAAAGATTCCCGATTCTTGGTCAATTGTGTGTGTATGTGTGCGTGTTCGTTGTAGTAAACCCTATTAAGTTTATATATTACTGATCACCATTATCATGCGAGTCGATGCAAAGTTACATAAAAGTAGGTCAAATATGCTTTGGGTAACTAATTTTCAGAATTGAAAAGGGGTTAAACAAAAAAACTGATCAAAAACTACTAGTTTTCTTCAAAAATATAATTTTATAATATCTTTAAAAACAAAAAGTGATTTGTAATTCCAACACTTGCATACTTTGTTGCCTAGCTTTCAGCGTTTATACGGACGGACATGCTGTTTTATACGGACAGATGCTGATCAAGAATATATATGTATATAAAGAAGGGTCGGAAAAGTTATTATGTCTTGCGTACATATTCTTTAAAGTAATATTTAAAAAGTCATTTTTGGACATGAGCTTTCGATGGTTTGCGTTCCGTTGACATAAAAACAACATAAAGTAAATAAATAAAGTGCCCTTTTAATTATATCTTTATTAACGTAAATATCAAAACAGGATATTAAAATGCCAACACAAGAGATATGTAGACAATGCTTTTCAGCCCTTTTTAGGTAATTTCAATAAGATAGTTGACAAGATCGACTTGGATGTTGATTCTGATCCCATATATAACTACAATAGGGTCGAAAGGTTTTGTTAACCTCTTTGACAAGAATTATAAAGAATGAATTGAATTAGGTTAAGATTCTTGAGGAAACCCACAAATAGTTTACTTATTCTTCTCACAAAAGCTGCGACAAAAACAAAGTTGAAAACTCGGATCGCTTAAAAAGGCAAAAGAAGCTTTTTGGGAAAGTGTACGTATGTTTAGATAAACAACATATATGTTTGCTGAAAATAAACTTATGATTGCTATTGAGTAGAGTATTAAATGTCAAACAGTAACTGCAATAATAGAAGCTCTGAAGAGTACAAGCAGTAAACGATAATCAAGAGTTAGTCTATTCAAATTTAGCTCGTTAACATGGAAGGCATCTAAACTGTTAAGCGGGAAACATAGGAACACAAATTATTGCAAACCGTTCTTCCATTAATATACGATTACTTAGTTTTTAGGGGGAAATTCCCGTTCACTGTATTGCAAAAACTGATTTTATCCCTAATTTCCGTGAATATGTGTAAGAAATGTTGCTTTGATGTTACCTAATGTGTTCCCTACAAGATTTAGAATATTGTTTTTTTGAAAATGAAAACTTTTTGAGGCCATAGAACGAGAACCTCCCCTAAAATACAATTACAAATTGAAATCAGGGATCTCACTGAAATCTCAAGAGGTATGAAAAATCTCTTAAAAATCCTTTGGTGTTTCAGTTCTGTAAAGTTATAATTTGAACTATATCTTTTTAACCGGAAAGTATAGCAAGCATTTGTAATTTTTTATCATATTTTCGATTTCTGTGACACCGTTTCGGGACTTTTAGTCGAAATTCGAATTTGAGAGGTTTCGGTGACACCCCTTAGCCACTTTGTTTGTGAATCTAATCTAACCACAAGTTATGTAATAATTGTAAACATAATGTATTAACCTGCATGTGACTGATCGTCCTCGCCACATGTCGTGTAGCGTCGTCCATGGATTCCCTTGTCCCTGTGAAGGATAATAATGAAATTGGGGGCATATCATATGGTATCGGTTGGAAAAGAGGAACCAAGCTACTTGTGGTGTTGGTAAACGATGAATCAGCCAGCAGCAGCCTACAAATAGTTTTATCATCGTTTATATAATAGGAATATCGATATCGATAAGAAACGATGTATCAGCTTGCAAGTTCCGTTAGATTTTGTCGCCTTGCTGATGCATCGTACATCACTGTGCACTAACAGACATTTAAAGATATGATGGCTGTAAACGAGTTAATCAGCTGGTTATCATGATCAAGTGACTGCTGCATCGTTTACAATCCATTTGGGATGTTGTCTTTTGTGGATACACACCTGAAGCCAGTCTGATTGGCATAGACTAACTTGCTGGATCCGTCCAAGGAGACCTCCTCCACGGAGTGGTGATTGGGTGCCGTCGCCGCTCCGCCGTAGCTCTTGGCAATTGGCTTCTTCGAATAGGGCGGATCGTACTTGAGCGTAGTGGTCTTTCGCCTATGTGGTGGCCATCGGGTTGCCCACATTCACGGTGTAGTTGTTGTCGTTGTTTATTCATTTATATGCGTTATATATATTATAGATTTTGCATACACTCCAATGTATATAGTATGTGTAATAATTTAAGGCGTAAGGTTATGCGTGTTTTACAGATATATGAAGTCAGTTATCGTATTTATTTTATTGAATTATGCAGCAAAATCAATTTTACGTCAGAGTGTTTTGTAATTATGGGGGCAGGATGGGTAATTCGTTGGTTTGTATATGTTTTTTTTTTGGTTTTTGGTTTTGGTTTTGGTTTGGTTTTTGGTTTGGTTTCGGGTTGGTTCAGTTTGGTTCGGTTAGTAAATAAATAAACAATGTTTATGGTTTATTTGAAGAGTACGAGGTAAAGACGTGCACACATACACACGCATGCACCCGATTTGTTTTATTTGGATTTATTTATATTATTATTTAATTATATTTGCATAAATAATCGCGTGTGCATGCGTGTGTATTGAAATGGCCCGTTGAAAAATGTTTTGATTGCAAAGGGATTTTATTATGGATTCGATTTGGATTTGATAAATACCGATTTGAATAGGTTTAATTTGGTTTTTTGTTGATTTTGTTTTGTTGGATCATTATATTGATGTTGTTGTTGATTGTTGTTTGGAAACGAAATGTTGCAATGAGAGTCTTAATTAATCAAATGCTTACAGATTTTGAATAAACATTTTGGGTTGAATATAAAGATTCTTGTTATGAATTGTATATATATGTTTTGTAAAAATGAACACACAGAGATATACGCCTGGTCTTTCAAAATATATATTTACACCCAAACATGCATATTTTTTAGAGGGTCTTAAAAAAAGGATAAAAAACTACATGGCTTCAGTAAACCGAAGAGCAAATGCCTTTGCAGTCAATAAAATTTACTAAAATCATCAATCTTTTAGGTTTCATTTGACATTTGCATCACAGACTTATATTGACTTTTACTCTAAATTCAATTTTCATGTTTTAACATTAACATTTGACATTTTCAATGCAAAGGCACTTAGATATATATATATATAAAAGTTGAAAGCCATTCAAAACTATACACAAAGTAAAATGCACGCCAAGTTGATAGAAAAAGGTATTAAATCTTTGAAGTTCCTTTGTAAATAATACAAAAGTAAAATTTCGAGAATGTATAGATAGATTAAATGAAAATACCGATGAGAGTACAAGGACAGCAAATTAGCAGATGTTTCGCATGCGGAATCTGGTATATGGTATATGGATAAAGAAACTAGTACCGAAAATTCAATGAAAAGGCACATGCAACTCTACGCATAGTGCGGCACAAACTTTAAGTGAACGTCCAAGGAAGGAAAAAATTTTGATTCGAAATGTAAATAATTGTAATTGAAATTCAAATGTAATTGCTTTGTTCATGTACTGAAAAGCCGCCGACGTTCTTCGCACGGCAAGTTCTCAAAACATACATTCTCAGCGGATGTGTTTCATTTTGTTCGGCATGCACGAGAAGTTTTGGATGTTCGAAATGTTGAACCGGGTATGATCGGTAACGGTTACTGATTGCTATGTCGTTATTTTGTACTCTGGGTGTATCCAATTTAAATGCATTGCGACAGTAGTAAGATATGGGTGTATTCGGTTTCCATATCGGTTGTGGGCTGGGCCACAGTATCTGTATCTGTATCTGTTTCTGTTGTATCTGTTCTGAAATTTGTAACTGTACCTGTTCGTGTTTCAATGTTATCGTGTTCGTATCTGTATCTGCATATGCATCTGTATCTGTATCTGTATCTGTGTTTGTATCTGTATCTGTGTCGGTGCGTGTTGTTTTTGATCCCAATGTTGATACCATATTACACAAACAAAACATAAATGCTTTATGTGTGTACATTGTATTCGTATTCGCTTTCATAAAGACGGCTCTTCGGAACACAGGAGGCTTACTCTGCAGAAAGCACCACCATAGCTCAAAGTCAGTTTCATCTATGTTGGGCCCTAAGCGCAAAGAGAAGTCAAGATATCGATCGACTTCGATCGCAAGCCATATTGTTTGCAGCTTGGCTTTATGTATGTACGTACCCATATAACTGGAGGATATATGGGCATGGTCGTGGATGTATATTGTATATATCTACTCTTGGCTTTGGGCTGCAAGTTAGCGGGGTTAGCTATACGAATACATATTCACATACTCAATAGTTTGGGTTCGGGTCTACGAGAGTTACTATATATATGAAGTTATCTAAATCGATGGGGCGGTTATGCCCCATGTATCGGGTTCGGATACGGATTCGGTTACGGATTCTGGTTCTGGTTCTGATTCTGATTCTGATTTTGATTCGGGTTCGGTATCGGTTTCGTACTGCAGGTATGTTTAATGGTGGTGGCAGAAACAACAGCATTATTTTTCTTGTTGATTATACATATATGGATATATTTTGGCATGATTATAGTGCTGGACAGACTAAACTGAACAAAAGTAGTAATGAAAAACGTCAACGAGATCACCGCCGTACTGACGACAACGATAACATACACAAATGGCAATCCTTTGTATAGCCGCTTTCAAATTGTGTGCTATTGACTCAAAAACTATAAGAATTTAAAGCCAGAATCGGTGACTAACTAAAAGGTATAATTAATGAAACATGTTAGATAAAAATATGAAACCAATATCGTAACTACTTAATTTGTTAATGTATCTAATCCTTATTCAGTCTTTTCCACATTTCGTTGAACAAAAATATGAACTCAAAAGCAGGAGTCACATATTTATTGGAACCAATCTTCGTACTTTTTTATAAGTAATTATTTTTTAAGTTACTTTTAAACTCATTAGTAATAACATAATCCTAATAGTCCTTGTTATAATTATATTATTAATATTATATATGTACATCTTTAGGTTGTTAAGTAGTTTATATTAAAATTCCTGAGAAAACCTGGTAATATTTTAGTAATTTAGAATTATTTGTTTCAAATCGGACAATTTGTAAAATCGCAAAAAAAATTATTTTACATATATACAAAAATTAGCAACGAATCGATATTATATTAGGCCGATTTGTATCACTATAATCCTCAAAAAATATTTTACTATTGTAATCGCCTTAAAACCACATAATTTTCTTGTTTTCAAAACTGGTTACTTTGAAATTAGTTTTAAGAAAACAGATTTCTTGCAGGAACTCAGATCTAGAGTCTGAATTCAAAGTCTGCCACAAGGAATAATTCTAAAATTTGGAAAAATGTTTGTATGAGTGTACGAATCAAAGAGATCGCAAGATGTATACAGATGTGCGGTAAGTGTGAGGTAGGCAGTTGTGTACGCAGATTATTGAGCAAAGAGTAAATAATTTATTTCTTGTATCTTGGAAACAAAACACGGACCAATTTACTGAATACAATCAATAAAATATTCAAGTAAATCCAGCGTACGCTACTGATAATGGAATTCAGATATTACACGGTGGAAGAAAGTACGTTTTGGGTTTTTTCTTTTTTTTTTTTTGGATATGAAGCTTAACAAAAATGAACAATGACAATGGTTTAAATGCAACGACACAGACAAATTTATCAAAATGCGAAACGAAATAAACAAATTTACTAAAGTTTTTTCATATTTGCATTTGCAAGTGTTTCTTTTTTTTTGGAAGTTTTAAAAAATATATTTTTATGTTACTTTTTTTGCTTGTTCTTTTTGTGGTTGTAATTTGTATTTGTATTTAAAGCTGGCTTTTTCATTACTTCTTTTCAACTAACCTTAGACACAGGGAGAAGTTTCTATGTACTACAACTGACCTGTAGCACAATGCCATCAAGGTGAATGTTATAAAAACGAACCCTACAACTGACATTAGAACACCGACTAGGAACACTGTATTTGAGCCGTGGTAGTTCTCTATACGAGGAATTTTCAGCCAAGTTTTTCGTTATGTGCCCCATTGTATTCATTTGTGTGTGCAGTTTCGTTCGAGTGTTTCGTATAATGGAGTAATACATTTTAATTCGATCATTTGATTTGATTTGATTTCATATTATTGTACGATACCATTTTTAGTTGGGTTGCGTTGCGATAGCGCCAGGTGATTATCGAATTGATCGATGGTGATATCGTTATCGATGTTATCGTAGTTATTCATTTCATTATTGCAGTTGGGTTGTGAGTCAGCCGAAAAAACAAGGAAATACAAAGTTTTGTTGCATTTGGGGGGAAATAAGATAAAATAGGCATCTGACTTAATCTTTTTGGGAATTTTGATTTGCTTCTTTTGTTCGTACCGATTTGTTAGTTCAATTCATTTTCTCTTAACTATTACGAAAGATATAAAACATAAACTTATAACAACGATAACATGCATACGTTGTAGTATGTGTTCTCATTGAGAAATATTCTTTTGGATTGCCAAAGTTAATAAAATGGCCAAAAAACGGATAAACGATTCTCACAATTGCTTAAAAGTAAGTTTAATGTTTTGCTTTTTGTTCGCTTTTCTATGACAATGGTAATCGATTTGTGCTAATTACCACTAACAACCAACATTTCGCATATTATTTATAAACGTTATTTTTGTTTGGGAGGTCGCAGGTTAAAGCTATAAGATTCGAAACTGGATCGCGCAGGGGGAGAATATTGTCAAGCAGTGGCAAGCAGTAAACTACCAATTGTATACATTAGTTTTCGATAAAGGCTTCTTAGGAAAGGTTTAGTCCCTTTCATAAAAGTTCTTGTTACATATTGAGGAAATATTATTTTTTGAAAAGTATTAATTGAAATACTAAATCAATTTTGCTTTAATAGAAGGTAACGTTGAAAAAGCAAGCAATGCTTGTTTTTTATACCCTCGAATCTTTACGTCTACGCCAAATTTTTTGCATAAAGTTACTCTAAACATAGATTGATTGAGTTTATTTTTGATTTTCAAATACGCTGTGATTAATTTTCAATTACTTCGAGTAATTCGTGCAGTAAAAAGTTAGGTTTATAAAAAGTTCGAAAACTTAGCATGTAAAGAAGTTTCATATCACACATACCAGGTATTTATGTATGAATTTTTTTCTTTTTAAAATTTTGGCTCACCGTTTTGGGATTTTTACGTCCTTAAATATTAAAGTTTATTTATTTTCCCATTCTGACATCGTGTGCGTAAGTCGATAAATGATGGCTGATTAATGTGTTCTGGTGAGTGTGCCTACGAGAGGTGTGAGTAAAAATCAGAATCTAAAAAATATGACCTTGCAAATCATCTTGTTTAACTGGCAATTGAATTTTTTTAAGTAAATTCATAAAGAATAATTTTTGTTTTCAATTTATTTCGAATGCTTTGCTGTGTTTTTCATTTTATGTTGGCGGATATGTTCTTATATGCATATTGTCATAAACAATACAGAAACCATAATGGAATTAAGAACCCAAATTATACAAAAAAAAAATTTGGATATTAGACATTTTTTAGATTACGACGACAAATTACAAGCACGAACAATTTCGAAACTTATAAAAGCACTACGAATATTTTACACACAGCGATTAAATCCAAAGGGCAGTCAAAAAGTAAAATGTTTGATGTTTGTATGTGGTGTATGTAGTAACTCCAAGTTTAAATATAAGATAGAATGTGGCAAAGGTTTATGTACAGCATTTCATGAGTACGAAAAGAAGGAGTACCCTTATCGGAACTTCAAAAACAGAGGCCTGTTCCGTTAGTGTTGAAAAATGTATTTGAAGAATGTATATTTTAAATGGCCACCTCATTGAAGCTTATCAAAGGAAGTATTGGAAATGGTCAAAAAGTTGACTTTTACAAATCTTATGAAAATGTTAGAAGAAACAGGCCATACCACTAAACTTTTTGAACTTTAAAATATACATTTTCCAGACTAGGATTAAGAGCTATTTATCCAGATAGGAAAACATATTTCAAAAAGTTCTTTGTTTCAGTTCAGAGATATTTCGGACTTTACAAATGGTAAGCTTGAGGTTAAAGATCGAAGAAAAGTATTGGCATGTTAAATGTGTGTGTAATCTTATGTGTGGTGATTGTAGTGTTGCTAAATTCATAAGAGGAAGAGCTTGACTTGCTCGGTACTCTACCTGTAGCAAACGGCCAGTGTTGCAAAACTAATGAAGACACATTTGACGATAACTGTTAAAATGATGACCATGGTTAATGTGCTGATCCTATTTTGGTCAGAGGTGCCTGCAAATGGTGGTTGCGTTTTATTTTCAATCAAAGTATATAAATATATATGCGCCATTGTTCGTATTTCGGCTTTAAATTACATTATAACATTTCCGAAAATAAAAACAAAGAAATAAATTATTATTTCCGTTTGCGTACAGCATTTGAAAGTCCTGAAAGAATGATATCATATAGAGATATACAACTAATTGGCATTCAAATGTTTCTAGGACTTTATAAGTATACTATTTGAGTAGAAGGTATCTCATATTTAGGGGAAGTCTTTACGACTTTAAAGATTAAATCTTGTAGATATTTGAATATATACAATATCCTTTGCTTGAACTTTTTGTACGGCTGCGAGAGTATAAAAAAAAGCTTTTTTCAAAGTTACCTCCCGTTGGAGTGAAGGCAGGCAGGGAAGTTTACAGGTAACGAAAATAATAACTAGTATTAGTAGTCGAAAATGCATCGTAAAGTCGGAGGTAAAACTCGAAAAGATAAGTAATAAATGTAACAAATTTAAATAATTGCCAAACTTGAGTGTGATTTGATGGAGGGTTTTAGATCATTTATTTTAACATGTCCTAACCTACAGTTCTTTATTGAAAATGAATTTTAGTTATTTTTTAATGGCTTACCCTGTTGAAACGACAAATCACCGACCTGACTACCATTGTCATACAAGTAACAAAACTGAATTGCACCCAATTATTCAATTGTGAGTTGCCAACGTCATTAAACCAGGCGATACTGACCTTGTTCAACAACACAGTGTTGGATTGGAAAAGAGCCCTGCTTGAATCGATTCCAACACAATAGGATAGTGTCGAATAATTGATCAAAACAGTAGGTAGTTTATAGCTTAGGCTTTAATGTAACTGATTCAAGCAGAGCTCTAGTACTGAGGATCTTAGGATAGAATAGTTTGGATTCGATTAGACCAGCTCCATTCGATATGGATTTCAACATTATGTTCAGAAGTCTCTTCCAGCTCTGGCGCAAGGTGAGATACAAGCATCTGAAGCTGAACTCGACACCGTAGTCACTTCTTACCATATGGGGTTTCTTTCTTCTCCATCTTGATGGTGTTTTCCGGCGTGGGCAGTGCTTCGGTTGGCAGTGCTGTTGTGAGCAGCACGACAGAACTGCAGTCGTTGCCGCCCCATCCCATGTCGCAGAAACAGCGATTCGTATTGGTGCAGACCTGGAAGGCGGAGATGGGAAGCAAAGTGTGGTCGGGGTAATGCTACAATATCGCACAGTAGTATAGCTATATGGTTATCCTTCGTCACATGCCCGTCATGCATGCGCCCAAAAAGTAATGTAGATTAGATGGCACTGTTTTGTTTGAACTTACGCCGTGTTCTGAGCACTCTAGACCCTGTGAATTGGCCGGGCACTTGGTCTGATCCACGTGGGGAAAGAGACTGACGCACGTCTGGTTGAGGCAAATTAGATTATCACCGCACGGTGTTCCGTCCTTGACCAGGCCGTGCTCCGGATAGCTGTTGGAGCCCACTTGCCCGCTGGTCGCCCTGTGAATACTCAAACGATTGTGAGACTATCTCTATGCGGACATCACCTGCTCTCCTCCAGCCAGCTGGCCAGTTGCTACGCACTTGCATTCGAACTCCTGGCCCTTGATCGAAATGATGGTTCTCGAGTAGAGCTGGTCGATGCCATCGTTGACTGGCTGACGTTCCCCATCCTTGCACTGCAGGGTTCCACACTGGACGTTCCTGTGGGATGGTAGATGCGAAAGAACCACCTTTAGATTCATAATCAAATTCATAACATACATTCATAACTGCTCAAGGATTCTTCTTGATTTGTAATAGCCCTGCTATATACTATCTTCTACGAGTGTGTAGAATACTATGCACTTACTCTGGTTCGCACTTAATGTAGTGTTCATTGGCATCTCGACCGCAATGCCCGTTAATTGAGCCTTTAGAATTGAATTGTTCATAACACTGGCGATCCGCAGCAGAGCCACCATAACCCCAAATCGCCTCACATTGCAGACTCAGCGTGGGGCAATATCCTTGAAAGCAGTAACCTACAAAACAAATCTACATATAGTCACATGTAGATGTACATCTATAGCTCTCTAACCTGAGATGCCAGTCTTGCTTAGACCGCATGGAGAGCCGTTCTTCTTGAAGACATCCGACGGACATTGGCCAATCTCGCCGTCGCAGTACTCGGGCAGATCGCACTCGTTATTGGAGTCGCGGCAAATGTAATCCTTTGGCCGCAACTGAAATTGGGGCAAATATATCGATGAGACGGGTCACAAATCGGAGAAAAGCAATCGATAACTTACGCGACATTGGTCACAGCAGGCACCACTGGCACACTGGGCCTCCGACTTCAACTTGCACGTTATGCCATCACAGCACTGGTCCAGAGCACACTCCTCGAAAGTTCCACAGTCGCACTCCTCGTCCTCCTCAACCACCTTGTTGCCGCAGTTTCGACGTAACTCAATCTATACAGGGTGCAAAGTGATTGATAGAAACAAAGGGAATTGAGCATAAGAAGAAGTTTCTTCGAAAATATTCCCTCTACGCGTCTATAATTCCCAACCGGTACGAGCTGAACCATTTTTCGCCGAATCCTCACCTCATTTGGCTTGTTGAGCAAACACAGTCCGTGGCCAGTCCGCAATGCGTCAATGTAATCTTTTTTACTGCACTCGGAAAATTTGTATGGCTGGACATTCTCCTGGCCGACAATCGACTGGGCCATGATGCAACCATGCCAGTCACGGCAAAAGCACTCCTCGCCTACGGCCAAAATGGTATAAATGGTAAAAATGGTAAAAATTGCAAAAATGGGACAAAAAGAAGAGGGAGAAAATGAGATTCGGTTTGGTAGGGAGCAGAGCGAGATATTGATGAGATAATTCTTACGTCCGTCGTCGTGTCCCATGCCGATGTTATGGCCAATCATGTGGGCCATTGTGCCGGCCAAAAGGTGCGGCTCATACACATTCACATCCACGCTGATGCCCACAGCACGGGGCGTGCAAACAGTTTCGGGAACAGCCATGCCAGCCTCACCGCCCGCGAATGTTTCGCCACTGGAAAAGATATAGTATATATGGTATGTGAGTATCTCCAAGTCGATGTATCTCTTACGTGAGCAGCTGTGTGGTGTCTCGCTCGATTTGGAACAGATTTCGGGAGGTGTAGTCATTGAAGTTGGATATTGCCTTGCTGATATCCTTGCTGCCATCGATAACCGCCTGGTTTTTGCCCCAAGTCTCGATGTAGACAACCGAGACGCGGGTGTTCAGCGTGCGAAAGTACTGCAAATATATGTTTAATTGTTGACCAATGGCTATTAATAGCATCGAGTGATGGTTACCAACCAGATCGGCTATGTTGGCCACCTGAATGGCATCGTGGATGACCTCGGCACGAGTGCTGCCATTGCGCTTATCGAACATTGCCTTGTCCACGATGATGGCCGTCTCAATGTACTTGGTGGCCTCGCGCACATCCCGTTTGTTGCGGCCCACGCCCGCCTGGAGGATCTCCTCCACGACGCCCGCAACTCCGGCGGACAAGTGCTTTGTGCGGCGCGATAGCCGCCAGGAGTCCAGATTGCCCGAGTTGGCGCACCCTTTGTTCGCCTTTGTGCGCGCCTCGAAGATGACATGGGGATGTTTCTGGGGCGAAAATTGAGAAAATAATTGCATTTGCCACGTGCTCCAGCTTGCTGCAGCTGTTCATTCGTGGGCTACTTACGGACAGATCTCCGCCGTAGAAGGGATGGATGACAAAGGTCTCGTTACCGATGTGGATGACGCCACTTACGCCGTTGCAGGTATGGAATGCTGCACTGGCTCCGGGATAATCCTTGACGGTGCCGTGATAGTAGCAGTGCTCGATATCCTGCAAAGAGTTGAGCAAGCCATTTGTTAATTTTAAATTTTGTTATAGAGATGTATTAACTATATCGTTGGTAATGAAACACAAACCAGGCAAGTGTACTGAACTATTGAAACCTTAACTCACATGTCGATTTCCATCCACAAGATATCCACCCACGTGGTAGTGCTTCTGTTGTATGTTTGGCGATAGAAGTTGTCTGCGAGGAGCAAGTGCAATGCATTGAATATAAATTAAATTAACTTTATATAAGAGCTTACGAATTGAGCTCCAAGTCCAGGCGAAATTTGTGGTTAAATGCTTTAATCAGCAACGATGTGCGATGGAAGTGTTTCTGTAAATGGCAACATAAATGCAGGCCAATTAGTTTCAAAGTTTATGTAAGTCTATAATCCCTTTTAATACCTTTGTTCTTCCCCGGTTGAAGCCGCTGTCGTCGTGCGGTCGAGGTCTTTGTCCCGGCTGCAAATAACCAAAGGTTAATCATGTAGTTCACTTGATGAGGCAGTTCCACTTGAGTAGTGACGAAGCGCACCACCGCTGGTAGTTCTTACCTTCGGGAGACTGACTTCGCGCGTGGATATGCCCATCTTCTCGTGATGGCGCAGCTGTACTGGATATATAATTTGGTAATAGTGACCACCGATTCGACGGACAAGCTCTTGGTTTTGCCTGTACTCCTTAAGTAAACGTTCCACTTCTCCTGAAATGCGGCACACATTTAAATAGGAATTTCACCAGTTAGTTGAACCAAAGTTGAACTCACCAACAGGACTTTCTTCATTCCAAAATGAATCATCTAGTGTGTAATCTGCTTCTGCAAAAAGTTAATATTCATATATTTAGCACTTTGAGTGATATCGAAATTGAACTATTCGCTAAGTTGAAGTGGAAATAAAGTAAAAATTATTTGCTGCCTTGTTTGAATGAATGCGATCTAGATACTTCCTTTAATTTATGTGACAAAAAGGGCGGAAATGTGCCCCTCCCCCCTTTCATTTTGCACAGGAAAGCAATCAATCAACTTAAAGCACTTAAAACATCATTAATGCGATAATTGCCTTAACCTATTAGTGTTTTCATTGTTAATAACATGATAATGGATCGATAGGGTTTCAGAATCCAAACGCTTTGCCGAATTTCGTATGCGACGGTAAAGCGTAGGAATTCTAAAACTCTACAGCATCCACAATTTAATATTGCCATAGATTTAATAAGCGTCTCCATTTGTTTTAATTAATGAATCAAAAATATTCTGCATAAAATGAAATTGCATTTCAGTTGTGCAACACTTATCCGTTGTGATTGTGCAGCAAAAGCAATTTGTAAAATGTCATGTTCAACTTGATGTCAATTTTTTTTCGTTGCGCAGCAAATAATTTCGTTTGAAATGAATAAAATAATGTTGCAATGATTTAATTAATCTGCTCAAACATTGTTTTATCGCAGCGTTTGCATGATTTAAATACTTATGCGGTTGATGGTGAAATCTATTTCGGATTTCATAACGTTGTTATGATATATTATGATTAATTCAATAATTCACTTACCCCCCGCAGATGTGACGAAAACGCACAGCTGAGCAATGATGAGGATTAAATTGGCGATGTTCATCCACATGACGGCGGCTGCGATATTGTGATTAAAAGTGAAGTTGTCGAATCCAGCCCCACTTCTAAGTCTTAGTTTTCTCTCCTAATTCCTCGCGTTAATAATTTATAGAAAACTGCCTTCATATGGTACTTAAAACTATCTGTTTGCATTAGTTAACTTCCCTCCAGTAGTAACAGTATCTCAGTATCTCAGTATCAGTAGCAAGTTCAGTATCTATATCTGTATCTGTAGCCTGTATCCTGTATTCGGTATTCGGTATCCTGTGCTATATTGAATTGATTTGCAGTTCTAAACCATATCGAGAATGGGAATTCGCTCCACCGCTTCAACCAGACATTCTCCAATTCAATTTCAGTTTTAATATCATCCTCATTTGGATCGGGCTGGTATCTGGGTACTGCTGGATGTCTGTGGCAGTGGTTTTGCGTTCGTGACTGGGGCTGCGGCTAGGCTCTCAATGGCGGCATATGGATTCAGCTGGGATTGTGCATTCATCACACGGCGCACCGACACCTGACTTGGCTTGGCTCAAGAAAGCTCGGGAAATACACAAGACAATGATATTCTAATATTCACTATTCGCAACGTTTCCGCAAACGCCTCTTTATTACAACCGTAGCTAGATTAAAATGCATCAAAATCCGCCCCAAGTTATGAGCAAGCGATATCCTTTGGAGCTGTAATGTGAATAAAAATGGGTGTATTATTAGCCAGGCATTTGGATTTTGGAAACTAAAAACTTCCTTAAATAAGTGTAATTATTAATAGTTAGTAGGAAGGCATAAAATAGTTCTTTAAGGTTTCATTCATTTCAGGAATCACAAATGTATTCGTACATTTCCGGTATATTTGCTTATTTCTTTCAATTTCAACTTCCATGACAGTGCTTACTACATTTCAAATATATTTATACAGAGGATGTTTAAAAACACCAAGTCTTAACTGTAAATATCGGTCTTCTCCTTGTTGAAAACTAAAACGTTTGCTTTGTTGCATACTAAGGAATTTTGCAACACTTATTTTAGATTTAAGCAATACTATCGATATACTCGTATTTAAAACACATAGTTGCACATTTCTGACCCTCTTGACTTGTATTATTAATTATTTAAATTCGAATCTTTTGATGTTCTTCTGTCTTAATGCATTTTTTATATTTGCTTCACTCTGCAGCAATCACTCTTTCGATCCGGTCATATGTATCTATTGATTCTGTATCTAGATATTTTTGTTCTAAGGGATCAAAGAGTTTCGATGATTTTGAGATAGAGCTAAGGTTAAATCTGTTTGGAACTGTGCATTAGGGGATTGCCCAAGCGAAACTAATGAGAAGCCACGTTGGCACTAACATTCACTGAATGTGAATGTGGGTGTTGCTGTGGGTGTGGATTTGAATGCGAATGTGGATGTGAGTGTGAATGTGAATGTGAATGTGAATGTTCAATGCGGAATGTTGGATGTTGGATGCTAAATGCTGAATGTTGGGCACCGGACAGTGAAGAGCGCTCCGAGGCCACAGCCCATAATTTTAATTTGCGCTAATTAGGCAAGGACAGACATTTAGCGGTGACAGAGAAATTGTAGAAAGCAGATTCAATTAGCTGAAAAATCCTATTAAATAATTAATATTCATTAGGTAGGAAAGACGATTGCGAATGGGAATGCATTTCCGAATGTCGCCGAGTAGTTGCAACAATCGAATTACGAATCAGTTTAAATAATTCAAACAATTAGGCCTCCAAGTTGCCAACGAATAACACTCATTTCGAATATTTCTCAACTGTTTTTTATCGGCTTAGCCCGCTTTGGGTATCTTAAACTTTTTGAAGTAGTCACTCGAAAAAAAAGAACTGCTATTGCACCTTATATGGTTTATTTAATCACAACGAAAAATAAAAATTTAACCGAAAATTTACTCGTCCGTCCAGAATTCAGCAATCGTATGCACAGAAAGATAATCAGAGACTAAAAAGCAGAGCCGAACATAATTTATAGGATCAAAGGGGAAAATTGGAAGCTGCGCTGCTGACGCCAGTTATTGCATACACTGGGCGAAACTCTCAGCTAGAATCGCTCTCGAAAATACAAAATTTATTACAAATTCTTTTAAATGTATATTGAACACGTGCACTTGGCTTGAAATGATATTCGAGTTATATTTTCGTTTTATACCATTCTTTTTTCTAAGTGTGGCCAGCTAATTTGTTTAAGTGTTCGTTCGTGCAAATTAAATGTTTGCTTTTACTGCAATTACTGTGATTTCTCTTTTGCCCCAGCGAGCAATCAGTTTCAAATTACTTGTTTCAAACATAAGCTTATGCAATCCAGCGGATATTGAAATTGTGCTCGACTTCAATAAAACGTAACATAAATAGTATCTTATTGGCAGTATCATATGAGAACATTTTTTGACTTAGCTTGTTTCTAAACTATCAAATCAAATATACGTAAAAATTCCGACTAAAAGTTAATTAAGTTCTTAGTTGCGACGGCTGAATCAACAGGTTCTGCGAATTTCCAAAAGCTTAGCAATAGTTTATTGAATTTTCCCTTATATGGAGGGCATCCTGAAATTTGGGTCATTTTGGCAAGAAGGCGAGGGAGATAATTTATTGCCGCAAAAGGAGACGACACTGGCCCACATGGAAAGTCAAGGAATAAAGGACTAAAGAAAGGATAATAACGAAAATGGTTTCAATTTGTAGAACAGCATGCGAGAAGTAACTTATTTTCCAGATTTATTCATAACATTTAATTGCATTAAAAAGATGAAAGCATTTCACAATTTGCGAATAGCAAACGAGATTGTTTGAATTAGCTAATAAATTTCAGCGAAATCCAATTATTTACTTTTAATAATGTAATAAACAAGCAATTTCAACTAATAGAAAGCTGTATCCAAACAAAGTTTATTTACCAACCTTTGCCATTATTAGTTATTAATTACTAAACTATTATTGCATAAATATTATATGCAAGTATAAAACATGGTAATTTATAATTATAATTGTGGCATGTCGCAGAAAGAAGTGTATGCTCTTTTAAAGGCACATAAAAGTATGCAATGAAATATAGATATTTTAAAATGTATACATGGATATACACTTTAGGATTCGGAATACAGTGAACCAGACTTTAAGAAACCTTTATAAGTGATTAAACCAACAGATATAGTATGTATATGACTAATAATTTGCTATGACTAACCATTCGCACAATTCTAGCATACTTTTAGACAGTTCTTCATGTGCTTTAACAACACTGATGAAATATAAGAAATACATGGACCATTTTTCAGAAACACACCCCAAGCAAATCCCAAGCACCAAGGAACTTGAAGATGAGAATGCACATTTTAAATACATTGTGGCATACTTTTGGGCACCTTCACGAGTGCTTCTCCAGGCCAAGTGGCTGGTCGCACACATATGACAACATCTTACCAACACACCCCCCAAGCCGCATAATTTAAAGCCCCAAGATGAGATGAGATGAGATGAGGATGAAGATGAAGATGAGCTGAGGTCCCTAACTGGTGTATCCTGGTAATCTAATCGCCGGATGGCTACACATTTTCCTCGCTGTCGTGGGCGTCCACGGCCGAATCGGACTCAGAATCAGTCTCGGTCTCAGTCTCAGATTCAGAATCAGATTCAGAATCAAATTCAGCTTCAGAAACAGAAACCTTGGGCAGACACACCAGACAGCGGCAGCTGACAGGAAAATAAATAAATAAAGGGATGAAAATTAAGGACGCGAGAGTCGTGGTCGTCGGCTGGCTGGCTGGCTCTCCAAAGACCGAATGCGCAGCCTCCGACTAGACGGCATTCCAAAGATGGGAACTGCACACATGTCTGTGGATGTGGCTCTGTGGGCCAATAAAATGAGTTATTCCTCCTTTTTTTGTCTGCTGACTAATGATTGCACTCATTGTGCAACTTTGCCAATTAAAACTTGAACTATTCCCGATCAAATGGAGTAACAACAGCTCCGGGACATGAAGCTCCATCGTATATACTGTTTCCTAATTTATTCGTTTTGACAAAACTAAGTTTATTATGTTTCAAAAAGTTGGCTCACTCCATGATACCGACAAGTTTTTGGGCAGTATCTGCTCACTAGCATTTTGTAGTTTTACACTCGCAGAAAAGAGTTGCTCGTTTTGTAAATGATTTCAACTGAAAATTGGTAATTTGAATATTTATGGAACCGGCAACAAGTCAAGCCTTAATTGATTATATCAAATCGTGGGTCATGGCTTCTAATCTAGTGCAGAGACATAAGTTTCAGGCCACTTGAAGTAAAATTCAAGGATTCCAGAAACTAATCAATCACAAAAAAAAAATGATTTCCAGTTTTGAAAGATTTTTTTAGCCCGTTAAATGTACAAAACCCGTTAGTAAAGTAAACAATATTGTACCTAAACTATTCAAACCATTCATATTTATTTTCCCTCATAAGTTCATCCCTTTTTTCTTCGTGTGTATAGCAGCATTGTTATTTGACCTAATCTCTGCCTTTGCCCCATTGTTTTGCCGCGTTTTGATTAGAGCCCCAATAAGCCCATCTGGAGTCAATGTGCTACCAACAAAACAAAAAAAAGTTCGAGCTTGAAAGGATGCGGGATGGGCGATCTAATGGCGGAGCTCTTCTCCTTTATGGATCAGCAAACATTTGGGCGTTGTCACCACTCGCGAATGGGAATTCCGATACCATTTCTTTGATTGATAAACAAATTGCCCGCTGCTTGTTTACTTTTCTGCCAGCGCAGATTTCTCACGAGTTAACCAACCATTAAAAAAGAGACTCACAAGCTCAAGGACTGCAGGCAGTCCGGGGGGAATCACTTCGCCAGCGTCTCAAATCCGGTTACGTGTTTCGTTTGGCTGGCATGGGATTATGCGGTGGATTTAATTGTTTAAAAACAATCGAAAGCACTGCGGCACGTTGAGATTTCTGGCCGTGCACAACTATGGGTTTGGGTATGGGTACGGGTAGGTAGATGGGTCAATGGCAACGCATGCCCAGACCCCCAATAATTGTGGACAAATGTGTCTTCAGTTGGTGGCGTTGGTGGAGGAGCGCCCGCCCCAGTGCAAGCGATGATGTCCTGACACACTTCGAATTGCCAGAGTCTTTTTCCCAAAAAACCAAATTCCTTCGCATGCCAATGGAGCGGCATGGATGGAGAAGGGATGACGAGATGGAGAGACGGAGAGCTGGTGAGACGTCGAGATGGAGAGAGGATATCCAGATATGCATTGGAATACAAAGTGTGGGATAAAAGCATTTCTGTATCGCTATTATTCATTGGTCATGCGCAGTCAGCCGCGCCTCATTTCCGCTCGAGAGTCGGGAGTTTGGACCATATTCGCAATAATAGTAAGTATGTTGGGCATGTGGTGTGTGTTTTGGCCCAAGTATACATTTTCCCCTTATAATTACGGCCATAAAACAATCCAACTATCCAGCTAGCCAGCCTAACTATTCAGTTCCATCTGGCCAGAGTTTGGAATCCTTGAGGCCATGTATGTACATATACCGAAATATACTATTTTCCCATAATATGTACGTATGTATGTACATGGGATGTTTGATAGACATGAAATACCCTGGGTACGTGAACGTAATTGCGGTACTCACCTATGGGAATTCGGGAAATTCGAAAAAAATCGCCAGAATCCATTGGAAAGAGTAGTTGAGAGTAGTAGTTATGATTTATTTGTTATCCGTTTTGCGTTTAAGTTTGCTTTTTAAGTTTACATTGTACTGCTTTATGAACACACTCAGTTTGTTATTTTGGCCAAACAGTAAAAAAAATATGCAAAAAATGTTCATAAAATATGTATTTTATGATCTTTCCTCCTTTCGCCTTCAGCATATACATATACACGCATATATGTGCACATATATATATATATATATATATATATATATTTATTCTATTTTTGTATTTCCCATATTTGATTTGAATGTGCTGATTTAGTAGCCGATTTTAGCGCTGCGCTGCGTTGCGTTTCGTTACGTTACTATATCAAACATTTGATTCTGAGTAGTTATTTGTTGAGTTTTCACATTTTGCCCACCCGTTCGGCATTTCGTTTTTCCTCCTTTCTTTTACTTTTTCCCATATATATATATATATATATATATACACGTAGGTATATATATATTCAAAGTTCACGGTGTGTTGGGATTTGAAAACGAAATTCTTTGTTAATATATATATATATGTATATACTTTTGCCTGGGCTGGTTATTCAGTTGTGTTTCTGGGGTATTTGTTGGATCTTTTGGGCGCCGACTCGTGGATTATTCCTCAATAAACTATTGCTCCGCTGGCTGCGAACTATACGGTTACTTCTTGCATCTGCACTCTTTTCTGCTGCTTTCTTATTTGGTTCTTTTCTTTTTTTTTTTTTTAATTTTTGTATTATTTTTTTTATTGCTGCTGCTTCTTCTATTAAAAACTATCGCCGTGTCTCGTGCCTCGCAAACCGCTTTCCGCAATTGCAAACAACGTTCTAAAGCTCTCGAACACGTCTGCAGGATTTTGGCCAGGCGAAAAACGATTGCCAACCGGAGGCAACCAGGCAGCCAACCAGTCGACCAGCCATTCTTCAGCCAGCCAAGTTCGACGCAGTCGCAGAGCACCGGAATCTCAACTGGGAGATTCCCAATCCCGGCCATCCCATCCCATACCAGCCCATCTCAAACCAAGCCCAGCCGAGTGGCCACATCTCTCGCTCTCCGTTTCCATTGTCACGTCACAGCTCAGCATCTTGGCTCTCTCGGGCTGTGTGGGCCATGTCCGTTTGGTCCTCGGATGGATGCGTTGGTGTTCGGCTTCCTTGGCTCTCTGCTCTCACTCAACCGCTGCTGGCTCTCTCGCCGAAACGCTCGGGAAAAAAATCCACTCCTTGGCCCCGACGAGTCTTACAATCCGGGTACGTCTGTTTATGTCCGTTATGTGGAGCAAAAGGGTATATTGTATTCGTGCAAAGGTGCGTAATTGTAAAAGGAAGTGTAGTATACACCTACGCCTACATACGTTTCCATCTAGACGTGTCTGTCTGTCTCTCTGTATCTCTGTCTGCCTGCCTGTCTATCTGGCCGTCGAGATCTTGGCCAGAACAATGGACAGGGAACTGGGTCTGCACTGCTTCACGCCGCAGATTGGCCACGCCCCCGTCGCCTAATTCAATGAAGATATATCCTTTACGCCCAGCCAGCTGTGACCTGATTTAAATTAACTGGTTTCGAAATGAAGTTTGGGTGAATGAAAGCCTAAAAATAAATACAGACTGCATTGTTAGCCAACATAAATGGGCTGTCTATTATGGAAAATTACAATGAAATAATAGTATAAGAAATATATAGTTATATTATATATATAATATATATAATATATATAATATATATATGCAAGTTTTACGGATTTCAGGCACAGTTGTATATGTTTATTTATTTTTTTTATATTTATTAAGTGAAGAAGTAGTATGTTTATACTTTTAGTTTTTCTTTTTTGCTTTTTAATTTTAATAAATTAATTTGGAAACAAAATTAAAATATGTGCAGCTGTGTTTTTTTTTTTTTTTTTTTTGAAAGCAAAACGCACTTTTTTCTTCAAAATAAAGCTTAGTACAGTTGTGTTTAGCCATTAAAAGGGCAAATTAAAATGCACACGTGTTCACAAATATTTGAGCCACTTATTTGTGGCCGTTGAAGAAGTATAGTTTAATGGTTTTCACAGGCACACACCTCCTTGGAACATGCGTTTGATCAAAATTTCATATTAAGCACTTAATGAGGTGGTAAGTACATACCTTGTGTGCAAACGCTATCTAAAATATTTACTGTGCAATTAGGGAGAATTATAAAAAAAGGGGTAATTTTAGGTAGGTAGGTAGTAAGTAAACTATAAAGGAAAGAAATGCCCAAAGATGAACCTAGTGCTGTGGCATTTATCAGATAGTCATGTTCTATTCGTATCCCTACAAGGCACTCAGCTTTCCCATTCAGTGCGTTTGGCTGAAACTGAATGGTTCTTGGCCATTAACCGAATCATCGAGGCCATGGAGGAGCCAATCCTTTTTGGCCACCGCCTACATCGTGTGGGCGTGGTACGTCATTGCATCCGTGGCCATAACAATCAGCTATCAGACGGCCTTTTTGCTGAACAACCTTTCGGACATCATTATCACCACGGAAAACTGTTGCACCACCTTCATGGGTGTCCTCAACTTTGTCCGACTCATTCACCTTCGCCTCAATCAGAGGAAATTCCGCCAGCTTATTGAGAACTTTTCCTACGAAATTTGGATACCTGAGTGAGTCTTTTCATGAGGGTTATTATACACGATGTCAAATGATCATCGCAAACTATGTTTAATGATCATTCCAATACACTACAAAGGTTTGCAATCTTGTTGAAGTAAAAGCGCAGAAAAGTCTGCTTCCTTGTTGTGTTCAAAAGAACAAGCTTTGCTTTCTAAGCATGCTTTTGGACCCTTAAAGTGGTTTTGAGATAATAGAGATTTATGGGAACTATACTATCTTCAAACTGGATTTGTAATAAAATCTTTATTTATATAAATACATATATAATGGATTCCAGTTCTTCCAAAAACAATGTTGCCGCGGAGTGTCGCAGACGCATTGTTACCTTCAGCATAATGACATCCTTGCTGTCGTGCCTGATCATAATGTATTGTGTCCTGCCGCTGGTGGAGATATTCTTTGGACCCGCCTACGATGCACAGAATAAGCCGTTTCCCTACAAGATGATCTTTCCGTACGATGCACAGAGCAGTTGGATCCGCTATGTAATGACCTACATCTTCACCTCCTACGCGGGAATCTGCGTGGTCACCACCTTGTTTGCAGAGGACACCATTCTTGGCTTCTTCATAACCTACACCTGTGGCCAATTTCAGTTGCTACACCAACGAATTGCATGACTATTTGCGGGTTCCAACGAGGAATTGGCCGAGAACATTCAGCTGGAGCGACTTAAATGTATTGTGGAAAAACACAACAATATTATCAGGTTGGTATTGTCTCAATATTTAATTACAATAATTTTATTACAATAATTTTATTACAATGATTCTATTACAATGATTTTATAACAATGATTCTATTACAATGTTTCTATTACAACGATTATATTACAATGATTCTATTACAATGATTTTATTACAATGATTCTATTACAATAATTATATTACAATGATTATATTACAATGTTTCTATTACAACGATTCTATTACAAAATTAAACTACAATGATTCCACTACAACGATTCTATTACAATGATTCTATTACATGTTACTTTGATTTTGCCAATAGTTTTGCTAAGCGCCTAGAGGACTTTTTCAACCCAATTCTACTGGCCAATCTAACGATTTCCTCTGTTCTTATTTGCATGGTTGGCTTTCAAATAATTACTGTAAGCATAGGAAGTATATATTTTAATATAGTGACTAGCTTTTCTTTCTAAACTTCATAAGGGAAAAAATATGTTCATTGGAGACTATGTGAAGTTCATAATTTACATATCATCGGCCCTTTCACAATTATACGTTCTTTGCGAGAATGGCGACGCACTGATAAAACAGGCAAGAATGTAGATTGTTTTTTTAAAGCTATTAATTAACTATTTCCCATAAACAGTCTACCTTAACAGCGCAAATTCTATATGAATGCCAGTGGGAAGGATCCGATCGCATTGAGATACATTCCTTCACGCCAACCAGCAAGCGAATCCGAAACCAGATTTGGTTTATGATCCTCTGCAGCCAACAGCCCGTAAGGATTACGGCTTTCAAGTTCTCAACGTTGTCCTTGCAGAGTTTTACGGCCGTATGTCTACAAAAATAAGAAAATATAGCAATTACACAATTAATTACATCTCTTTCAGATTCTTAGTACCTCGATAAGTTACTTTACATTATTGCGATCAGTTTACTTCGACGACGAAAAGAAACTAGATTAAATAAAAACTTGGAGCTCTATTTAAGGTTATGTTGAGCGGTTTAGGAGTCTCTTTATATTATTAGAGGATAAGTGAAAGGCAAATAGTATACAAGTACTTAAGTACTTAAAAAGATTTCTGCTGATTTCCAAGATTTCAAACTTTGACCAATTTTGGAGCTGGGATTGGAGCTCCTAGAGACACTAGTACAGCCAGCTGGACTAGTTGGCCATGATTTAGTGCCCTAATCTTATTCGTTTTCCATTCGTTGCCTTTCATTCAGTGATCGCTTTTACTCAGCACTGAACATATATTTATAAAATATTTTCGAGATCTTTTATAAAATTTGTAAATTTATTGGTACTAACTTTCATCATTTCGCCATGTGTTCCATCGAGTGGTTCGGTAGTGTGTTTTACTACATTATGCGCACCTACATGAAGGTAACCGTATCCAGTTACACAGCACCCTTCCCCAGCGGTGCCCTTGCAAAGGTGAGTAAATGAAAGCCCTGCTTTATTTGGTGGGGCAGCAAGTGATGGACTCACTACACACTAACCCTAAACTTGCAGATTGTGCATTTTATAGATTTCGTCGAAGTTTCCATGACGATAATGCGGCGGCCAAGAAATTTTACGGTTTTGACTGACCACCAAGCGAGACGCCTGCATA
Source organism: Drosophila sechellia (assembly GCF_004382195.2). Lineage (NCBI taxonomy): Eukaryota > Metazoa > Arthropoda > Insecta > Diptera > Drosophilidae > Drosophila > Drosophila sechellia. The sequence goes on from NC_045954.1 coordinate 15,973,734, forward strand.
TCTACAATTGCCTTTTAGGTTTAAGGACTTGGGCGAAGATGATCTACGTCTTGATATCCGTGGTAATTAGGACCCTGCAAACATAAGCCAAAATTCTATACATACTCATTGAAATATTTTTTACCATTCTAAGCTTTCTGTAAGCAATGTCAAGACGCATTTCATTATAATCGCAATGGGGATTTCCGGCATCTTCATGGCAGTAAATCGCATACAGGGCAGGATAAGGCTGCGACCCGCGCTGATTCTTTTTACTGCGTTCTGCTGTGTCACTTGGGTGCCGTGGTTTCTTGACGAACTGATCAACTGATTTAAATGGCGGACGCAATGGCGATGTTACACATATGTTTTTCAAAATTTAGCTTTTCCTGAAATTTAGCGAATAAAGCACTGCCCTGATCCTACATTCTCAATTCTTCACGAGAAGGTCTGTGGACTTCTTGCGACGACTGTATACTCTCGATTGGACAAAAGTTTTCGCTTAATTTAATTTGCTCCACCATTCTAACTCGATATCTCGCTTTTATAGGTAGGCGACAACTATTTAATTGCCAGGCGGCGAAAAGGAAACACATTCCCGCGAAGTCTTACTCTTTTGTTGGCCAGTGTAATAGTTAAGTACGTCGAAAGAGAAGCTGAAACTGGTTACAGCTTGGAAGTTATAATATTAAAATAATAATATTTAAATAGTATATGTTACTGGGAGTGAAAATGAAAACAGTATCAAATTATGATGCAGTTTTTCAAACCATTTTCCATTTTTAGTAAATTTATAGCCAAAAAAGCCAACTTGAAAATTCAGTTTTTTGCCAAAAATATTTTCCCAAATTTTTTGTGAAAAAAATATTTGGTATTTTGATCAAAACATTCGAAATAATTACCCAAATATGGAATGTCATACCTCGTTGAGTTTGTTTCTTAAATCCCAATCGAATTGCATTCAAGTTTTGGAATTCTAGGATGTTTCAATTTTTTGAAAATTTTGATTATACCCCTTAAAAAAAATGCGAAAATTTGTCCAAAAATTAATTTTACAAAATCAGTTTAAAAGTGAAAGGGGTTGTTAGTATTGGTTGTAAGGAGTACAAAATTGTACTCCTTTTTGCTCTGTGACCAATTTTAGTCAAGTTATAGCCAAAAACGCCAATTTGAAATTTAATTTTTTTGCCAAAAATATTTTCCCAGATTTTTTGTGAAAAAAATATTTGGTATTTTGATCAAAACATTCGAAATAATTACCCAAATATGGAATGTCATACCTCGTTGAGTTTGTTTCTTAAATCCCAATCGAATTGCATTCAAGTTTTGGAATTCTAGGATGTTTAAATTTTTTGAAAATTTTGATGACCCCTTACCCCTTACAAAAAATGCGAAAATTTGTCCAAAAATTAATTTAACAAAATCAGTTTAGAGTTGAAAGGGGTTGTTAGTATTTGTTGTAAGGAGTACAAAATGGTACTCCTTTTTGCTCTGTGACCATTTTTAGTCAAGTTATAGCCAAAAACGCCAATTTGAAATTTCATTTTTTTGCCAAAAATATTTTCCCAGATTTTTTGTGAAAAAAATATTTGGTATTTTGATCAAAACATTCTAAATAATTACCCAAATATGGAATGTCATACCTCTTTGAGTTTGTTTCCTAAATCCCAATCGAATTGCATTCAAGTTTTGAAAATCATCATCATCACCCCTTACAAAAAATGCGAAAATTTGTCCAAAAATTAATTTAACAAAATCAGTTTAAAAGTGAAAGGGGTTGTTAGTATTTGTTGTAAGGAGTACAAAATGGTACTCCTTTTTGCTCTGTGACCATTTTTAGTCAAGTTATAGCCAAAAACGCCAATTTGAAATTTCATTTTTTTGCCAAAAATATTTTTCCAGATTTTTTGTGAAAAAAATATTTGGTATTTTGATCAAAACATTCGAAATATTTACCCAAATATGGAATGTCATACCTCGTTGAGTTTGTTTCTTAAATCCCAATCGAATTGCATTCAAGTTTTGGAATTCTAGGATGTTTCAATTTTTTGTGCGAAAATTTGGCCAAAAATTAATTTAACAAAATCAGTTTAGAAGTGAAAGAGGTTTTAGTATTGGTTGTAAGGAGTACAAAATGGTACTCCTTTTTGCTCTCTGACCATTTTTAGTCAAGTTATAGCCAAAAACGCCAATTTGAAATTTCATTTTTTTGCCAAAAATATTTTCACAGATTTTTTGTGAAAAAAATATTTGGTATTTTGATCAAAACATTCGAAATAATTACCCAAATATGGAATGTCATACCTCGTTGAGTTTGTTTCTTAAATCCCAATCGAATTACATTCAAGTTTTGGAATTCTAGGAAGTTTCAATTTTTTGTGCGAAAATTTGGCCAAAAATTAATTTAACAAAATCAGTTTAGAAGTGAAAGAGGTTGTTAGTATTGGTTGTAAGGAGTACAAAATGGTACTCCTTTTGATCTGTGACCAATTTAAGTCAAGTTATAGCCAAAAACGCCAATTTGAAATTTCATTTTTTTGCCAAAAATATTTTCCCAGATTTTTTGTGAAAAAAATATTTGGTATTTTGATCAAAACATTCGAAATAATTACCCAAATATGGAATGTGGAATGTCATACCTCGTTTGTTTGTTTCTGAAATCCCAATCGAATTGCATTCAAGTTTTGGAATTCTTGGATGTTTCAATTTTTTGCAAATTTTGATGATGGTACCCCTTACAAAAAATGCGAAAATTTGGCCAAAAATTAATTTTACAAAATCAGTTTAAAAGTGAAAGGAGTTGTTAGTATTGGTTGTAAGGAGTACAAAATGGTACTCCTTTTTGCTCTGTGACCATTTTTAGTCAAGTTATAGCCAAAAACGCCAATTTGAAATTTCATTTTTTTGCCAAAAATATTTTCCCAGATTTTTTGTGAAAAAAATATTTGGTATTTTGATTAAAACATTAATTTAAAAAATTAATTAACAAAATCAGTTTAGAAGTGAAAGAGGTTTTAGTATTGGTTGTAAGGAGTACAAAATGGTACTCCTTTTTGCTCTCTGACCATTTTTAGTCAAGTTATAGCCAAAAACGCCAATTTGAAATTTCATTTTTTTGCCAAAAATATTTTCACAGATTTTTTGTGAAAAAAATATTTGGTATTTTGATCAAAACATTCGAAATAATTACCCAAATATGGAATGTCATACCTCGTTGAGTTTGTTTCTTAAATCCCAATCGAATTACATTCAAGTTTTGGAATTCTAGGAAGTTTCAATTTTTTGTGCGAAAATTTGGCCAAAAATTAATTTAACAAAATCAGTTTAGAAGTGAAAGAGGTTGTTAGTATTGGTTGTAAGGAGTACAAAATGGTACTCCTTTTTGATCTGTGACCAATTTAAGTCAAGTTATAGCCAAAAACGCCAATTTGAAATTTCATTTTTTTGCCAAAAATATTTTCCCAGATTTTTTGTGAAAAAAATATTTGGTATTTTGATCAAAACATTCGAAATAATTACCCAAATATGGAATGTGGAATGTCATACCTCGTTTGTTTGTTTCTGAAATCCCAATCGAATTGCATTCAAGTTTTGGAATTCTTGGATGTTTCAATTTTTTGCAAATTTTGATGATGGTACCCCTTACAAAAAATGCGAAAATTTGGCCAAAAATTAATTTTACAAAATCAGTTTAAAAGTGAAAGGAGTTGTTAGTATTGGTTGTAAGGAGTACAAAATGGTACTCCTTTTTGCTCTGTGACCATTTTTAGTCAAGTTATAGCCAAAAACGCCAATTTGAAATTTCATTTTTTTGCCAAAAATATTTTCCCAGATTTTTTGTGAAAAAAATATTTGGTATTTTGATTAAAACATTCGAAATAATAACCGAAATATGGAATCTCATACCTCGTTGAGTTTGTTTCTTAAATCCCAATCGAATTGCATTCAAGTTTTCGAATTCTAGGATGTTTCAATTTTTTGAAAATTTTGATGATTAAAAAAATGCGAAAATTTGTCCAAAAATTAATTTTACAAAATCAGTTTAAAAGTGAAAGGAGTTGTTAGTATTGGTTGTAAGGAGTACAAAATGGTACTCCTTTTTGCTCTGTGACCATTTTTAGTCAAGTTATAGCCAAAAACGCCAATTTGAAATTTCATTTTTTTGCCAAAAATATTTTCCCAGATTTTTTTGAAAAAAATATTTGGTATTTTGATCAAAACATTCGAAATAATTACCGAAATATGGAATGTCATACCTCGTTGAGTTTGTTTCTTAAATCCCAATCGAATTGCATTCAAGTTTTGGAATTCTAGGATGTTTAAATTTTTTGCAAATTTTGATGATGGTACCCCTTACAAAAAATGCGAAAATTTGCCCAAAAATTAATTTAACAAAATCAGTTTAGAAGTGAAAGAGGTTGTTAGTATTGGTTGTAAGGAGTACAAAATGGTACTCCTTTTTGCTCTGTGACCAATTTAAGTCAAGTTATAACCAAAAACGCCAATTTAAAATTTAATTTTTTTGCCAAAAATATTTTCCCAGATTTTTTGTGAAAAAAATATTTGGTATTTTGATCAAAACATTCGAAATAATTACCCAAATATGGAATGTGGAATGTCATACCTCGTTTGTTTGTTTCTGAAATCCCAATCGAATTGCATTCAAGTTTTGGAATTCTTGGATGTTTCAATTTTTTGCAAATCTTGATGATGGTACCCCTTACAAAAAATGCGAAAATTTGGCCAAAAATTAATTTTACAAAATCAGTTTAAAAGTGAAAGGAGTTGTTAGTATTGGTTGTAAGGAGTACAAAATGGTACTCCTTTTTGCTCTGTGACCATTTTTAGTCAAGTTATAGCCAAAAACGCCAATTTGAAATTTCATTTTTTTGCCAAAAATATTTTCCCAGATTTTTTGTGAAAAAAATATTTGGTATTTTGATTAAAACATTCGAAATAATTACCGAAATATGGAATCTCATACCTCGTTGAGTTTGTTTCTCAAATCCCAATCGAATTGCATTCAAGTTTTCGAATTCTAGGATGTTTCAATTTTTTGAAAATTTTGATGATTAAAAAAAATGCGAAAATTTGTCCAAAAATTAATTTTACAAAATCAGTTTAAAAGTGAAAGGAGTTGTTAGTATTGGTTGTAAGGAGTACAAAATGGTACTCCTTTTTGCTCTGTGACCATTTTTAGTCAAGTTATAGCCAAAAACGCCAATTTTAAATTTCATTTTTTTGCCAAAAATATTTTCCCAGATTTTTTTTGAAAAAAATATTTGGTATTTTGATCAAAACATTCGAAATAATTGCCGAAATATGGAATGTCATACCTCGTTGAGTTTGTTTCTTAAATCCCAATCGAATTGCATTCAAGTTTTGGAATTCTAGGATGTTTAAATTTTTTGCAAATTTTGATGATGGTACCCCTTACAAAAAATGCGAAAATTTGCCCAAAAATTAATTTAACAAAATCAGTTTAGAAGTGAAAGAGGTTGTTAGTATTGGTTGTAAGGAGTACAAAATGGTACTCCTTTTTGCTCTGTGACCAATTTAAGTCAAGTTATAACCAAAAACGCCAATTTAAAATTTCATTTTTTTGCCAAAAATATTTTCCCAGATTTTTTGTGAAAAAAATATTTGGTATTTTGATCAAAACATTCGAAATAATTACCCAAATATGGAATGTCATACCTCGTTGAGTTTGTTTCTTAAATCCCAATCGAATTGCATTCAAGTTTTGGAATTCTAGGATGTTTCAATTTTTTGCAAATTTTGATGATGGTACCCCTTACAAAAAATGCGAAAATTTGTCCAAAAATTAATTTAACAAAATCAGTTTAAAAGTGAAAGGGGTTGTTAGTATTTGTTGTAAGGAGTACAAAATGGTACTCGTTGAGTTTGTTTCTTAAATCCCAATCGAATTGCATTCAAGTTTTGGAATTCTAGGATGTTTCAATTTTTTGCAAATTTTGATGATGGTACCCCTTACAAAAAATGCGAAAATTTGTCCAAAAATTAATTTAACAAAATCAGTTTAAAAGTGAAAGGGGTTGTTAGTATTTGTTGTAAGGAGTACAAAATGGTACTCCTTTTTGCTCTGTGACCATTTTTAGTCAAGTTATAGCCAAAAACGCCAATTTGAAATTTCATTTTTTTGCCAAAAATATTTTCCCAGATTTTTTGTGAAAAAAATATTTGGTATTTTGATCAAAACATTCGAAATAATTACCCAAATATGGAATGTCATACCTCGTTGAGTTTGTTTCTTAAATCCCAATCGAATTGCATTCAAGTTTTGGAATTCTAGGATGTTTCAATTTTTTGCAAATTTTGATGATGGTACCCCTTACAAAAAATGCGAAAATTTGTCCAAAAATTAATTTAACAAAATCAGTTTAAAAGTGAAAGGGGTTGTTAGTATTTGTTGTAAGGAGTACAAAATGGTACTCCTTTTTGCTCTGTGACCATTTTTAGTCAAGTTATAGCCAAAAACGCCAATTTGAAATTTCATTTTTTTGCCAAAAATATTTTCCTAGATTTTTTGTGAAAAAAATATTTGGTATTTTGATCAAAACATTCTAAATAATTACCCAAATATGGAATGTCATACCTCGTTGAGTTTGTTTCTTAAATCCCAATCGAATTGCATTCAAGTTTTGGAATTCTAGGATGTTTCAATTTTTTGAAAATTTGATGATGGTACCCCTTACAAAAAATGCGAAAATTTGTCCAAAAATTAATTTTACAAAATCAGTTTAAAAGTGAAGGGGTTGTTAGTATTGGTTGTAAGGAGTACAAAATGGTACTCCTTTTTGCTCTGTGACCATTTTTAGTCAAATTATAGCCAAAAACGCCAATTTGAAATTTCATTTTTTTGCCAAAAATATTTTCCCAGATTTTTTGTGAAAAAAATATTTGGTATTTTGATCAAAACATTCTAAATAATTACCCAAATATGGAATGTCATACCTCGTTGAGTTTGTTTCTTAAATCCCAATCGAATTGCATTCAAGTTTTGGAATTCTAGGATGTTTCAATTTTTTGAAAATTTTGATGATGGTACCCCTACAAAAAATGCGAAAATTTGTCCAAAAATTAATTTTACAAAATCAGTTTAAAAGTGAAGGGGTTGTTAGTATTGGTTGTAAGGAGTACAAAATGGTACTCCTTTTTGCTCTGTGACCATTTTTAGTCAAGTTATAGCCAAAAACGCCAATTTGAAATTTCATTTTCTTGCCAAAAATATTTTCCCAGATTTTTTGTGAAAAAAATATTTGGTATTTTGATCAAAACATTCTAAATAATTACCCAAATATGGAATGTCATACCTCGTTGAGTTTGTTTCTTAAATCCCAATCGAATTGCATTCAAGTTTTGGAATTCTAGGATGTTTCAATTTTTTGCAAATTTTGATGATGGTACCCCTTACAAAAAATGCGAAAATTTGCCCAAAAATTAATTTAACAAAATCAGTTTAGAAGTGAAAGAGGTTGTTAGTATTGGTTGTAAGGAGTACAAAATGGTACTCCTTTTTGCTCTGTGACCAATTTTAGTCAAGTTATAGCCAAAAACGCCAATTTGAAATTTCATTTTTTTGCCAAAAATATTTTCCCAGATTTTTTGTAAAAAAATATTTGGTATTTTGATCAAAACATTCTAAATAATTACCCAAATATGGAATGTCATACCTCGTTGAGTTTGTTTCTTAAATCCCAATCGAATTGCATTCAAGTTTTGGAATTCTAGGATGTTTCAATTTTTTGAAAATTTTGATGATGGTACCCCTTACAAAAAATGCGAAAATTTGTCCAAAAATTAATTTTACAAAATCAGTTTAAAAGTGAAGGGGTTGTTAGTATTGGTTGTAAGGAGTACAAAATGGTACTCCTTTTTGCTCTGTGACCATTTTTAGTCAATTATAGCCAAAAACGCCAATTTGAAATTTCATTTTTTTGCCAAAAATATTTTCCCAGATTTTTTGTGAAAAAAATATTTGGTATTTTGATCAAAACATTCAAATAATTACCCAAATATGGAATGTCATACCTCGTTGAGTTTGTTTCTTAAATCCCAATCGAATTGCATTCAAGTTTTGGAATTCTAGGATGTTTCAATTTTTTGCAAATTTTGATGATGGTACCCCTTACAAAAAATGCGAAAATTTGCCAAAAATTAATTTAACAAAATCAGTTTAAAGTGAAAGGGTTGTTAGTATTGGTTGTAAGGAGTACAAAATGGTACTCCTTTTTGCTCTGTGACCATTTTAGTCAAGTTATAGCCAAAAACGCCAATTTGAAATTTCATTTTTTTGCCAAAAATATTTTCCCAGATTTTTTGTGAAAAAAATATTTGGTATTTTGATCAAAACATTCGAAATAATTACCCAAATATGGAATGTCATACCTCGTTGAGTTTGTTTCTTAAATCCCAATCGAATTGCATTCAAGTTTTGGAATTCTAGGATGTTTCAATTTTTTGAAATTTTGATGATGGTACAAAAAATGCGAAAATTTGTCCAAAAATTAATTTTACAAAATCAGTTTAAAAGTGAAAGGGGTTGTTAGTATTGGTTGTAAGGAGTACAAAATGGTACTCCTTTTTGCTCTGTGACCATTTTTAGTCAAGTTATAGCCAAAAACGCCAATTTGAAATTTCATTTTTTTGCCAAAAATATTTTCCCAGATTTTTTGTGAAAAAAATATTTGGTATTTTGATCAAAACATTCAAATAATTACCCAAATATGGAATGTCATACCTCGTTGAGTTTGTTTCTTAAATCCCAATCGAATTGCATTCAAGTTTTGGAATTCTAGGATGTTTCAATTTTTTGAAATTTTGATGATGGTACCCCTTACAAAAAATGCGAAAATTTGTCCAAAAATTAATTTAACAAAATCAGTTTAAAAGTGAAGGGGTTGTTAGTATTGGTTGTAAGGAGTACAAAATGGTACTCCTTTTTGCTCTGTGACCATTTTTAGTCAAGTTATAGCCAAAAACGCCAATTTGAAATTTCATTTTTTTGCCAAAAATATTTTCCCAGATTTTTTGTGAAAAAAATATTTGGTATTTTGATCAAAACATTCAAATAATTACCCAAATATGGAATGTCATACCTCGTTGAGTTTGTTTCTTAAATCCCAATCGAATTGCATTCAAGTTTTGGAATTCTAGGATGTTTCAATTTTTTGCAAATTTTGATGATGGTACCCCTTACAAAAAATGCGAAAATTTGCCCAAAAATTAATTTAACAAAATCAGTTTAGAAGTGAAAGGGTTGTTAGTATTGGTTGTAAGGAGTACAAAATGGTACTCCTTTTTGCTCTGTGACCATTTTAGTCAAGTTATAGCCAAAAACGCCAATTTGAAATTTCATTTTTTTGCCAAAAATATTTTCCCAGATTTTTTGTGAAAAAAATATTTGGTATTTTGATCAAAACATTCGAAATAATTACCCAAATATGGAATGTCATACCTCGTTGAGTTTGTTTCTTAAATCCCAATCGAATTGCATTCAAGTTTTGGAATTCTAGGATGTTTCAATTTTTTGAAAATTTTGATGATGGTACCCCTTACAAAAAATGCGAAAATTTGTCCAAAAATTAATTTACAAAATCAGTTTAAAAGTGAAGGGGTTGTTAGTATTGGTTGTAAGGAGTACAAAATGGTACTCCTTTTTGCTCTGTGACCATTTTTAGTCAAGTTATAGCCAAAAACGCCAATTTGAAATTTCATTTTTTTGCCAAAAATATTTTCCCAGATTTTTTGTGAAAAAAATATTTGGTATTTTGATCAAAACATTCTAAATAATTACCCAAATATGGAATGTCATACCTCGTTGAGTTTGTTTCTTAAATCCCAATCGAATTGCATTCAAGTTTTGGAATTCTAGGATGTTTCAATTTTTTGCAAATTTTGATGATGGTACCCCTTACAAAAAATGCGAAAATTTGCCAAAAATTAATTTAACAAAATCAGTTTAAAGTGAAAGGGGTTGTTAGTATTGGTTGTAAGGAGTACAAAATGGTACTCCTTTTTGCTCTGTGACCATTTTAGTCAAGTTATAGCCAAAAACGCCAATTTGAAATTTCATTTTTTTGCCAAAAATATTTTCCCAGATTTTTTGTGAAAAAAATATTTGGTATTTTGATCAAAACATTCGAAATAATTACCCAAATATGGAATGTCATACCTCGTTGAGTTTGTTTCTTAAATCCCAATCGAATTGCATTCAAGTTTTGGAATTCTAGGATGTTTCAATTTTTTGCAAATTTTGATGATGGTACCCCTTACAAAAAATGCGAAAATTTGTCCAAAAATTAATTTACAAAATCAGTTTAAAAGTGAAAGGGGTTGTTAGTATTTGTTGTAAGGAGTACAAAATGGTACTCCTTTTTGCTCTGTGACCATTTTTAGTCAAGTTATAGCCAAAAACGCCAATTTGAAATTTCATTTTTTTGCCAAAAATATTTTCCCAGATTTTTTGTGAAAAAAATATTTGGTATTTTGATCAAAACATTCAAATAATTACCCAAATATGGAATGTCATACCTCGTTGAGTTTGTTTCTTAAATCCCAATCGAATTGCATTCAAGTTTTGGAATTCTAGGATGTTTCAATTTTTTGCAAATTTTGATGATGGTACCCCTTACAAAAAATGCGAAAATTTGCCAAAAATTAATTTAACAAAATCAGTTTAAAGTGAAAGGGTTGTTAGTATTGGTTGTAAGGAGTACAAAATGGTACTCCTTTTTGCTCTGTGACCATTTTTAGTCAAGTTATAGCCAAAAACGCCAATTTGAAATTTCATTTTTTTGCCAAAAATATTTTCCCAGATTTTTTGTGAAAAAAATATTTGGTATTTTGATCAAAACATTCGAAATAATTACCCAAATATGGAATGTCATACCTCGTTGAGTTTGTTTCTTAAATCCCAATCGAATTGCATTCAAGTTTTGGAATTCTAGGATGTTTCAATTTTTTGCAAATTTTGATGATGGTACCCCTTACAAAAAATGCGAAAATTTGCCAAAAATTAATTTTACAAAATCAGTTTAAAAGTGAAAGGGGTTGTTAGTATTGTTGTAAGGAGTACAAAATGGTACTCCTTTTTGCTCTGTGACCATTTTTAGTCAAGTTATAGCCAAAAACGCCAATTTGAAATTTCATTTTTTTGCCAAAAATATTTTCCCAGATTTTTTGTGAAAAAAATATTTGGTATTTTGATCAAAACATTCGAAATAATTACCCAAATATGGAATGTCATACCTCGTTGAGTTTGTTTCTTAAATCCCAATCGAATTGCATTCAAGTTTTGGAATTCTAGGATGTTTCAATTTTTTGCAAATTTTGATGATGGTACCCCTTACAAAAAATGCGAAAATTTGCCAAAAATTAATTTTACAAAATCAGTTTAAAAGTGAAAGGGGTTGTTAGTATTGGTTGTAAGGAGTACAAAATGGTACTCCTTTTTGCTCTGTGACCATTTTTAGTCAAGTTATAGCCAAAAACGCCAATTTGAAATTTCATTTTTTTGCCAAAAATATTTTCCCAGATTTTTTGTGAAAAAAATATTTGGTATTTTGATCAAAACATTCGAAATAATTACCCAAATATGGAATGTCATACCTCGTTGAGTTTGTTTCTTAAATCCCAATCGAATTGCATTCAAGTTTTGGAATTCTAGGATGTTTCAATTTTTTGCAAATTTTGATGATGGTACCCTTACAAAAAATGCGAAAATTTGCCAAAAATTAATTTACAAAATCAGTTTAAAAGTGAAAGGGGTTGTTAGTATTGGTTGTAAGGAGTACAAAATGGTACTCCTTTTTGCTCTGTGACCATTTTTAGTCAAGTTATAGCCAAAAACGCCAATTTGAAATTTCATTTTTTTGCCAAAAATATTTTCCCAGATTTTTTGTGAAAAAAATATTTGGTATTTTGATCAAAACATTCGAAATAATTACCCAAATATGGAATGTCATACCTCGTTGAGTTTGTTTCTTAAATCCCAATCGAATTGCATTCAAGTTTTGGAATTCTAGGATGTTTCAATTTTTTGCAAATTTTGATGATGGTACCCCTTACAAAAAATGCGAAAATTTGTCCAAAAATTAATTTTACAAAATCAGTTTAAAAGTGAAAGGGGTTGTTAGTATTGGTTGTAAGGAGTACAAAATGGTACTCCTTTTTGCTCTGTGACCATTTTTAGTCAAGTTATAGCCAAAAACGCCAATTTGAAATTTCATTTTTTTGCCAAAAATATTTTCCCAGATTTTTTGTGAAAAAAATATTTGGTATTTTGATCAAAACATTCGAAATAATTACCCAAATATGGAATGTCATACCTCGTTGAGTTTGTTTCTTAAATCCCAATCGAATTGCATTCAAGTTTTGGAATTCTAGGATGTTTCAATTTTTTGCAAATTTTGATGATGGTACCCCTTACAAAAAATGCGAAAATTTGCCAAAAATTAATTTAACAAAATCAGTTTAGAAGTGAAAGGGGTTGTTAGTATTGGTTGTAAGGAGTACAAAATGGTACTCCTTTTTGCTCTGTGACCATTTTTAGTCAAGTTATAGCCAAAAACGCCAATTTGAAATTTCATTTTTTTGCCAAAAATATTTTCCCAGATTTTTTGTGAAAAAAATATTTGGTATTTTGATCAAAACATTCGAAATAATTACCCAAATATGGAATGTCATACCTCGTTGAGTTTGTTTCTTAAATCCCAATCGAATTGCATTCAAGTTTTGGAATTCTAGGATGTTTCAATTTTTTGCAAATTTTGATGATGGTACCCCTTACAAAAAATGCGAAAATTTGCCAAAAATTAATTTAACAAAATCAGTTTAAAAGTGAAAGGGGTTGTTAGTATTGGTTGTAAGGAGTACAAAATGGTACTCCTTTTTGCTCTGTGACCATTTTTAGTCAAGTTATAGCCAAAAACGCCAATTTGAAATTTCATTTTTTTGCCAAAAATATTTTCCCAGATTTTTTGTGAAAAAAATATTTGGTATTTTGATCAAAACATTCGAAATAATTACCCAAATATGGAATGTCATACCTCGTTGAGTTTGTTTCTTAAATCCCAATCGAATTGCATTCAAGTTTTGGAATTCTAGGATGTTTCAATTTTTTGCAAATTTTGATGATGGTACCCCTTACAAAAAATGCGAAAATTTGCCAAAAATTAATTTACAAAATCAGTTTAAAAGTGAAAGGGGTTGTTAGTATTGGTTGTAAGGAGTACAAAATGGTACTCCTTTTTGCTCTGTGACCATTTTTAGTCAAGTTATAGCCAAAAACGCCAATTTGAAATTTCATTTTTTTGCCAAAAATATTTTCCCAGATTTTTTGTGAAAAAAATATTTGGTATTTTGATCAAAACATTCGAAATAATTACCCAAATATGGAATGTCATACCTCGTTGAGTTTGTTTCTTAAATCCCAATCGAATTGCATTCAAGTTTTGGAATTCTAGGATGTTTCAATTTTTTGCAAATTTTGATGATGGTACCCTTACAAAAAATGCGAAAATTTGCCAAAAATTAATTTAACAAAATCAGTTTAAAAGTGAAAGGGGTTGTTAGTATTGGTTGTAAGGAGTACAAAATGGTACTCCTTTTTGCTCTGTGACCATTTTTAGTCAAGTTATAGCCAAAAACGCCAATTTGAAATTTCATTTTTTTGCCAAAAATATTTTCCCAGATTTTTTGTGAAAAAAATATTTGGTATTTTGATCAAAACATTCGAAATAATTACCCAAATATGGAATGTCATACCTCGTTGAGTTTGTTTCTTAAATCCCAATCGAATTGCATTCAAGTTTTGGAATTCTAGGATGTTTCAATTTTTTGCAAATTTTGATGATGGTACCCCTTACAAAAAATGCGAAAATTTGCCAAAAATTAATTTAACAAAATCAGTTTAAAAGTGAAAGGGGTTGTTAGTATTGGTTGTAAGGAGTACAAAATGGTACTCCTTTTTGCTCTGTGACCATTTTTAGTCAAGTTATAGCCAAAAACGCCAATTTGAAATTTCATTTTTTTGCCAAAAATATTTTCCCAGATTTTTTGTGAAAAAAATATTTGGTATTTTGATCAAAACATTCGAAATAATTACCCAAATATGGAATGTCATACCTCGTTGAGTTTGTTTCTTAAATCCCAATCGAATTGCATTCAAGTTTTGGAATTCTAGGATGTTTCAATTTTTTGCAAATTTTGATGATGGTACCCCTTACAAAAAATGCGAAAATTTGCCAAAAATTAATTTACAAAATCAGTTTAAAAGTGAAAGGGGTTGTTAGTATTGGTTGTAAGGAGTACAAAATGGTACTCCTTTTTGCTCTGTGACCATTTTTAGTCAAGTTATAGCCAAAAACGCCAATTTGAAATTTCATTTTTTTGCCAAAAATATTTTCCCAGATTTTTTGTGAAAAAAATATTTGGTATTTTGATCAAAACATTCGAAATAATTACCCAAATATGGAATGTCATACCTCGTTGAGTTTGTTTCTTAAATCCCAATCGAATTGCATTCAAGTTTTGGAATTCTAGGATGTTTCAATTTTTTGCAAATTTTGATGATGGTACCCCTTACAAAAAATGCGAAAATTTGCCAAAAATTAATTTACAAAATCAGTTTAAAAGTGAAAGGGGTTGTTAGTATTGGTTGTAAGGAGTACAAAATGGTACTCCTTTTTGCTCTGTGACCATTTTTAGTCAAGTTATAGCCAAAAACGCCAATTTGAAATTTCATTTTTTTGCCAAAAATATTTTCCCAGATTTTTTGTGAAAAAAATATTTGGTATTTTGATCAAAACATTCGAAATAATTACCCAAATATGGAATGTCATACCTCGTTGAGTTTGTTTCTTAAATCCCAATCGAATTGCATTCAAGTTTTGGAATTCTAGGATGTTTCAATTTTTTGCAAATTTTGATGATGGTACCCTTACAAAAAATGCGAAAATTTGGCCAAAAATTAATTTAACAAAATCAGTTTAAAAGTGAAAGGGGTTGTTAGTATTGGTTGTAAGGAGTACAAAATGGTACTCCTTTTTGCTCTGTGACCATTTTTAGTCAAGTTATAGCCAAAAACGCCAATTTGAAATTTCATTTTTTTGCCAAAAATATTTTCCCAGATTTTTTGTGAAAAAAATATTTGGTATTTTGATCAAAACATTCGAAATAATTACCCAAATATGGAATGTCATACCTCGTTGAGTTTGTTTCTTAAATCCCAATCGAATTGCATTCAAGTTTTGGAATTCTAGGATGTTTCAATTTTTTGCAAATTTTGATGATGGTACCCTTACAAAAAATGCGAAAATTTGCCAAAAATTAATTTACAAAATCAGTTTAAAAGTGAAAGGGGTTGTTAGTATTGGTTGTAAGGAGTACAAAATGGTACTACTTTTTTTACATTTTTAGTCAAGTTATAGCCAAAAACGCCAATTTGAAATTTCATTTTTTTGCCAAAAATATTTTCCCAGATTTTTTGTGAAAAAAATATTTGGTATTTTGATCAAAACATTCGAAATAATTACCCAAATATGGAATGTCATACCTCGTTGAGTTTGTTTCTTAAATCCCAATCGAATTGCATTCAAGTTTTGGAATTCTAGGATGTTTCAATTTTTTGCAAATTTTGATGATGGTACCCCTTACAAAAAATGCGAAAATTTGGCCAAAAATTAATTTTACAAAATCAGTTTAAAAGTGAAAGGGGTTGTTAGTATTGGTTGTAAGGAGTACAAAATGGTACTCCTTTTTGCTCTCTGACCATTTTTAGTCAAGTTATAGCCAAAAAGCCAATTTGAAATTTCATTTTTTTGCCAAAAATATTTTCCCAGATTTTTTGTGAAAAAAATATTTGGTATTTTGATCAAAACATTCGAAATAATTACCCAAATATGGAATGTCATACCTCGTTGAGTTTGTTTCTTAATCCCAATCGAATTGCATTCAAGTTTTGGAATTCTAGGATGTTTCAATTTTTTGCAAATTTTGATGATGGTACCCCTTACAAAAAATTCGAAAATTTGGCCAAAAATTAATTTAACAAAATCAGTTTAAAAGTGAAAGGGGTTGTTAGTATTGGTTGTAAGGAGTACAAAATGGTACTCCTTTTTGCTCTGTGACCATTTTTAGTCAAGTTATAGCCAAAAAAGCCAATTTGAAATTTCATTTTTTTGCCAAAAATATTTTCCCAGATTTTTTGTGAAAAAAATATTTGGTATTTTGATCAAAACATTCGAAATAATTACCCAAATATGGAATGTCATACCTCGTTGAGTTTGTTTCTTAAATCCCAATCGAATTGCATTCAAGTTTTGGAATTCTAGGATGTTTCAATTTTTTGCAAATTTTGATGATGGTACCCCTTACAAAAAATTCGAAAATTTGGCCAAAAATTAATTTACAAAATCAGTTTAAAAGTGAAAGGGGTTGTTAGTATTGGTTGTAAGGAGTACAAAATGGTACTCCTTTTTGCTCTCTGACCATTTTTAGTCAAGTTATAGCCAAAAAAGCCAATTTGAAATTTCATTTTTTTGCCAAAAATATTTTCCCAGATTTTTTGTGAAAAAAATATTTGGTATTTTGATCAAAACATTCGAAATAATTACCCAAATATGGAATGTCATACCTCGTTGAGTTTGTTTCTTAAATCCCAATCGAATTGCATTCAAGTTTTGGAATTCTAGGATGGTTTCAATTTTTTGCAAATTTTGATGATGGTACCCCTTACAAAAAATGCGAAAATTTGGCCAAAAATTAATTTACAAAATCAGTTTAAAAGTGAAAGGGGTTGTTAGTATTGGTTGTAAGGAGTACAAAATGGTACTCCTTTTTGCTCTGTGACCATTTTTAGTCAAGTTATAGCCAAAAAAGCCAATTTGAAATTTCATTTTTTTGCCAAAAATATTTTCCCAGATTTTTTGTGAAAAAAATATTTGGTATTTTGATCAAAACATTCGAAATAATTACCCAAATATGGAATGTCATACCTCGTTGAGTTTGTTTCTTAATCCCAATCGAATTGCATTCAAGTTTTGGAATTCTAGGAGGTTTCAATTTTTTGCAAATTTTGATGATGGTACCCTTACAAAAAATTCGAAAATTTGGCCAAAAATTAATTTTACAAAATCAGTTTAAAAGTGAAAGGGGTTGTTAGTATTGGTTGTAAGGAGTACAAAATGGTACTCCTTTTTGCTCTGTGACCATTTTTAGTCAAGTTATAGCCAAAAAGCCAATTTGAAATTTCATTTTTTTGCCAAAAATATTTTCCCAGATTTTTTGTGAAAAAAATATTTGGTATTTTGATCAAAACATTCGAAATAATTACCCAAATATGGAATGTCATACCTCGTTGAGTTTGTTTCTTAATCCCAATCGAATTGCATTCAAGTTTTGGAATTCTAGGAGGTTTCAATTTTTTGCAAATTTTGATGATGGTACCCCTTACAAAAAATGCGAAAATTTGGCCAAAAATTAATTTTACAAAATCAGTTTAAAAGTGAAAGGGGTTGTTAGTATTGGTTGTAAGGAGTACAAAATGGTACTCCTTTTTGCTCTCTGACCATTTTTAGTCAAGTTATAGCCAAAAAGCCAATTTGAAATTTCATTTTTTTGCCAAAAATATTTTCCCAGATTTTTTGTGAAAAAAATATTTGGTATTTTGATCAAAACATTCGAAATAATTACCCAAATATGGAATGTCATACCTCGTTGAGTTTGTTTCTTAAATCCCAATCGAATTGCATTCAAGTTTTGGAATTCTAGGAGGTTTCAATTTTTTGCAAATTTTGATGATGGTACCCCTTACAAAAAATTCGAAAATTTGGCCAAAAATTAATTTTACAAAATCAGTTTAAAAGTGAAAGGGGTTGTTAGTATTGGTTGTAAGGAGTACAAAATGGTACTCCTTTTTGCTCTCTGACCATTTTTAGTCAAGTTATAGCCAAAAAAGCCAATTTGAAATTTCATTTTTTTGCCAAAAATATTTTCCCAGATTTTTTGTGAAAAAAATATTTGGTATTTTGATCAAAACATTCGAAATAATTACCCAAATATGGAATGTCATACCTCGTTGAGTTTGTTTCTTGAATCCCAATCGAATTGCATTCAAGTTTTGGAATTCTAGGAGGTTTCAATTTTTTGCAAATTTTGATGATGGTACCCCTTACAAAAAATTCGAAAATTTGGCCAAAAATTAATTTACAAAATCAGTTTAAAAGTGAAAGGGGTTGTTAGTATTGGTTGTAAGGAGTACAAAATGGTACTCCTTTTTGCTCTCTGACCATTTTTAGTCAAGTTATAGCCAAAAAAGCCAATTTGAAATTTCATTTTTTTGCCAAAAATATTTTCCCAGATTTTTTGTGAAAAAAATATTTGGTATTTTGATCAAAACATTCGAAATAATTACCCAAATATGGAATGTCATACCTCGTTGAGTTTGTTTCTTAAATCCCAATCGAATTGCATTCAAGTTTTGGAATTCTAGGAGGTTTCAATTTTTTGCAAATTTTGATGATGGTACCCCTTACAAAAAATTCGAAAATTTGGCCAAAAATTAATTTTACAAAATCAGTTTAAAAGTGAAAGGGGTTGTTAGTATTGGTTGTAAGGAGTACAAAATGGTACTCCTTTTTGCTCTCTGACCATTTTTAGTCAAGTTATAGCCAAAAAAGCCAATTTGAAATTTCATTTTTTTGCCAAAAATATTTTCCCAGATTTTTTGTGAAAAAAATATTTGGTATTTTGATCAAAACATTCGAAATAATTACCCAAATATGGAATGTCATACCTCGTTGAGTTTGTTTCTTAATCCCAATCGAATTGCATTCAAGTTTTGGAATTCTAGGAGGTTTCAATTTTTTGCAAATTTTGATGATGGTACCCCTTACAAAAAATTCGAAAATTTGGCCAAAAATTAATTTTACAAAATCAGTTTAAAAGTGAAAGGGGTTGTTAGTATTGGTTGTAAGGAGTACAAAATGGTACTCCTTTTTGCTCTCTGACCATTTTTAGTCAAGTTATAGCCAAAAAAGCCAATTTGAAATTTCATTTTTTTGCCAAAAATATTTTCCCAGATTTTTTGTGAAAAAAATATTTGGTATTTTGATCAAAACATTCGAAATAATTACCCAAATATGGAATGTCATACCTCGTTGAGTTTGTTTCTTGAATCCCAATCGAATTGCATTCAAGTTTTGGAATTCTAGGAGGTTTCAATTTTTTGCAAATTTTGATGATGGTACCCCTTACAAAAAATTCGAAAATTTGGCCAAAAATTAATTTTACAAAATCAGTTTAAAAGTGAAAGGGGTTGTTAGTATTGGTTGTAAGGAGTACAAAATGGTACTCCTTTTTGCTCTCTGACCATTTTTAGTCAAGTTATAGCCAAAAAAGCCAATTTGAAATTTCATTTTTTTGCCAAAAATATTTTCCCAGATTTTTTGTGAAAAAAATATTTGGTATTTTGATCAAAACATTCGAAATAATTACCCAAATATGGAATGTCATACCTCGTTGAGTTTGTTTCTTGAATCCCAATCGAATTGCATTCAAGTTTTGGAATTCTAGGAGGTTTCAATTTTTTGCAAATTTTGATGATGGTACCCCTTACAAAAAATTCGAAAATTTGGCCAAAAATTAATTTTACAAAATCAGTTTAAAAGTGAAAGGGGTTGTTAGTATTGGTTGTAAGGAGTACAAAATGGTACTCCTTTTTGCTCTCTGACCATTTTTAGTCAAGTTATAGCCAAAAAAGCCAATTTGAAATTTCATTTTTTTGCCAAAAATATTTTCCCAGATTTTTTGTGAAAAAAATATTTGGTATTTTGATCAAAACATTCGAAATAATTACCCAAATATGGAATGTCATACCTCGTTGAGTTTGTTTCTTGAATCCCAATCGAATTGCATTCAAGTTTTGGAATTCTAGGAGGTTTCAATTTTTTGCAAATTTTGATGATGGTACCCCTTACAAAAAATTCGAAAATTTGGCCAAAAATTAATTTACAAAATCAGTTTAAAAGTGAAAGGGGTTGTTAGTATTGGTTGTAAGGAGTACAAAATGGTACTCCTTTTTGCTCTCTGACCATTTTTAGTCAAGTTATAGCCAAAAAAGCCAATTTGAAATTTCATTTTTTTGCCAAAAATATTTTCCCAGATTTTTTGTGAAAAAAATATTTGGTATTTTGATCAAAACATTCGAAATAATTACCCAAATATGGAATGTCATACCTCGTTGAGTTTGTTTCTTAATCCCAATCGAATTGCATTCAAGTTTTGGAATTCTAGGAGGTTTCAATTTTTTGCAAATTTTGATGATGGTACCCCTTACAAAAAATTCGAAAATTTGGCCAAAAATTAATTTTACAAAATCAGTTTAAAAGTGAAAGGGGTTGTTAGTATTGGTTGTAAGGAGTACAAAATGGTACTCCTTTTTGCTCTCTGACCATTTTTAGTCAAGTTATAGCCAAAAAAGCCAATTTGAAATTTCATTTTTTTGCCAAAAATATTTTCCCAGATTTTTTGTGAAAAAAATATTTGGTATTTTGATCAAAACATTCGAAATAATTACCCAAATATGGAATGTCATACCTCGTTGAGTTTGTTTCTTGAATCCCAATCGAATTGCATTCAAGTTTTGGAATTCTAGGAGGTTTCAATTTTTTGCAAATTTTGATGATGGTACCCCTTACAAAAAATTCGAAAATTTGGCCAAAAATTAATTTTACAAAATCAGTTTAAAAGTGAAAGGGGTTGTTAGTATTGGTTGTAAGGAGTACAAAATGGTACTCCTTTTTGCTCTCTGACCATTTTTAGTCAAGTTATAGCCAAAAAAGCCAATTTGAAATTTCATTTTTTTGCCAAAAATATTTTCCCAGATTTTTTGTGAAAAAAATATTTGGTATTTTGATCAAAACATTCGAAATAATTACCCAAATATGGAATGTCATACCTCGTTGAGTTTGTTTCTTGAATCCCAATCGAATTGCATTCAAGTTTTGGAATTCTAGGAGGTTTCAATTTTTTGCAAATTTTGATGATGGTACCCCTTACAAAAAATTCGAAAATTTGGCCAAAAATTAATTTTACAAAATCAGTTTAAAAGTGAAAGGGGTTGTTAGTATTGGTTGTAAGGAGTACAAAATGGTACTCCTTTTTGCTCTCTGACCATTTTTAGTCAAGTTATAGCCAAAAAAGCCAATTTGAAATTTCATTTTTTTGCCAAAAATATTTTCCCAGATTTTTTGTGAAAAAAATATTTGGTATTTTGATCAAAACATTCGAAATAATTACCCAAATATGGAATGTCATACCTCGTTGAGTTTGTTTCTTGAATCCCAATCGAATTGCATTCAAGTTTTGGAATTCTAGGAGGTTTCAATTTTTTGCAAATTTTGATGATGGTACCCCTTACAAAAAATTCGAAAATTTGGCCAAAAATTAATTTTACAAAATCAGTTTAAAAGTGAAAGGGGTTGTTAGTATTGGTTGTAAGGAGTACAAAATGGTACTCCTTTTTGCTCTCTGACCATTTTTAGTCAAGTTATAGCCAAAAAAGCCAATTTGAAATTTCATTTTTTTGCCAAAAATATTTTCCCAGATTTTTTGTGAAAAAAATATTTGGTATTTTGATCAAAACATTCGAAATAATTACCCAAATATGGAATGTCATACCTCGTTGAGTTTGTTTCTTGAATCCCAATCGAATTGCATTCAAGTTTTGGAATTCTAGGAGGTTTCAATTTTTTGCAAATTTTGATGATGGTACCCTTACAAAAAATTCGAAAATTTGGCCAAAAATTAATTTTACAAAATCAGTTTAAAAGTGAAAGGGGTTGTTAGTATTGGTTGTAAGGAGTACAAAATGGTACTCCTTTTTGCTCTCTGACCATTTTTAGTCAAGTTATAGCCAAAAAAGCCAATTTGAAATTTCATTTTTTGCCAAAAATATTTTCCCAGATTTTTTGTGAAAAAAATATTTGGTATTTTGATCAAAACATTCGAAATAATTACCCAAATATGGAATGTCATACCTCGTTGAGTTTGTTTCTTGAATCCCAATCGAATTGCATTCAAGTTTTGGAATTCTAGGAGGTTTCAATTTTTTGCAAATTTTGATGATGGTACCCCTTACAAAAAATTCGAAAATTTGGCCAAAAATTAATTTTACAAAATCAGTTTAAAAGTGAAAGGGGTTGTTAGTATTGGTTGTAAGGAGTACAAAATGGTACTCCTTTTTGCTCTCTGACCATTTTTAGTCAAGTTATAGCCAAAAAAGCCAATTTGAAATTTCATTTTTTTGCCAAAAATATTTTCCCAGATTTTTTGTGAAAAAAATATTTGGTATTTTGATCAAAACATTCGAAATAATTACCCAAATATGGAATGTCATACCTCGTTGAGTTTGTTTCTTAATCCCAATCGAATTGCATTCAAGTTTTGGAATTCTAGGAGGTTTCAATTTTTTGCAAATTTTGATGATGGTACCCCTTACAAAAAATTCGAAAATTTGGCCAAAAATTAATTTTACAAAATCAGTTTAAAAGTGAAAGGGGTTGTTAGTATTGGTTGTAAGGAGTACAAAATGGTACTCCTTTTTGCTCTCTGACCATTTTTAGTCAAGTTATAGCCAAAAAAGCCAATTTGAAATTTCATTTTTTTGCCAAAAATATTTTCCCAGATTTTTTGTGAAAAAAATATTTGGTATTTTGATCAAAACATTCGAAATAATTACCCAAATATGGAATGTCATACCTCGTTGAGTTTGTTTCTTAAATCCCAATCGAATTGCATTCAAGTTTTGGAATTCTAGGAGTTTCAATTTTTTGCAAATTTTGATGATGGTACCCCTTACAAAAAATCGAAAATTTGGCCAAAAATTAATTTACAAAATCAGTTTAAAAGTGAAAGGGGTTGTTAGTATTGGTTGTAAGGAGTACAAAATGGTACTCCTTTTTGCTCTCTGACCATTTTTAGTCAAGTTATAGCCAAAAAAGCCAATTTGAAATTTCATTTTTTTGCCAAAAATATTTTCCCAGATTTTTTGTGAAAAAAATATTTGGTATTTTGATCAAAACATTCGAAATAATTACCCAAATATGGAATGTCATACCTCGTTGAGTTTGTTTCTTAAATCCCAATCGAATTGCATTCAAGTTTTGGAATTCTAGGATGTTTCAATTTTTTGCAAATTTTGATGATGGTACCCCTTACAAAAAATCGAAAATTTGGCCAAAAATTAATTTACAAAATCAGTTTAAAAGTGAAAGGGGTTGTTAGTATTGGTTGTAAGGAGTACAAAATGGTACTCCTTTTTGCTCTCTGACCATTTTTAGTCAAGTTATAGCCAAAAAAGCCAATTTGAAATTTCATTTTTTGCCAAAAATATTTTCCCAGATTTTTTGTGAAAAAAATATTTGGTATTTTGATCAAAACATTCGAAATAATTACCCAAATATGGAATGTCATACCTCGTTGAGTTTGTTTCTTAAATCCCAATCGATTGCATTTAAGTTTGGGAATTCTAGGATGTTTCATTTTTTTGCAAATTTTGATGATGGTACCCCTTTCAAAAAAGCGAAAATTTGGCCAAAAATTAATTTCACAAAATCAGTTTAAAAGTGAAAGGGGTTGTTAGTATTGGTTGTAAGGAGTACAAAATGGTACTCCTTTTTGCTCTCTGACCATTTTTAGTCAAGTTATAGCCAAAAAAGCCAATTTGAAATTTCATTTTTTGCCAAAAATATTTTCCCAGATTTTTTGTGAAAAAAATATTTGGTATTTTGATCAAAACATTCGAAATAATTACCCAAATATGGAATGTCATACCTCGTTGAGTTTGTTTCTTAAATCCCAATCGATTGCATTTAAGTTTGGGAATTCTAGGATGTTTCATTTTTTTGCAAATTTTGATGATGGTACCCCTTACAAAAAAAGCAAAAATTTGGCCAAAAATTAATTTCACAAAATCAGCTTAAAAGTGAAAGGGGTTGTTAGTATTGGTTGTAAGGAGTACAAAATGGTACTCCTTTTTGCTCTCTGACCATTTTTAGTCAAGTTATAGCCAAAAAAGCCAATTTGAAATTTCAGTTTTTTGCCAAAAATATTTTCCCAGATTTTTTGTGAAAAAAATATTTGGTATTTTGATCAAAACATTCGAAATAATTACCCAAATATGGAATGTCATACCTCGTTGAGTTTGTTTCTTAAATCCCAATCGATCTGCATTTAAGTTTGGGAATTCTAGGATGTTTCATTTTTTTGCAAATTTTGATGATGGTACCCCTTACAAAAAAAGCAAAATTTGGCCAAAAATTAATTTCACAAAATCAGCTTAAAAGTGAAAGGGGTTGTTAGTATTGGTTGTAAGGAGTACAAAATGGTACTCCTTTTTGCTCTCTGACCATTTTTAGTCAAGTTATAGCCAAAAAAGCCAATTTGAAATTTCAGTTTTTTGCCAAAAATATTTTCCCAGATTTTTTGTGAAAAAAATATTTGGTATTTTGATCAAAACATTCGAAATAATTACCCAAATATGGAATGTCATACCTCGTTGAGTTTGTTTCTTAAATCCCAATCGATCTGCATTTAAGTTTGGGAATTCTAGGATGTTTCATTTTTTTGCAAATTTTGATGATGGTACCCCTTACAAAAAAGCGAAAATTTGGCCAAAAATTAATTTCACAAAATCAGCTTAAAAGTGAAAGGGGTTGTTAGTATTGGTTGTAAGGAGTACAAAATGGTACTCCTTTTTGCTCTCTGACCATTTTTAGTCAAGTTATAGCCAAAAAAGCCAATTTGAAATTTCAGTTTTTTCCCAAAAATATTTTCCCAGATTTTTTGTGAAAAAAATATTTGGTATTTTGATCAAAACATTCGAAATAATTACCCAAATATGGAATGTCATACCTCGTTGAGTTTGTTTCTTAAATCCCAATCGATCTGCATTTAAGTTTGGGAATTCTAGGATGTTTCATTTTTTTGCAAATTTTGATGATGGTACCCCTTACAAAAAAAGCAAAAATTTGGCCAAAAATTAATTTCACAAAATCAGCTTAAAAGTGAAAGGGGTTGTTAGTATTGGTTGTAAGGAGTACAAAATGGTACTCCTTTTTGCTCTCTGACCATTTTTAGTCAAGTTATAGCCAAAAAAGCCAATTTGAAATTTCAGTTTTTTGCCAAAAATATTTTCCCAGATTTTTTGTGAAAAAAATATTTGGTATTTTGATCAAAACATTCGAAATAATTACCCAAATATGGAATGTCATACCTCGTTGAGTTTGTTTCTTAAATCCCAATCGATCTGCATTTAAGTTTGGGAATTCTAGGATGTTTCATTTTTTTGCAAATTTTGATGATGGTACCCCTTACAAAAAAAGCAAAAATTTGGCCAAAAATTAATTTCACAAAATCAGCTTAAAAGTGAAAGGGGTTGTTAGTATTGGTTGTAAGGACTCCTTTTTGCTCTCTGACCATTTTTAGTCAAGTTATAGCCAAAAAAGCCAATTTGAAATTTCAGTTTTTTGCCAAAAATATTTTCCCAGATTTTTTGTGAAAAAAATATTTGGTATTTTGATCAAAACATTCGAAATAATTACCCAAATATGGAATGTCATACCTCGTTGAGTTTGTTTCTTAAATCCCAATCGATCTGCATTTAAGTTTGGGAATTCTAGGATGTTTCATTTTTTTGCAAATTTTGATGATGGTACCCCTTACAAAAAAAGCGAAAATTTGGCCAAAAATTAATTTCACAAAATCAGCTTAAAAGTGAAAGGGGTTGTTAGTATTGGTTGTAAGGAGTACAAAATGGTACTCCTTTTTGCTCTCTGACCATTTTTAGTCAAGTTATAGCCAAAAAAGCCAATTTGAAATTTCAGTTTTTTGCCAAAAATATTTTCCCAGATTTTTTGTGAAAAAAATATTTGGTATTTTGATCAAAACATTCGAAATAATTACCCAAATATGGAATGTCATACCTCGTTGAGTTTGTTTCTTAAATCCCAATCGATCTGCATTTAAGTTTGGGAATTCTAGGATGTTTCATTTTTTTGCAAATTTTGATGATGGTACCCCTTACAAAAAAAGCAAAAATTTGGCCAAAAATTAATTTCACAAAATCAGCTTAAAAGTGAAAGGGGTTGTTAGTATTGGTTGTAAGGAGTACAAAATGGTACTCCTTTTTGCTCTCTGACCATTTTTAGTCAAGTTATAGCCAAAAAAGCCAATTTGAAATTTCAGTTTTTTGCCAAAAATATTTTCCCAGATTTTTTGTGAAAAAAATATTTGGTATTTTGATCAAAACATTCGAAATAATTACCCAAATATGGAATGTCATACCTCGTTGAGTTTGTTTCTTAAATCCCAATCGATCTGCATTTAAGTTTGGGAATTCTAGATGTTTCATTTTTTTGCAAATTTTGATGATGGTACCCCTTACAAAAAAAGCAAAATTTGGCCAAAAATTAATTTCACAAAATCAGCTTAAAAGTGAAAGGGGTTGTTAGTATTGATTGTAAGGAATACAAAATGGTACTCCTTTTTGCTCTCTGACCATTTTTAGTCAAGTTATAGCCAAAAAAGCCAATTTGAAATTTCAGTTTTTTGCCAAAAATATTTTCCCAGATTTTTTGTGAAAAAAATATTTGGTATTTTGATCAAAACATTCGAAATAATTACCCAAATATGGAATGTCATACCTCGTTGAGTTTGTTTCTTAAATCCCAATCGATCTGCATTTAAGTTTGGGAATTCTATGATGTTTCATTTTTTTGCAAATTTTGATGATGGTACCCCTTACAAAAAAAGCAAAAATTTGGCCAAAAATTAATTTCACAAAATCAGCTTAAAAGTGAAAGGGGTTGTTAGTATTGGTTGTAAGGAATACAAAATGGTACTCCTTTTTGCTCTCTGACCATTTTTAGTCAAGTTATAGCCAAAAAAGCCAATTTGAAATTTCAGTTTTTTGCCAAAAATATTTTCCCAGATTTTTTGTGAAAAAAATATTTGGTATTTTGATCAAAACATTCGAAATAATTACCCAAATATGGAATGTCATACCTCGTTGAGTTTGTTTCTTAAATCCCAATCGATCTGCATTTAAGTTTGGGAATTCTAGGATTTTTCATTTTTTTGCAAATTTTGATGATGGTACCCCTTACAAAAAAAGCGAAAATTTGGCCAAAAATTAATTTCACAAAATCAGCTTAAAAGTGAAAGGGGTTGTTAGTATTGGTTGTAAGGAGTACAAAATGGTACTCCTTTTTGCTCTCTGACCATTTTTAGTCAAGTTATAGCCAAAAAAGCCAATTTGAAATTTCAGTTTTTTCCCAAAAATATTTTCCCAGATTTTTTGTGAAAAAAATATTTGGTATTTTGATCAAAACATTCGAAATAATTACCCAAATATGGAATGTCATACCTCGTTGAGTTTGTTTCTTAAATCCCAATCGATCTGCATTTAAGTTTGGGAATTCTAGGATGTTTCATTTTTTTGCAAATTTTGATGATGGTACCCCTTACAAAAAAAGCGAAAATTTGGCCAAAAATTAATTTCACAAAATCAGCTTAAAAGTGAAAGGGGTTGTTAGTATTGGTTGTAAGGAGTACAAAATGGTACTCCTTTTTGCTCTCTGACCATTTTAAGTCAAGTTATAGCCAAAAAAGCCAATTTGAAATTTCAGTTTTTTGCCAAAAATATTTTCCCAGATTTTTTGTGAAAAAAGTATTTGGTATTTTGATCAAAACATTCGAAATAATTACCCAAATATGGAATGTCATACCTCGTTGAGTTTGTTTCTTAAATCCCAATCGATCTGCATTTAAGTTTGGGAATTCTATGATGTTTCATTTTTTTGCAAATTTTGATGATGGTACCCCTTACAAAAAAAGCGAAAATTTGGCCAAAAATTAATTTCACAAAATCAGGTTAAAAGTGAAAGGGGTTGTTAGTATTGGTTGTAAGGAATACAAAATGGTACTCCTTTTTGCTCTCTGACCATTTTTAGTCAAGTTATAGCCAAAAAAGCCAATTTGAAATTTCAGTTTTTTGCCAAAAATATTTTCCCAGATTTTTTGTGAAAAAAGTATTTGGTATTTTGATCAAAACATTCGAAATAATTACCCAAATATGGAATGTCATACCTCGTTGAGTTTGTTTCTTAAATCCCAATCGATCTGCATTTAAGTTTGGGAATTCTAGGATGTTTCATTTTTTTGCAAATTTTGATGATGGTACCCCTTACAAAAAAAGCGAAAATTTGGCCAAAAATTAATTTCACAAAATCAGCTTAAAAGTGAAAGGGGTTGTTAGTATTGGTTGTAAGGAGTACAAAATGGTACTCCTTTTTGCTCTCTGACCATTTTTAGTCAAGTTATAGCCAAAAAAGCCAATTTGAAATTTCAGTTTTTTGCCAAAAATATTTTCCCAGATTTTTTGTGAAAAAAATATTTGGTATTTTGATCAAAACATTCGAAATAATTACCCAAATATGGAATGTCATACCTCGTTGAGTTTGTTTCTTAAATCCCAATCGATCTGCATTTAAGTTTGGGAATTCTAGGATGTTTCATTTTTTTGCAAATTTTGATGATGGTACCCCTTACAAAAAAAGCGAAAATTTGGCCAAAAATTAATTTCACAAAATCAGCTTAAAAGTGAAAGGGGTTGTTAGTATTGGTTGTAAGGAGTACAAAATGGTACTCCTTTTTGCTCTCTGACCATTTTTAGTCAAGTTATAGCCAAAAAAGCCAATTTGAAATTTCAGTTTTTTCCCAAAAATATTTTCCCAGATTTTTTGTGAAAAAAATATTTGGTATTTTGATCAAAACATTCGAAATAATTACCCAAATATGGAATGTCATACCTCGTTGAGTTTGTTTCTTAAATCCCAATCGATCTGCATTTAAGTTTGGGAATTCTAGGATGTTTCATTTTTTTGCAAATTTTGATGATGGTACCCCTTACAAAAAAAGCGAAAATTTGGCCAAAAATTAATTTCACAAAATCAGCTTAAAAGTGAAAGGGGTTGTTAGTATTGGTTGTAAGGAGTACAAAATGGTACTCCTTTTTGCTCTCTGACCATTTTTAGTCAAGTTATAGCCAAAAAAGCCAATTTGAAATTTCAGTTTTTTGCCAAAAATATTTTCCCAGATTTTTTGTGAAAAAAGTATTTGGTATTTTGATCAAAACATTCGAAATAATTACCCAAATATGGAATGTCATACCTCGTTGAGTTTGTTTCTTAAATCCCAATCGATCTGCATTTAAGTTTGGGAATTCTAGGATGTTTCATTTTTTGCAAATTTTGATGATGGTACCCCTTACAAAAAAGCGAAAATTTGGCCAAAAATTAATTTCACAAAATCAGCTTAAAAGTGAAAGGGGTTGTTAGTATTGGTTGTAAGGAGTACAAAATGGTACTCCTTTTTGCTCTCTGACCATTTTAAGTCAAGTTATAGCCAAAAAAGCCAATTTGAAATTTCAGTTTTTTGCCAAAAATATTTTCCCAGATTTTTTGTGAAAAAAATATTTGGTATTTTGATCAAAACATTCGAAATAATTACCCAAATATGGAATGTCATACCTCGTTGAGTTTGTTTCTTAAATCCCAATCGATCTGCATTTAAGTTTGGGAATTCTAGGATGTTTCATTTTTTTGCAAATTTTGATGATGGTACCCCTTACAAAAAAGCGAAAATTTGGCCAAAAATTAATTTCACAAAATCAGCTTAAAAGTGAAAGGGGTTGTTAGTATTGGTTGTAAGGAGTACAAAATGGTACTCCTTTTTGCTCTCTGACCATTTTTAGATAAGTTATAGCCAAAAAAGCCAATTTGAAATTTCAGTTTTTTCCCAAAAATATTTTCCCAGATTTTTTGTGAAAAAAATATTTGGTATTTTGATCAAAACATTCGAAATAATTACCCAAATATGGAATGTCATACCTCGTTGAGTTTGTTTCTTAAATCCCAATCGATCTGCATTTAAGTTTGGGAATTCTAGGATGTTTCATTTTTTTGCAAATTTTGATGATGGTACCCCTTACAAAAAAAGCGAAAATTTGGCCAAAAATTAATTTCACAAAATCAGCTTAAAAGTGAAAGGGGTTGTTAGTATTGGTTGTAAGGAGTACAAAATGGTACTCCTTTTTGCTCTCTGACCATTTTAAGTCAAGTTATAGCCAAAAAATCCAATTTGAAATTTCAGTTTTTTGCCAAAAATATTTTCCCAGATTTTTTGTGAAAAAAATATTTGGTATTTTGATCAAAACATTCGAAATAATTACCCAAATATGGAATGTCATACCTCGTTGAGTTTGTTTCTTAAGTCCCAATCGATCTGCATTTAAGTTTGGGAATTCTAGGATGTTTCATTTTTTTGCAAATTTTGATGATGGTACCCCTTACAAAAAAAGCGAAAATTTGGCCAAAAATTAATTTCACAAAATCAGCTTAAAAGTGAAAGGGGTTGTTAGTATTGGTTGTAAGGAGTACAAAATGGTACTCCTTTTTGCTCTCTGACCATTTTTAGTCAAGTTATAGCCAAAAAAGCCAATTTGAAATTTCAGTTTTTTGCCAAAAATATTTTCCCAGATTTTTTGTGAAAAAAATATTTGGTATTTTGATCAAAACATTCGAAATAATTACCCAAATATGGAATGTCATACCTCGTTGAGTTTGTTTCTTAAATCCCAATCGATCTGCATTTAAGTTTGGGAATTCTAGGATGTTTCATTTTTTTGCAAATTTTGATGATGGTACCCCTTACAAAAAAGCGAAAATTTGGCCAAAAATTAATTTTACAAAATCAGCTTAAAAGTGAAAGGCGTTGTTAGTATTGGTTGTAAGGAGTACAAAATGGTACTCATTTTTGCTCTCTGACCATTTTAGTCAAGTTATAGCCAAAAAAGCCAATTTGAAATTTCAGTTTTTTGCCAAAAATATGTTCCAGGATTTTTGTGAAAAAAGTATTTGGTATTTTGATCAAAACATTCGAAATAATTACCCAAATATGGAATGTCATACCTCGTTGAGTTTGTTTCTTAAATCCCAATCGATCTGCATTCAAGTTTGGCAATTCTAGGATATTTCATTTTTTGCAAATTTTGATGATGGTACCCCTTACAAAAAAAGCGAAAATTTGGCCAAAAATTAATTTCACAAAATCAGCTTAAAAGTGAAAGGGGTTGTTAGTATTGGTTGTAAGGAGTACAAAATGGTACTCCTTTTTGCTCTGTGACCATTTTTAGTCAAGTTATAGCCAAAAAAGCCAATTTGAAATTTCAGTTTTTTGCCAAAAATATTTTCCCAGATTTTTTGTGAAAAAATATTTGGTATTTTGATCAAAACATTCGAAATAATTACCCAAATATGGAATGTCATACCTCGTTGAGCTTGTTTCTTAAATCCCAATCGATCTGCATTTAAGTTTGGGAATTCTAGGATGTTTCATTTTTTTGCAAATTTTGATGATGGTACCCCTTACAAAAAAAGCGAAAATTTGGCCAAAAATTAATTTCACAAAATCAGCTTAAAAGTGAAAGGGGTTGTTAGTATTGGTTGTAAGGAGTACAAAATGGTTCTCCTTTTTGCTCTGTGACCATTTTTAGTCAAGTTATAGGCAAAAAAGCCAATTTGAAATTTCAGTTTTTTGCCAAAAATATTTTCCCAGATTTTTTGTCAAAAAAATATTTGGTATTTTGATCAAAACATTCGAAATAATTACCCAAATATGGAATGTCATACCTCGTTGAGTTTGTTTCTTAAATCCCAATCGATCATTCAAGTTTGGCAATTCTAGGAAGTTTCATTTTTTTGCAAATTTTGATGATGGTACCCCTTACAAAAAAAGCGAAAATTTGGACAAAAATTAATTTTACAAAATCAGCTTAAAAGTGAAAGGGGTTGTTAGTATTGGTTGTAAGGAGTACAAAATGGTACTCCTTTTTGCTCTGTGACCATTTTTAGTCAAGGTCTAGCCAAAAAAGCCAATTTGAAATTTCAGTTTTTTGCCAAAAATATTTTCCCAGATTTTTTGTGAAAAAAATATTTGGTATTTTGATCAAAACATTCGAAATAATTACCCAAATATGGAATGTCATACCTCGTTGAGTTTGTTTCTTAAATCCCAATCGATCTGCATTTAAGTTTGGGAATTCTAGGATGTTTCATTTTTTTGCAAATTTTGATGATGGTACCCCTTACAAAAAAAGCGAAAATTTGGCCAAAAATTAATTTCACAAAATCAGCTTAAAAGTGAAAGGGGTTGTTAGTATTGGTTGTAAGGAGTACAAAATGGTACTCCTTTTTGCTCTCTGACCATTTTAAGTCAAGTTATAGCCAAAAAAGCCAATTTGAAATTTCAGTTTTTTGCCAAAAATATTTTCCCAGATTTTTTGTGAAAAAAATATTTGGTATTTTGATCAAAACATTCGAAATAATTACCCAAATATGGAATGTCATACCTCGTTGAGTTTGTTTCTTAAATCCCAATCGATCTGCATTTAAGTTTGGGAATTCTAGGATGTTTCATTTTTTTGCAAATTTTGATGATGGTACCCCTTACAAAAAAAGCGAAAATTTGGCCAAAAATTAATTTCACAAAATCAGCTTAAAAGTGAAAGGGGTTGTTAGTATTGGTTGTAAGGAGTACAAAATGGTACTCCTTTTTGCTCTCTGACCATTTTTAGATAAGTTATAGCCAAAAAAGCCAATTTGAAATTTCAGTTTTTTCCCAAAAATATCCAAATATGGAATGTCATACCTCGTTGAGTTTGTTTCTTAAATCCCAATCGATCTGCATTTAAGTTTGGGAATTCTAGGATGTTTCATTTTTTTGCAAATTTTGATGATGGTACCCCTTACAAAAAAAGCGAAAATTTGGCCAAAAATTAATTTTACAAAATCAGCTTAAAAGTGAAAGGCGTTGTTAGTATTGGTTGTAAGGAGTACAAAATGGTACTCATTTTTGCTCTCTGACCATTTTTAGTCAAGTTATAGCCAAAAAAGCCAATTTGAAATTTCAGTTTTTTGCCAAAAATATGTTCCAGGATTTTTTGTGAAAAAAGTATTTGGTATTTTGATCAAAACATTCGAAATAATTACCCAAATATGGAATGTCATACCTCGTTGAGTTTGTTTCTTAAATCCCAATCGATCTGCATTCAAGTTTGGCAATTCTAGGATATTTCATTTTTTTGCAAATTTTGATGATGGTACCCCTTACAAAAAAAGCGAAAATTTGGCCAAAAATTAATTTCACAAAATCAGCTTAAAAGTGAAAGGGGTTGTTAGTATTGGTTGTAAGGAGTACAAAATGGTACTCCTTTTTGCTCTGTGACCATTTTTAGTCAAGTTATAGCCAAAAAAGCCAATTTGAAATTTCAGTTTTTTGCCAAAAATATTTTCCCAGATTTTTTGTGAAAAAAATATTTGGTATTTTGATCAAAACATTCGAAATAATTACCCAAATATGGAATGTCATACCTCGTTGAGCTTGTTTCTTAAATCCCAATCGATCTGCATTTAAGTTTGGGAATTCTAGGATGTTTCATTTTTTTGCAAATTTTGATGATGGTACCCCTTACAAAAAAAGCGAAAATTTGGCCAAAAATTAATTTCACAAAATCAGCTTAAAAGTGAAAGGGGTTGTTAGTATTGGTTGTAAGGAGTACAAAATGGTTCTCCTTTTTGCTCTGTGACCATTTTTAGTCAAGTTATAGGCAAAAAAGCCAATTTGAAATTTCAGTTTTTTGCCAAAAATATTTTCCCAGATTTTTTGTCAAAAAAATATTTGGTATTTTGATCAAAACATTCGAAATAATTACCCAAATATGGAATGTCATACCTCGTTGAGTTTGTTTCTTAAATCCCAATCGATCATTCAAGTTTGGCAATTCTAGGATGTTTCATTTTTTTGCAAATTTTGATGATGGTACCCCTTACAAAAAAAGCGAAAATTTGGACAAAAATTAATTTTACAAAATCAGCTTAAAAGTGAAAGGGGTTGTTAGTATTGGTTACCAGGAGCGGTAATTTTAGCAAAACATAAAATAATGGACCTTATATGGAATGTTTTACCTCGATGAATTGGTTTTTTTTAATCCAAATGGATTTAAAATCTGGGAATTCTATGTTTGTTC